>NC_137118.1:45143354-45150854 GCF_949357685.1 Gobio gobio | reverse complement strand
TTTGTTTTTAGTTATAATAATAAAAAATATACTATATTTAATGTAATTAATTGCTATTTTTGCAGCAATATATAAATGAGACTATTTTTCTCATTCTACGCTATTTGGCGTTTGTCAGATGTTTATAATCTTCTCATCAAAGCTGCATTTATCTGATCAAAAATACAGTAAAACAGTGAAATATTATTACAATTTAAAACAGCTGTTTTCCATTTGAACATATTTTAAATGTAATTAATTCCTAGCATGCGTTTGCATTTACTATCGCATAGATCAGTTTAGGATGTGGGAAATCGTGTGATATTCATGTTGAAAGAGGAACTGGCTTTGGCCCAGTATGTTGATAAATTGCCTTGATGCGTTTTTTTTTTTTCTTCAGTTTCCTTCACAAACCTCAAGTGTTACACCAAACGAGTTATTGGTGAAACAGCTTTCCTTTGCATTTACGCACATCTCACATTTAAGAATAGTTCTCATGCATTTACTAGACAGAGATAGAGATGCTTGACTGGAGGAATTGAGAATCACCCTTTTTTTGTTTCAGAGATTGTGATTATCCTACTATTCTGAACTGACATCTAAATAATTTAATTTACTAAAGGTTCTGAGAAAATATTAATGGCTGCGGTCAGTTTAATTAGAATAAATTATATAAAGAAAATGGTTTAAGTGAATGGGTAAATGACTCACTCATGAACACTTGATTCATTACTGGATGAATCAGTGTTTTTGAACAAATCTCTTGAGTGAATGATTCAATGACTCATTCTTGAACACTTGTTTCATTACTGGATGAATCAGTGTTTTTTAACAAATCTCTTGAGTGAATGATTCAATGACTCACTCATGAACACTTGTTTCAATACTGGATGAATCAGTGTTTTTGGACGAATCTCTTGAGTGAATGATTCAATGACTCATTCATGAACACTTGTTTCATTACTGGATGAATCAGTGTTTTTGAACGAATCTCTTGAGTGAATGATTCAATGACTCATTCTTGAACACTTGTTTCATTACTGGATGAATCAGTATTTTTTAACAAATCTCTTGAGTGAATGATTCAATGACTCACTCATGAACACTTGTTTCAATACTGGATGAATCAGTGTTTTTGGACGAATCTCTTGAGTGAATGATTCAATGACTCATTCATGAACACTTGTTTCATTACTGGATGAATCAGTGTTTTTGAACAAATCTCTTGAGTGAATGATTCAATGACTCATTCTTGAACACTTGTTTCATTACTGGATGAATCAGTATTTTTTAACAAATCTCTTGAGTGAATGATTCAATGACTCACTCATGAACACTTGTTTCAATACTGGATGAATCAGTGTTTTTGGACGAATCTCTTGAGTGAATGATGCAATGACTCACTCATAAAGTCTTCACTTGTTTCAATACTGGATGAATCAGTGTTTTTGAACGAATCTCTTGAGTGAATGATTCAATGACTCACTCATAAAGACTTCACTTGTTTCATTACTGGATGAATCAGTGTTTTTGAACAAATCTCTTGAGTGAATGATTCAATGACTCACTCATGAACACTTGTTTCAATACTGGATGAATCAGTGTTTTTGAATGAATCTCTTGAGTGAATGATTCAATGACTCACTCATAAAGACTTCACTTGTTTCATTACTGGATGAATCAGTGTTTTTGAACGAATCTCTTGAGTGAATGATTCAATGACTCACTCATAAAGTCTTCACTTGTTTCATTACTGGATGAATCAGTGTTTTTGAACAAATCTCTTAAGTGAATGATTCAATGACTCACTCATAAAGTCTTCACTTGTTTCATTACTGGATGAATCAGTGTTTTTGAACGAATCTCTTGAGGGAATGATTCAATGACTCACTCATAAAGTCTTCACTTGTTTCATTACTGGATGAATCTGTGTTTTTGAACGAAAATAAATGATATTTAATTTATTTTCATTAACCTGATGTACCAAACTTAAACTGAAATAATTTATTAAAAACTATACACACATTTTTAAAAACTACTACAAACAACTAAATTACTTTCAACTAAAATTAAAATAAAAGCAGAAAATATAAAAATTAAATTGAATCCAAAATATTAATAAAAAACTATAATAGTATATCAGTAATGTCAAAATAACAGTAGTATGGCAAAACATGTTTATATATAGTTATATATATAGATTTGTCTCGTGGTGGCAAGCACCCTAAACAATAGCTGCTGTTAAAACATTTGCGTTTGAAACATCCAAAAGAATACGAGTTGTGCATGAGGGAATCTACAGACAGCAGCCAAAATACAGCAACTTCAGGTGCGGCAAAGGAAGGGCAGTCATCCTGGCATAATGTTGCCTATTCTTAATGAAAATTAAATTAAATTAAAACTGCTGTGGACGTTGTTTATTTCATTAATGTGTTTACTGTGATAATGGACTGAGGATGGGAGTAGGATTCGGATTCGGCAGAATCTTAACCAGTGGATTCGGTATTCAGCCAAACCCCAAAAATCTGGATTCGGTGCATATCTAGTCAAAATTATCAATTTTTCTTTCATTCCAAAAATCATTAGAATATTAAGATCATGTTCCATGAAGATATTTTGTTAATTTCCTACCATAAATATATCCGAAATGTATTATTAGTAGTAATAAGCATTGCTAAGGACTTCATTTGGACAACTTTAAAGGATATTTTCTCAATATTTAGATTTTTAAGCACCCTCAGATTCCAGATTTTCAAATAGTTGTATCTCGGCCAAATATTGCCCTATCCTAACAAGACCATACATCAATGGAACGCTTATTTATTCAGCTTTCATGTGATATATACATCTCAATTAAAAAAAATGACCCTTATGACTGGTTTTGTGGTTTCTAAGTGCTCCTTGGGGGGAAAAGTAAGCGTCAAGCCCTGTATAAACTTTCATCTCAGTTCTTCTTTGATAATATGAATATATATATAACACAGAAATAATGAAACCGTGTGGTTTGCGTGGGTGTTTGAATCACATTGACGATCTTTTAGTGATTAATCATGCAGCTTCACACAGCTCGTTCTGATAAATAACGTCTAATGGAATATATGGCAGCTCAGTAACTATTATTATTATCATGATTATAGTGCTTCTTTTGTCACCCACTAATGAAACGGTGCAGTTTTATGATCTGTGTCTTCTCCACTAGAGGGCGTCCTAATGTTTTTCTTTTTCTGGGTTCTGCTGGGCTTTGCAGCATTAATGCAAGCTTAATGCCGTTAGATAGAGCATGTGTGACTGTCATTGCACACGTACTTCCTCCACCTTGTTGGGTAAATTCATCTGTTGTGAAAGCTCGCCCTGTCTGTCAAAAAGACTCGAGACACGAGTGATGTGTGTCGTCAGAGCATCATGAGACGCTGTGCTAATATTGTGCACACAATTTTCCATCTGCCTTCAGCGCACAATGAGTTCGGTTATTCTGAATCCAGCTCAATGAGATTTTGTGTATGTCTGTAACTCAACTGCTCACTTCCAGGAAATGTGCTGATGTTGTTCTAATGCCAGTGATGTTAACGAATGTGTCCTAACGTAACAAAGTCTTCAGACGCTATCATTAGTGGCCGTAGATATTGTCATCCTCAGGCTTGTGTTGTCTGTCGTTCCCGGGCTGTGATCGCTGCGATCGGCGTCACACCTCTCCTCTAATAATTGCTTTAATTAGAGCGCCTGTCTGCTAGGAATCCGACTGGACTGTAATGCCGGATGGATGTTTAAAGCCAGGAGGGGCTCGTGTGGAAGTGCATGTCGCAGCCTAAATCCTCCGATGTTACACGCGGCTTCATGGATCAGTAAGTCTTTTTATTAGATCAGATACGGTCTGCTGGGCAATATCACTCACACACACTCGCATGTAAGGAAATTCAATTGCATTCCCATATCTAAGAGTGCCAGTAAGAGCATCTCGAGTTCAGCGTTGAGGAAGTTGAAGTGTGCAGTAAAGCACATCATGCAGAATACAGACACACAAACGCTTCAAAATAAAGGCTTGACAGCTTGACGTCATACGTGAACCACAAAAGTGCCACAAAGAACTTTCTCTTCTTTAGAAAACCTTTTTTTTTTTTAAGTCCCAACCATTTTACTGACATTGAAACAGAATATTCAACGAGTCGAGATGTAGTTGGATGATGAAAAGTAGGCGATGCATTGCAGATATTAGCTCAAATGTTTCTAAACAGCACTCAAATACAAAAGTAAGTGTGTGTGCTGCATTCAAATGTAAAGTTTAGTCAACTTGAAATGTGACATAAGTGACCACTTGGATTTTTGAGTTGACTAAACGTAAAATTTCAAGGCAACATGAACACTTTTTTTTTAAGTTGAAACAAATTGGATGCAAGTTATTGCATTTTGATTAAACATTACCAAAACATGTTGGCAACGCTTTACTTAACCCCTAGGAGTCTGAGCTGTTTTGGGGCCTTTAGAAGTTTTGACATGCTCTTACATTTGTGTTTTTTTCAGTTGCTTATAAACACATTAATGGCAAAAAGGACGGATAATTACACTGTATTCAGCACAAACTGGGCTACCATAATATGTGAGCAACATGTGTGTGCATGCTTGTATTTTTGAGAGAAAAATGTTTATGCATGGTTTTTGAGAAAAAAAAAAAAAATAATTTAATTAAGGCCTCAAAGCACACAATAGATATGTGTCCACAAGACTTTTGAATAATGGGTGTTGTTGCCAAGAGTTGTGATGTGAGAATCATTGAGCCTACTCATTCACATAAAACAATACACTGATTTAAAATTTGTAAGACAATTTTTCTTCACAAAGCCAGTATGCGAGGAGGCATGATATCTGATGAATAATGACAAAAGAACACAATAGCCCGCATAATAAGCTGCATAAGGAATGAGCTTCAGGTATGTGACTAAGAGCAGCAGGACAAAGGACATTATATTGTACTTATCTAGTAAATGCATCTTGATTTAAGAATGTTTAAATATTTATACTAGAAACAAGACAAAAATTACTAAGAGCTATTTTTTCTAAATTTATTGTACTATTTTTGTTTCGTTTTTGAAAGTAGTCTCATGCAAAAAAATCAAATAATAAATAATTAAAATTAACATACAATTTATACAAAACGAAATGCACTTTAAAGAAAGCAATTCACTTTCTACAAAACAACGCTCAAAATAATAAAGTAGTTTGAGTAGGGTAAACCTAAATTAAACAAATGAGTTCAATCAATTGAACTTTTATGAGTATTTAGACGTTTCTTTTTCTTTTGAGTTCACTAAAAACTGACACATACTCTGAAGGCCTGTTCACACCAGGACAATCTTCACGCGCGTTTATCGCCGACATTTAACGCCTTGTGACTATACAAAGGGCGCCAATGTGAGTGTGCACACCGACGCGCAAAACAGGCGTAAAAAAGCGTCATTTAAAAAACATGCCTTTGTTTTTTTTTGACGCGCCGCGTTAAAAACCGTCCGACCAATGAGAACGGCACTTTAGTTCATGTGCCTGGAGCTGCTGAAGTTACATTAAAACACCACGAAAAACGCTGGCGATAAGCGTCCCAGTGTGCACAGGCCTTGAATTGTTCCATTGTTTTAAGTTTTATTAACTTGTTTCCTTTAAATGTATCTGATTTCTATTGCTTTGCCATGATACTCAAAATGGAGAGTAAATGCTAAAATTAAGTGTTATATTATGTTTTTGTGTGTAAAAACAGATATTGCTGTACTCATTCAGCAATTATTACGCTTTACTAATGCTACCAAAGCATTGTGTTACCAATTTTACCAAGTAAACATTTACTAAATTAGCTCGTAATAGCTAGCCATGTTTCCACAACTAAAAATATTTAAGTTGAGATTACATGATCATTGTAAGTGAAATTAATTAGCTTAAAAACTATTAAAATGTACGAGAACGAAATAAAAATGGCAGTTCTGCTTACTTAGTTTAATTTTCTTAACTTAAAAAAAATAGAATTTTGAATATGATTTCTTTAGTTTTGCCAACTTATTTGGGTTTCCAGTGTGCCTTGTAAAACACCTTATAATGCATTGTATGATTT
This sequence comes from Gobio gobio, assembly GCF_949357685.1. Taxonomy (NCBI): domain Eukaryota; kingdom Metazoa; phylum Chordata; class Actinopteri; order Cypriniformes; family Gobionidae; genus Gobio; species Gobio gobio. The sequence goes on along the minus strand of NC_137118.1, from coordinate 45,144,781 downwards.
TATGAATAATTTTCACCAGTGTGAGTGCCTGTGATCTTCACCTGAGGGCACTCCAACCCGGACTGTCATTCCATCAAAGACTACATTACCCATAATCCCTTGCCCGGACTCATCAGCACTCATTGTTTGCACCTGTGTCTCATTTACCTCATTACCTCAGTCTATATAAACCATGTTCACTCATTGCGAAGTCTTGTTTGTTGTATCTACTGCATTTCTGAGCATTCTCCCTGGTTTCTTGTCTCTTGGTCTTGGATTACTCGCCTGTTCCGTGGATTACCCATTTGCCTGTTTGGACTGCTTGCCTGTATGTGACCTTTTGCCTGTTTTTGACTACGATTGTGGATTACCCTTCAATTAAGCTGCATTTGGATCCTCAACCAGTCTGTCTCAGAGCAGTTACGTTATAGAACTGAGAGACAGGTGTAAACAATGAGTGCTGATGAGTCTGTGCAAAGGATTATGGGTAATGTAGTCTTTGATGGAATGACAGTCCGGGTTGGAGTGCCCTCTGGTGGTGATCACGGGCACTCACACTGGTGAACTGTGACAATAATGCATTATAATTAAGGCTGTCAAAAGATTAATCGCGATTAATCGCATCCAAAACAAAAGTTTTTGTTTACATAATATATGTGTGTGTACTCTGTTAATTATTATTTATATATAAATACACACACATTCATGTATATATTTAAGAAATATTTGCATGTAAATACTGTATATACATTTATATAATCTATAATATATATAAATATAAATGTTTTATATATAAAAATAATATTTTTTTCTTATATATATATATACATGCTTGTGTGTGTATTTCTATATAAATAATAATTAACAGAGTACACACACACATATATTATGTAAACACAAACTTTTATTTTGGATGCGATTAATCTTTTGACAGCCCTAATTATAATACTTTTCAATTAATTGAACACATCTTTAGATGCATTCAAATAAAAGACAAACAACCAAAATCTGCAATTCAAATTATAATGCATTTTAAGTCTGGTTACAATTTTTTATAAAAATATATATTGCTTTATATATAAAAGGGCTTTAAGGAAAGTGTTACTGCCATTTTTTTCCTCCTTCTTTCTCGCACACTCCCGTTTTTATACTGGCTTCTCTCCTCTCACATAGAACACCTTAGCAACACCCTAGCAACCACACAGAGCCCCCTTGCATCATGGGAATTATGTAAAATCCCAGGAATCAGAGCATGGGAGTCTGGGAAGAGTTTGATGAGAAATGCCTCTATAAACTCTTCATATTGAAAGATCAGATTTTTGATCAGTGTTATTTTACTATTACAGTCATATTTGGATATTTTATATGCTTCCATCATTTTTATTCGTTTTTTAAAAACATTTCTATTTAACTTTTTAACTTATTTCAGACATCATTTCTAACGTTCA
>NC_137118.1:45100854-45135854 GCF_949357685.1 Gobio gobio | reverse complement strand
AAGAAGTAAAACATGTCTCTCGACGTCACACTTTTGTCCGCTCCACTGACCAGCGTCTCACATTTTGAACAGCAAAAGTGTCTTGTTGGGGTTTATTTTGCTTTATTATATTTAAAGTGATTAAAGTTCACCCCAAAATGAAGTCGTCATCAAAAAATAAGTCCTGACTGTAAGTTGCACAGGGTCAAAAATGCATTGAGAGAGGAAAAGAAACAGATGTTTAATAGTTTTAGTTAACCATAATAACCTTGGTTGCATCTGTTTATAAGTCACATCCAGAAATAATGTGAAATACTGGTAAATAAAAACGTATTTAAACTTTTACAGAAAGTTTTGGAACGGCATGACATGGATTAAATTATAGAACTTTTAGTTGAACTGTCTCTTTAAGAGCATTTCAATGTGATCTTCCATTCATAAACATCCCCATAGACACTGGTGATGCTTTTGCAATTTTAAGATGATGTGAAATCGCAATTCATCCTGCTTACTTTCTAAATAACTTCATTTGAGCAAGTTAACATTTTTTTATAAATCCCAACCATTTTACTTGCATAATGTGACATTTCTGAGTGAAACTGAATATTCAATGAGACTAAATGTAGTAAAGTAGGCGATGCATTGCAGATATTAGCTCAGATGTTTCTAAACAGCACTGTAAAAAAATTGTTTCAACTTAAAAAGAAGTGTGTTGCCTTAAAATGTTACGTTTAGTCAACCTGAAATGTGACAACTTGGATATTTGAGTTGACTAAACTTAACATTTCAAGCCAGCATTAACACTTTTTTAATTTGAAACATGTTTTTTTTTTACAGTGAGCAACATTTGGCTATTGGTTAAATTGTCAATTATGCCTTGTAATGCACTTTATAATGCGTTGTATGATCTCATGAATAACCACAGTTATAATGCATTATAATACTTGTCTATTCATTGAACACATCTTTAGAAAGTATAATTCATTAAAACACAACAAACAACAGTTTCAGAATCTGCAATTCATATTATAATGCATTTTAACTTTGGTTACAATTATTTATGAAAGATATAATGCATTATAGCATACTTCTGTTCCAAGAAAGATTGTAATCTCAGTTTTGGAACGGCATGACATGAGTTAAATGACAGAATTTTTAGGTGAACTGTCTCTTTAAGAACGTTTCAATGTGATTTTCCATTCATAAACATCCCCATAGATGGACACTGGTGATGCTTTTGCAATTTTAAGATGATGTGAAATCGAAATTCATCCTGTTTTAAGTTTTAATTCATCCAGGTTTCTAAACACTACTGTAAAAAAAATAGTAAAAAAAAGTACGTGTGTTGCCTTAATTTTAAGTTTAGTCAACTTGAAGCGTGACAACTTAGATATTTGAGTTGACTAAACTTAAAATTTCAAGGCAGCATTAACACTTTTGTAAGTTGAAACAACTTTTTATTTTTATTTTATTTTTTTACAGTGAGCAACATTTGGCTAGTGGTTAAATTGTTAATTATGCCTTGTAATGCACTTTATAATGCGTTGTATGATCTCATGAATACTTGTCACTACAGTTATAATGCGTTATAATACTTGTCTATTCATTGAACACATCTTACAAAAGTATAATTCATTAAAACACAACAAACATTATCAAATTTAATGACAGAATTTTTAGGTGAACTGTCTCTTTAAGAGCGTTTCAATGTGATTTTCCATTCATAAACATCCCCATAGACACTGGTGATGCTTTTGCAATTTTAAGATGATGTTAAATCGAAATTCATCCTGTTTATTTTCTAAATAACTTCATTAGAGCAAGTTAACGTAAACAAGTTTTCATAATCTTTCATTAAAATATAACAACGTTTTCCACTGATGTGGCCAAGGGCCTGAGGTTGGAAAAGATGACTTTGACCAATAATATCACAGCTGTTTTACTTTTATCAGTCTAATCAGATCTGAATATTAATATCAAGTTGTTTCCTTCTTTCTCTAGGAACACTGCAAAAAATGCTTTTCTTACTTAGTATTTTTGTATCTTACATTGAGGAGCATTTACTAGACAAGCAAAAGTTTTTGTCTTGTTTTGGGGGAAAATAACACTTTTCATTAGTATTTTTGTCTTATTTTTAGTCCACATATCTAAAAAATCTTACAATTAAGAAGCATTTATGTCTTGTTTTGGGGGAAAATAACTCAAAATGAAGGGAGTTTTTGCTTAAAATAAGATAAATAATCTGCTAATAATCTTGTTTTATGTTTGAATTAAGATTATTTATCTTATTTTAAGCAAAAACTCCCTTAATTTTGAGTTATTTTCCCCCAAAACAAGACAAAAACTTTTGCTTGTATAGTAAATGCTTCTTAATTGTAAGATTTTTTAGATATTTGGACTAAAAATAAGACAAAAATACTAATGAAAAGTGTGTTGTGAATGATGCTTCATGTAAATGCACCAATCTCTGTGTGTTTGTGGTTCATCTCGTACTCGATTCTTCCCAATCCACACAATAGTGTGACATGACAGTGAGCTTTAGTGCACATTCCCATGATGAAGAGCCTGCGGACAGGTTTGGCTGTATTCACCCAGTGTTGCGGGCTGGTTATTGGAGGAGGCGGTGGAGTAATGCGGTATATCCGCTCTGTCCCTCCAGCTCTCCTCTGGAGGACGGATCACAATACACTACTCCCACAGTATCGGCTAAGGCTCAGGTGTCTTTACACACGCGTGCGGTCTCGCACTCATGCAGAAGTGCATTAGGCTGATAATGTACTAATGGAGCAGGAGTAATACTTCTGCTTTCGTCACAGATCTGAGGTCAAAACAGGCCAAATCCCACAGAAGTACAGAGCCCGTCCCAGTGCGGGAGAAACATCCCATGGAGAAGAAGAAAGCGATGGCTTTTCCAGTCTCCCCGAGGTCTCATTTGCTGTGCGTCACGACACATCCAGGGCTTTACTTGGTGCTTTCGAGAGTCCCTGACCTCTTATTTTGCTCATATTAAATGAGCAAACGTTTGCTGTTGCATTGCAGCTCCGCTCGAGAGGGTCAGCAGACGTCATGTGAGGATGAGGAAGGTTTGGGTCTTGGTTGGGAAAGGTGTCGAAATGGAAGCAAAGCCTTTTCTGGCTGCAGAACAAGAGCTCATTGATTTGTGCTTCTCTCTTCAAGGTCAGTCGGAGCTTTAGGATCGGGATGTCAAGGCATGGCAGGATTTCAGAACATTCAGGATTGAACTGAGAATGACTTTTGATTCCGATTTAATTCCTGAATTTGAACAGGCCTCAGAATTGCAATTCGAATGCAAGGAAGTAAAACTCATCTGACTGCACTTAGTCAAGACAAACTTTGAATCTTAACTTTTTAAAACTTCAACATGGCTTTGTTTTTGAAGAAATTTTTGGTAGTAGGTAGAGATGGATGGATAGATGTATAGATGTATAGTATGTTGATGTATAGAAAGATGGATGGATGGATGGATGGATCAATGGATGGATGGATGGATAGACAGACAGACAGTATTTAATAATATTTTATATTTCGTTGTATTTATGCATTGGTCAGGCGTGTGAAGCTCGAGTGGCTGAAGTGTAAAACGGGAAGGAAAGGAAGTTTCATGGCCCTCAAAGCAAGTCTTTCAAAACTTTCTGAGGTGTGGAAGAGGAAACACGTTCGGCTCAGATCGAGTGTCCTTTCACTTCCTCCCCAGTGGTCATTTCTCCAGTGGTCATTTCTCCAGTGGTCATTTTTCTCCAGCGGTCATTTCTCCAGTGGTCATTTCTCCAGTGGTCATTTCTCCAGAGGTCATTTCTCCAGTGGTCATTTCTCCAGAGGTCATTTCTCCAGAGGTCATTTCTCCAGTGGTCATTTCTCCAGAGGTCATTTCTCCAGTGGTCATTTCTCCAGTGGTCATTTCTCCAGTGGTCATTTCTCCAGTGGTCATTTCTCCAGCTGTCATTTCTCCAGAGGTCATTTCTCCAGTGGTCATTTCTCCAGAGGTCATTTCTCCAGTGGTCATTTCTCCAGAGGTCATTTCTCCAGTGGTCATTTCTCCAGAGGTCATTTCTCCAGCTGTCATTTCTCCAGTGGTCATTTCTCCAGTGGTCATTTCTCCAGTGGTCATTTCTCCAGCTGTCATTTCTCCAGAGGTCATTTCTCCAGTGGTCATTTCTCCAGAGGTCATTTCTCCAGCTGTCATTTCTCCAGAGGTCATTTCTCCAGTGGTCATTTCTCCAGAGGTCATTTCTCTAGCGGGGACATTTCTCCAGTGGTCATTTCTCCAGCGGGGTCATTTCTCCAGTGGTCATTTCTCCAGCGGTCATTTCTCCAGTGGTCATTGGTCATTTCTCCAGTGGTCATTTCTCCAGCGGTCATTTCTCCAGCGGTCATTTCTCCAGTGGTCATTTCTCCAGCGGGGTCATTTCTCCAGCGGTCATTTCTCCAGCGGTCATTTCTCTAGCGGGGACATTTCTCCAGTGGTCATTTCTCCAGCTGGGTCATTTCTCCAGAGGTCATTTCTCCAGTGGTCATTTCTCCAGCGGTCATTTCTCCAGAGGTCATTTCTCCAGTGGTCATTTCTCCAGAGGTCATTTCTCCAGCGGTCATTTCTCTAGCGGGGACATTTCTCCAGTGGTCATTTCTCCAGCGGGGTCATTTCTCCAGTGGTCATTTCTCCAGCGGTCATTTCTCCAGCGGTCATTTCTCCAGTGGTCATTTCTCCAGCGGTCATTTCTCCAGCTGGGTCATTTCTCCAGTGGTCATTTCTCCAGCGGGGTCATTTCTCCAGCTGTCATTTCTCCAGCGGGGTCATTTCTCCAGTGGTCATTTCTCCAGCGGTCATTTCTCCAGCGGTCATTTCTCCAGTGGTCATTTCTCCAGCGGGGTCATTTCTCCAGCTGTCATTTCTCCAGTGGTCATTTCTCCAGCGGGGTCATTTCTCCAGTGGTCATTTCTCCAGCGGTCATTTCTCCAGCGGTCATTTCTCCAGTGGTCATTTCTCCAGCGGGGTCATTTCTCCAGCTGTCATTTCTCCAGTGGTCATTTCTCCAGCGGGGTCATTTCTCCAGTGGTCATTTCTCCAGCGGGGTCATTTCTCCAGTGGTCATTTCTCCAGCGGGGTCATTTCTCCAGTGGTCATTTCTCCAGCGGTCATTTCTCCAGTGGTCATTTCTCCAGTGGTCATTTCTCCAGCGGTCATTTCTCCAGTGGTCATTTCTCCAGTGGTCATTTCTCCAGCGGTCATTTCTCCAGTGGGGTCATTTCTCCAGTGGTCATTTCTCCAGTGGTCATTTCTCCAGTGGTCATTTCTCCAGCGGTCATTTCTCCAGTGGTCATTTCTCCAGTGGGGTCATTTCTCCAGTGGTCATTTCTCCAGTGGTCATTTCTCCTGTGGTCATTTCTCAAGTGGTCATTTCTCCAGTGGTCATTTCTCCAGCGGTCATTTCTCCAGTGGTCATTTCTCCAGTGGGGTCATTTCTCCAGAGGTCATTTCTCCAGTGGTCATTTCTCCAGTGGTCATTTCTCCAATGGTCATTTCTCCAGCGGTCATTTCTCCGCCAGTTCGGCCAGAGCTGCAGCGTCTGGATGGTGTTAGTGAGTGTTCAGATCTCCGCTGAGCTGACGGCTCTCGTCCTTTTTAGGAGAGGGATTTCCGCAGGTTCCCCAGGATTTATCAGAGCTTCTCTTTCTCTGCTCATCCTGCTAGGGTTTGGACATCTGCTCTTTTGTCTGGCCTGTAAGTGGAGAGCTTCAGTTCCAGCTCCTTGTGTTTCTCCGTTTCTCCCCTTCAGACTTTCCAGGAATGTGCAGCGAATCTTTAATCGAGTCAGAGGCGTGTGGAGTCACGGGGGATTGTTTGGGTTTCAGATGAGCTTCCGGGGAAACTCGCTCACCTTCTGAATCACGGCCTGTGATGTCACCAGCGCCTCATGATCCGCTGAGGAGAGATAATGGCGGCTGAAGCCTGAGGCTGGACGTCACGGGCAGGGAAACCTCTGGCCACTGCTAGCCGAGGTTATTAGGATAAGCAGCTTTAGCTTTAGCTGAGGCTTTCCCCATGTGTTCACAAACAGCCTCTCCTTCATGAGCTGGTGGACGGCGCCCCCTACAGGTCCGGCAGCTCAGGAGATTCACTCACTAATAAATGTGTGCAAACTGTAAACAGCATTTCATTTTTATTAAATTTGAGGTAAAAAATATCTTAAATTGTATAACAGATTTTCATTTGGAGATGGAAAACATCTATCTATCTATCTATCTATCTATCTATCTATCTATCTATCTATCTATCTATCTATCTATCTATCTATCTATCTATCTATCTATCTATCTATCTATCTATCTATCTATCAGCTATCTATCCATCCATCCATCCATCCATCCATCCATTGTTCTATCTATCTATCTATCCATCTATCTATCTATCTATCTATCTATCTATCTATCTATCTATCTATCTCTATCTATCTATCTATCAGCTATCTATCCATCCATCCATCCATCCATCCATTGTTCTATCTATCTATCTATCTATCTATCTATCTATCTATCTATCTATCTATCTATCTATCTATCTATCTATCTATCTATCTATCTATCTATCTATCTATCAGCTATCTATCCATCCATCCATCCATCCATCCATCGATTGTTCTATCTATCTATATATCCATCCATCCGTTGTTCTATCTATCTATCTATCTATCTATCTATCTATCTATCTATCTATCTATCAGCTATCCATCCATCCATCCATCCATCCATCCGTTGTTCTATCTATCTATCTATCTATCTATCTATCTATCTATCTATCTATCTATCTATCTATCTATCTATCTATCTATCTATCTATCTATCTATCTATCTATCTATCTATCTATCTATCTATCTATCAGCTATCCATCCATCCATCCGTTGTTCTATCTATCTATCTATCTATCTATCTATCTATCTATCTATCTATCTATCTATCTATCTATCTATCTATCAGCTATCCATCCATCCATCCATCCATCCATCCGTTGTTCTATCTATCTATCTATCTATCTATCTATCTATCTATCTATCTATCTATCTATCTATCTATCAGCTATCCATCCATCCATCCATCCATCCGTTGTTCTATCTATCTATCTATCTATCTATCTATCTATCTATCTATCTATCTATCTATCTATCTATCTATCTATCTATCTATCTATCTATCTATCTATCTATCTATCTATCTATCTATCTATCTATCTATCTATCAGCTATCCATCCATCCATCCATCCATCCGTTGTTCTATCTATCTATCTATCTATCTATCTATCTATCTATCTATCTATCTATCTATCTATCTATCTATCTATCTATCTATCTATTTATCAGCTATCCATCCATCCATCCGTTTATCTATCTATCTATATCTATCTATCTATCTATCTATCTATCTATCTATCTATCTATCTATCTATCTATCTATCTATCAGCTATCCATCCATCCATCCATCCATCCGTTGTTCTATCTATCTATCTATCTATCTATCTATCTATCTATCTATCTATCTATCTATCTATCTATCTATCTATCTATCTATCTATCTATCTATCTATCAGCTATCCATCCATCCATCCGTTTATCTATCTATCTATATCTATCTATCTATCTATCTATCTATCTATCTATCTATCTATCTATCTATCTATCTATCTATCTATCTATCTATCTATCTATCTATCTATCTATCTATCTATCTATCTATCTATCTATCTATCTATTTATCAGCTATCCATCCATCCGTTGTTCTATCTATCTATCTATCTATCTATCTATCTATCTATCTATCTATCTATCTATCTATCTATCTATCTATCTATCTATCTATCAGCTATCCATCCATCCATCCGTTGTTCTATCTATCTATCTATCTATCTATCTATCTATCTATCTATCTATCTATCTATCTATCTATCAGCTATCCATCCATCCATCCGTTGTTCTATCTATCTATCTATCTATCTATCTATCTATCTATCTATCTATCTATCTATCTATCTATCTATCTATCTATCTATCTATCTATCTATCTATCTATCTATCTATCTATCTATCTATCAGCTATCCATCCATCTGTTGTTCTATCTATCTATCTATCTATCTATCTATCTATCTATCTATCTATCTATCTATCTATCTATCTATCTATCTAGCCATCTCTCCATCCGTCCATCCATCTGTTGTTCTATCTATCTATCTATCTATCTATCTATCTTTCTATCTATCTATCTATCTATCTATCTATCTATCTATCTATCTATCTATCTATCTATCTATCTATCTATCTATCTATCTATCTATCTATCTATCTATCTATCTAGCCATCTCTCCATCTGTCCATCCATCCGTTGTTCTATCTATCTATCTATCTATCTATCTATCTATCTATCTATCTATCTATCTATCTATCTATCTATCTATCTATCTATCTATCTATCTATCAGCTATCCATCCATCTGTTGATCTATCTATCTGTTGATCTATCTATCTATCTATCTATCTATCTATCTATCTATCTATCTATCTATCTATCTATCTATCTATCTATCTATCTATCTATCTATCTATCTATCTATCTATCTATCTATCTATCTTTCTATCTATCTATCTTTCTATCTATCTATCTATCTATGATAAATTGACATATAAAATGTATTAAAAGATTTTGTAAGCGCAGGGCTCCAGACTAACATTTGAGAGCAGTGGCACCAGCGCCACTAAGTTTATCATAAAGTTAATGTAATCTTAAAATGAATATTGTTTTGCATTTTTTTGTTAATAATTGCAGTTACCAATAATATCACATGTTTGTTTATTGGAAATGTAACAGTGAAGCACTGAGCTAGAATTGATATGCAGATATAATTATCTTTTACAACAACAGTAATGTGCAAAAACATAATTTTTATAGGGAAAATATAAATATTCTACAGTTATTAAATGTACCATTGATCTTCTGTAGTCTCACACTGGACTGACAGACAGCTTCAGTGATTATAAAAGGAGCACGCTTTACTTGTTTTCTGGGTAATTCAGTCACAATTTGAAGAAAAGTTTGTTTTTCATGAGACTTTGTGAATGGAAATGAACGTCAAATAAGTTCTCCTCTGTCGCCATCTACTGGTTATAGAGTCTTTTTTTTTTAATAAAAGTGCTTGTTTGCCAAAAAGTGTTAGTTTTCATACACCATTAAACTTTTAGTTTTACAAATCATCACATCTGTTATTTATAAAAATAAATAACATTAATATTGGATAATATATGACGCTTTTAAGTGCTAGAAAAAAGTGTGACACATTTGAAAGCCCTTGAAAAGTGCTTGAATTTCACTCTCAAAAGGTTGTGCGAACCCTGAGATGAAATAACAACACACTTTGACTATTTCTGCAACAATACCATGTGGTGTCACTACAGTAAATGGTGAATGTTTATTATTTGTTCCTGAAACCCCTGATCTTCGCTCATGTCTCAGTGTTTCTCCTGGTCTCCACGTCAGACCGATATCTGTGGTTCTGCTCTGAACGCTTCCACTAGATCTCGCTGTTATTAATTGTGAATTCAAACGCTTTCTCACTGGATCTCCAGCTCTGTGTAGTAACCGTGTCATGTGATCAAGATCGGCCTGTGTATGAGCTCGTGCTCAAACGAGTGGCCTGATCTCTTCCGCTTTCGGTTGATGTTTCTCATATGTAACAGAAATGGCAGCTCTTATCAGTTGGGCTCTGTGGTGGTGCACCAGTGCCAACTCTAACAACATTTAGTCGCACCAGCAGGAAAAAAGGTCACAAAATGCACCCATTTGGTCACAGTCTGGAGCCCATATTGCATATCGTCGCTGCCCGATGAAACTCACGTATGTCCAAAACGGTTACTTTTCAGGAAGTGAAAAAAACACCGTACTTCAAAAGCAGTTGAATGTAGCGTTGTCATACTTGGTACGGCATCTTTACATGTAACCATATTCTTGCCAGTGTAATGATATAATCCACATTTGACCAAAATTGAGTTTAAATGGACATATGTGCATATTTTACAGTAACGGTGGTCGATACGCGTTCTTCCGATCATTAATTAGAATGGCCAAGTCGCGTTTCATATTGACAGAGGAATACGCTCAGTTTATTAAATAGCCTACGTCTTAGTTTATTAAATACGCTTAGTTTATTTAATATTAATTATAAATGTATTAAATGTCTCTTGCAAACTATGAAGGGACAATGAATCAATACACTGACATGGTAATGCTAGACAGATACTTTGTTTGTACAGTTCTACCGTAATGTCGTCACTCCTAGACGTACGTCTGGCGTCAGGGGGGAAACGTTTACCTCGATGAAGGAAAGTCATTGTCTCACCAGACTATATTTCACGAGACCGACGAGATGCTTCCACAGGGCGTGATTGACAGCTTTGACACCAAATGGATATACGTGAAAATCAGATGATTCCATGATTTCACATCTTTTCATTGGCCATTTAGATATGTGAAGCATACTGTATACTTTGAGGAGATTCCCCCTTCTATATGTAAAGCGCTTTGAGTGCCTAGAAAAGCGCTATATAAATGTAACTAATTATTATTATACGGAAATGAACGTGGACATTCAATCCGTCGAAAAATCTCAAAATCAGCAAAATGGACATACGTGGTTTTCATCGGACAGCGACGATATATATGCATAGTTGAGCTTAGAGTCAATTGTTCTATACATGTGATCATAACACAGTGAAGCGTGACAAATTGTTTATTACCAAATTTAATATGTTAACTTCCATAACACATGCTCTCTCTTTCTCCACAGCTTTGACGTGGACAATGGCACGTCGTCGGGACGGAGTCCCCTGGATCCCATGACGAGTCCGGGTTCGGGCCTGATTATTCAGGCTAACTTCGTGCACAGCCAGCGGAGGGAATCCTTCCTCTACCGCTCCGACAGCGATTATGACCTGTCGCCGAAGTCCATGTCCCGGAACTCCTCCATCGCCAGTGACATGTGAGCTCTCCAACATTTCAAATGTGCCATTCTCTCATTGTCCTTTGCTTTATTTTAGGTCAGTTGAGTTTTCTTTTCTTCAGACACGCTTTTGTTTCACAAAAGCACATAAAAATGAGATGCTTGTGTTGTGATTCATCATAATTTCATTTGTCCTTGCAGCTATAAAAACACCCATTTCTTACAGTTTCCCCTGTCTAAAAAAAAAAAAGTTAAAGAATATGATCTCATAAAACAAACACATCTACAGGTCGAAAAGGACCAATTAGCCGAACCCAAATTATGCTGATTTGAATCAGGCCCACATTTAGCGGTCTCATCCATTGATGACATTGATGGTTCCCTGTTTGAGTGTGTGTGTGTGTGTGTGTACATGAACGTGTGTGTGTGTTTACTGATGTTTACCTCAGTCTCTCTCTGTTTACATCGCTTCTCTTAAACACACAACGAGGAGAACAAAAGTCTCTATGAACATTATCCTTCAAAGTTTGGGGTCTGTAAGATTTTAAAGGAATTAAGACATATGTGAACCTGGAGCTCAACACCAGTTATGCGTCTCACATCTGTGGAGATAGACAACAATTCACTGTATGGGTCAAAATTATAATTTTTTCTTTTATAGCAAAAATCATTAAGATATTAAGATCATGTTCCATGAAGATATTTAGTAAATGTATTTATATCAGAAATTTATTAGTAGTGGTAATATGCATCGCCAAGGACTTCATTTGGACAACTTTAAAGGAGATTTTCTCAATATTTCGATTTTTTTGCACTCTCAGATTCCATATTTTTCAAATAGTTGTATCTTGGCCAAATATTGCCCTATCCTAACAAAACCATACATCAATGAAAAGCTTATTTATTCAGCTTTCATGTGATATATACATCTCAATTAAAAAAAAATTGACCCTTATGACTGGTCCATAGTCACATATGTAATGTTACAAAAGATTTTGATTACAAATAAATGTGACCTGTGCTGGCAAAATGAGTCTCAATGCTTCCTTCAAAATGATGTATGATTTGTTTGAATCAGACAGAATGAGCTACACCGGTCTGAAGTTGATTTACTGTAATTTAATTGCATGTCATTTAATTTAAAATGACTGTATTTGCATTATTGTAAGGTTAGGTTTAGGATTGGGGTGGGTGTAGGCGTTAATAAAACACAATCTGGTAAGTAGCACATTTATTTATTGTTATTTTATGGTGAGATTTTGCCTAACCTCCGACCGTTGCTGTACCCCTTCTAGCCACAACTCTTCTTCTCCGTTTTTAGTGGCAGAATTACAGCGCCACACACTGGCCTGGCATGTATACTACATCGTTTTGAGACGGTTTCAGTGGTTTCGTGTGTACGCAGATATTTCTTGAGATGAGGGGAAAAAAAGATCGGATAGGGAAAGCACTGGCTTCATGTGGATGTGAGTCAGCAAAGTTCATTTTGAGAAAAGTCGGGTTAAAGTTTTCTGATCCAAATCACCTTAAAATCCCTGCTAATAACACCACATTTGACACACCAAATCAAAACCAAATATCTATATATTCAACTTTTTTCCCCATGATACCACAATAGTTTAGTCAACATTAATGAAACAGACAGCCTATATATTATATTAAGATCCACTGTACCGCACGGATACAGTTAACCCAACGTTCACATGAGACATAACAGATGATGTTTGCGTGAATACTCGCCAAGATATTTTGAAGTAATGTAATTCTCAGAGGTGGACAAAGTACACAACTCCATTACTCGAGTGAAAGTAAAAGTACTACTGGTCAAATATTACTCCGTTACAAGTGAAAGTTGTTAAAAACTATTTTTACTTAAGTAAAAGTATAGAAGTACTTGCTTTTAAAAGTACTTAAGTATCAAAAGTAAATTTCCTTTTTTATGTCAATGCATTATTTTATTATTGTTGCATTGTTGTATAAATGCACGCTATGCCATGGTGGTTTAAGCCAGTCTGTGATGCTCCATACGACCACCTTGAACTAATTTAAATACTTAAAAGTTACAAAGCTTTTTACAAAGCTGCTGTCACTTTAAGGCAGAATGCACAAATCCTACACACTGATACACATCCGATATTCCCCCAACTGTTACGTTCACTTAAGACATAATCAACTTTGTTTATGTGAATACTTTCCAAAATGAAAATTGACATTTTGTGTGTATTGGTCTGTTTAAGTGCGAAAACCCCCCAAAAGAAAGCTCTATTCAGTACTCGTGCTCTGGCATCTCAGAGGCACAAAAAAACAGACTTCAGATTCTTCCATATGTCTATGCTTCTCTTTCTCCCAGACATTTACATTTTGCTTAAAGAAGAAAAAAAATCATCCACTGACTTGCAAAGCTGCTACAGAAACGACTTTTGACTTTGAGGACCTTGATAGAAATGTAGTGGAGTAAAAAGTACGATATTTGTCTTTCAAATGTAGTGAAGTTAAAGTAAAAGTTTCCCTAAAAAATAATACTTCAGTAAAGTACAGATACTCAAAAAGTGTACTTAAGTACAGTACTCAAGTAAATGTACTTCGTTACTGTCCACCTCTGGTAATTCTGTGTATGTGTGTGTGTCGGGATTGTGCGCCGTCTGAGGCGTCTTTGTGCGCACGCTTCAGACTTATCGAGTAAGATCGTTTTGTTTACGATCATGAGTTTGAAAATCACATTTCATTCGTTCAGACATTGGAATGCTGCATTTTAAAGCTGCAATATGTAAAAAAATTTTCAGTAAAATATCCAAAAACCACTCGGCCAGTGTTATATATTGTGTTCAGTTGAGTATTTACAATATCCCAAATGTTTCCAACTATTTGTAAATCGTGAGAAATTGCTCTTTTACCCGAGGAACCGGGACGTGTGAGGGCGTGGCCTGTCGATGAAATCATATCCGCATTCCCCTCGGTTTCTGGTGTTATTTTGTGGTTTTATAAGTGTCATAGCAGCCGCTGAGAGAACGCACAGAGTAACGCCATCCCATCATCAACACACTCAGATGTGTGTAATATGATCAACAGAGCTGCGTTACCTCACACTCATGAGCGGAGGAGAGGAAGCGGCGACTGTGGCATAATAAAAGTCCCGCTGCTCGCGAGGCGTGTGTTGCGTTCATCTTATGAACAATCGCTCCAGCGGTTCCTCAGCTCAACAACACTCGCTCCTGCTTCTGCTTCACTACAGTAACGTTAATAATCACATCAACATGATGATTCTGAGGTGAAGACCTCATGTCCTCAAACTACGCCTTTGTTTTGAATAGGCAACCTCTAGCGGACGGAAAAGTTACATAGTGCAGCTTTAAAGCGATACCAAACTTGTGCTGAGGGACAGTTTCGTGGAGAAGTGAGCAGAGAATAACTGCAGTTTTCATGGACAAGCGAAAGATACTCCTCCCAGACAACTCACAAATAAAGATACTTCTAGATGTTTAATTGCTCATTTGAGTACTGGGATCCGCAGAAGAGGGCTTAATGAATTCATTTTTGTGAAGGTTTTTTTCACTTGTTTTGCCTGTAGCTCGAAATTATCCCGTGTGCATTCCCGCTCATTTTGCCAGCACAGGTCACATATGCTGTTCTTTCTATTCATCAAAGAATCCTGATCAAATATATCACTGTTTCCAGAAAAACTGAAGCAGCTCAACTGTATATTTGAGATGAGAATGAGAATGATTTGTGAACACTGAAGACTGGAGTAATGATGATAAATTCAGCTTTGATCACAGGAATAAATTACACTTTACTATGTATTCA
Organism: Gobio gobio; assembly: GCF_949357685.1. Classification (NCBI taxonomy): domain Eukaryota; kingdom Metazoa; phylum Chordata; class Actinopteri; order Cypriniformes; family Gobionidae; genus Gobio; species Gobio gobio. The sequence continues at coordinate 45,121,072 of NC_137118.1, read as the reverse complement.
CGTAGAACACCGCTATATTAAATTGTAATAATATTTCACTATTTTTACTGTGTTTTTGATCACATAAATGCACCCTTGGTGAGCAGAAGAGACTTCTTTCAAAAACATGAGAATGTCTTCCCGACCCCAGACTTTTAAACGCTAGTGTAAATATTGCATTACAGGAATATTTCAGCTGAAATCTACTCACCCTCATGTGTTTCCAAACATGTGACTTTCTTTCATCTGTGGAACAAAATTAGGATTTTTTTTACGGATTTTGCCTTTCAATCCAGAAAAATGATATGGTTGCTGGTGGACAGCCCAGGATTTAAGTCTCTGGAAATGAACGAATTTGAGATCAACTGTGAAAGCCATAGTGCTGGTGTTTTTTCTTCTTTTGAGGGCACCCCACACATTAATCATCAAGTTTTGAATGACATGAAGGTGAGTAGGTGATTTTTGGATGAGCTATTCCTTTAATATGACATTAATAAAGCCAAAGCAAGTAGCTAAAGTCACTGAAGAACCTGAGAGAGACTCAAATGACTCTTTAGTGGTTTAGCGCTGACCTCTTTAGAGACACGGTCGTTCATTACAGCTACTTCTCAAACCACAGAGGCAGAAGCAGCAGCGCTCTGTGTGTGTGTGTGTGTGTGTGTGTGTTTGTCTGACAAACTGTGTCCTTATCGATAGGAATAACCACCTGCCGAGACCGGGCCTGGTCTCTCGGAGATCTGAGCCGGTTATTAGTGGAAAGTAAGTTCTGGTTCTGGTTCTGGCTCGCCTGTCCTAACGGCAGCTCCTGGCCTTGCTCTTCCTCAAGGAATGCTCTTGCTTGTCTAATTTGCATCACCTTGCTTCACCTGTAGACGCGAGCATCACGGTCTCACATGCATCGAGAACCCTCACCCACACCCTCACCACTTAATGCGCAGAATGACAACCAAATCAACCTGGCACGCAAACCTCGAGGGATGCAAAAGAGCTTCAATTTTCAGGTTGATTTGATTGGTTGAAGATTCTGGGCATTAAATCCTCTGTGTGTCGTAAGAGCGTATAGGGCAACGTTATGAAAGACATCGCATGGAGAAGACGGAGTTCGGATGCCGCTTGTGGCTTGGATGTGTGTGAGTGTGTGTTTGTCTCCATCTTTGCCATGATCCCGCATTGCATGTGACTCTGATAATAGCAGTTTAGAGGTGCACATGTGACTATTATTATTATTATTTCCTCCAGCCACCGTGAATGCATACGCTCTATTGTGTCGCCTAATGTAATGTTCCTCACAGTAGATTGATCTAATAAGCAATACAATGCTTGACATTTAATAGAAATAGACGCTTTGTAAAGCTTTACGTCAAATGCTGAAGTTGATCAATACGATTTTGGTCTGCAGTCGTCACATTTAAACCTGCCAGCACCCCAAAATGATCATGTGTATATTGCAGGAAGTATTTCCATATGCTCACAATGCTTTTAGGAAACGCAACCCTGTGCTTTCATTGCTTTGAAACCTAGTGAGCTGCCTGCTGCCTACATAGGGAGCTGACGGACCCTCATAAGGGACTGATCTAGAGCGCTTTACGTTGTGGCACAATTGATTTCTGTCGCATTTTGCCTTAGCATTTTGCCAAGCTATTAATTCTATGCGCAAGCATAGTGTAAAATATTTTTGGATTATTATTTTATGAATATGTGAAATATGACTTTTGTATTATACTTAAATTATTATGTATTATTATTATTATTATAATATGAAATGTATTCATATTTTTTATATTGAACAGGATGTATTAATCATTTTATGGATGTCTTTGCAATCAGAGTTTAGATTATCTGCTCGAGCCCGAACATGACCTGACCTTGACCGTTATTTCCCGTCACTATCCTCGGGCCAGGTCGGGTCGGGCCCTTGATCAAGCATTTCTGTTTTTTTAATCATTACTTTAATAGCCTAATTGACCTATCGGTAAGCCCCGCCCCCCTTAGTTACTGTTGCTAACTCGGACAAACAAACAGAGTTGCTGTATCTTACAATGACAGCTGTCAGTGTGTAAACCTTATCCCAAGATGTTTTTGGACACAGAATGCAGCGTATACCCCGTCCGAATGATGGCCAAACTTAACTGATTGTTTATCAAGTTTATTATGTCCTTTTTCACTCCAAAAAAATCATCGTAAGAGCTGAACAAACAAAGCATAAGAAGTGCGCATTAACGTCTCATTCACTAACTATCTCTCTCCGTTGCATTTCCATTAATATACACAGCAAATTACACAAAAACACTCATACAACTAACAGTAAACAAACATATACAGACCATATGCCTTTTCGAGGGTGCAGTTAATAACGTGTAAACTTTGTATCTGCAAAACAACTCCGATAAACTGCGTGCGAGCTCTTCCTTTCACCACCCGGAGACTATAATACCCATCAAAATAGGAGTCCTCCTTAGTAGGACAGATAATGTAGACCTTAAACATATCTAAAATTAAATTAATTTACATATAACCAGTTTAATATGGAGAGGCACTGAAATGTAGACCTTCGTGTTTTTGACCTAACGTTACAGTGTTACATGACGTGAGAACAGTTAGTCATTTCGGTTTGTATGTTAGCAGGGACTTTAATCGTAACTTAACGAGAGTATGACAAACAGAAAATCCTCTCAGGATCTCTGGAGTCAGTGTTGCAGTACCTCAGGCACGACATTTTAGCATTTTTATAGCATAAACACCATCAAACCCATGAGAGCTTCGGATTTTCCAATGTTTCTCTATGGCGCTGAAGCCTAAAGATGTCCGAGTTCCGGTCCCGGCGCAACTGATACTCAACTGCTATTGGCTCATTAGCGTTCGAGGGGAGGGGCTTACCGATAGGTCATTTGGGTGGGCAGAAAGCTATGCCATAATCAGAAATAATATATATATATATATTTTTTAGCAATACTACAATTAATACTACAACAAAGAAACAAATGTGTACAAGTCAGGATTAGTCAAAAGATGTGTGTTAAACTCACAGCACATGCAGTGATGGAGCGCACAGGACCGCTCTACACATATTTCTCATGTCTGTAAGGCAAGAAGCTGCTGAGTTTGGGTTTATTTATGAGACGCGCTCCAGTTCAAGAGCAATGCAAGTGATCGCTCCCGCGCCTCCATGTCACGATTATAGTCTGCTATAGCCTATTTGCTTCTTATTTATTAAATCCAGGCAATTGGCTGATGAAACATTAATTAAAATTAAGATACAATTTATACAAAACGAAATTCACTTTAAAGAAAGGCTTTCTACAAAATAAAAGTGGTCAAAATCACTTCTGACCCACTCGTATCTTTGCAGTTTTCATAATCAGATGAAATAAAAAAATAACATTATAATATTTAAACATAAATATGAAACCAAATATATTGTTTAATGGCTACAACAAGTATAGTAGCTACAGTAGAGATAAATGTCATGTGTGAGCGGGGTTTTACCGGTGAGGGTTCATGAGTGGAGCGCTGGCTTCACTCATTACAGGCTCGTTCTCGTCTGAACGCCCACATATTAAAAAATGGTTGGGTTTAAATCGGGCTCGGACTCATTATGTGCCTGGCCGGGCTCAGACACTATGTGCACAGGCTCGGGTAGGGTGGGGCTTGATTTTTTAGCCGGATCTAAGATCTATTTGCAATGCATGTATTCGCTAAAACATAAAATTAGTTATAGTATTTGCATGCTACTTCTCTTTTGGGAGCTTTGCATCTGAAGCACACTTGATGCCTTTATAGACAGCTCTCTAGGATTTGGAACAAGAATGCAACACAATAGCAGTGTAATTATGAATTATTGTGCAGTTGCATGACAAAACAAGCACATAAACAACAGGACGATCAAACAGCCCAGATCATATAGCTAAAGCAAGTGGAACGGTGATGGATGATATCAGTGCACTTCCTGTCTCTGGCCTGATTTTTGCAAGCTCAGAGCATTTCTCTATGTAACCCTGCACCAGCTCATGCATTATGTAGAGTCCCGAGGGTCGGCGGACGCACGTTTTTGTTTCGTTTTGCCAGAGAATCCATTCCCAAACCGGAATGGCAGGAAATATCATGTCTGTTCCCGATATTAGCTTCTACCGTCACAACTGCTGTTGAAGTTTTAGGCATTCACAGGCCCTGTTTAGTGCTCTGTCATTAATACTATTGGAAAGTCTGATTCATTTTTTTGTTCAGATTTCAATAAACAGGTTCCTCTTATTTTTGATAGTGAAACACATTTGGTTTTGTTCAGAATGATTCATTTGAGTCGTGAAACATACTCGCCTATGTGTTTTCTAGGTATGCAAGCTTAATTTTGCATATCATTTCGCCCCAGAATATCAGAAAACTCATAACACAATTAAGTACCTTTTGCATTTTCTGTGTTGTCACAAAGGGCGTTATAGTGAGTTTATGATAATCTTTCTTATATCTGCAACTGTTTGAAATTTATCTCACTAAAAAAGCTGGTAAAAACCAGTTAAACTGATCATTGTAAGTTAAAATGCATTATAAGATTTGGAGATTGTTTGTTTGTCATGTGTTATACTTTCTAAAGGTGTAACAATAGATACTATATTATAACTTTGGTTATAATTATTCATATACAATGCATTATAAAGTGCATTACATGACACAATGCATCAAAATTATTTTATAATTAGTGCTGTCTAAATTAGCGTGTTAATGCATGTAATACATTTTTTCAGTTTAAAACATTAAAAATATTTAACAAATCCTTTTTTTCTGTCATCCTTAGGCTAGCATTATATTATATGATCACGCTATTATTCATGCACATGCTTTTAAACCATTCAAGCTCCTTGAGAATGTGCTTTCTGTGAATGTCCTGACTATGACAAACACACAACGCACAGAAAGACGCGCACCAGTATCGCGCGCACAGCGCACTAGAATCGAGTTCTCTTTCACACTTAAACAAACAATAACACATAATTATGCCAAAATGCCAGTATTGTGAAGTATTCTCATAAGAGCAGTATTAAATGAGTTCAATAACGCCTTAAATGAACTTAAATAGTTGTGAGATAATGAGATCAAAGGCAACAGAGAAAATTGTTGCTTGATGATTAATCTATATTTTATAATTTATGCAGTGCAGACTGTAAAGTGTTTGATAACTTTATTCAATTTCTGTATATTTCCAAGTCGGTTGTCTGTTTGCAAGATGGCTGATGTTGATGGATCATTCATCGAGAGAGTCACCGCTCTGTATTTGCCCTGGAGAGCAGAACAGTGGCGTAGGGGTCAGTGTCGCTGTACTTGGGTCCAACAGACCCTTCGTTTAGTTTTCGTCAGTTTGGCGAGTTTTGGCCGCTTTCAGTGGTACTTCCGCCTGTCCTGCGCCCAGTTTGATGACCTGTTGTCCCGCATCGGAGAGAGTATCGAGCGGGCAGGTCTGCCGTCGTTTTTATCACGAGCAGGCTCCTGATTGGTCAGACGTGAATTTGTTTAAAAAAATTCAGACGTGAATTTTCACAAAAAACACCAAATAAAATCACTCACGCAATACGCTCAATTTGAGTCTATCACGCAAACTTTTCGCGTGAATGAGCCGAAATCGCGTCCATCTTGAAAACAACTAGATATATAGATAGATAGATAGATAGATAGATAGATAGATAGATAGATAGATAGATAGATAGATAGATAGATAGATAGATAGATAGATAGATAGATAGATAGATAGATAGATAGATAGATAGATAGATAGATAGATAGATAGATAGATAGATAGATAGATAGATAGGTGGGTAGTAGGGCTGCGCAATATATCGAAATTATCGAAATATCGCAAATGTACATATCACAAGGGCACACATTATCTGAATGAATTTAATAGAGTACTTCAACATTGTGAAAAGTGTACATTTTAGGTTGATTCATATAGCACAGAATAGACTGAGCACACAACTGTTACTTATGTGACTTGCTTGACGTTAAAAAGAGTTATTAAACGCAATAACTAGCGAAAAAAACAACTCCTTGCAGTCTCGCGCCGTCTGACACACACACCGAAACGTTCTTTTTTTCTTGTCTTGTTACACACTTGAACTGTGACATACACACACAGTTATGTCAAAATGGCTGTCTTGATGAGTATTCATGTTAACACAGTCGGTTATGCTTTAAGTGAAAGATATCAGTCGGGGAAAGAAATATATTAAAGCAATATCGTATCGAATATTGCATTATTTAACAAGTAGATCGCATTTTTCTTCAATATCGCACAGCCCTAGTAGGTAGACAGACAGACATTGGACAAGCATTAGACTGTTTTTGGCCTAATATTGAAATTCAAAGGACTTTAAGGCGAGCTGTTTCCGTCTGTGTTTTCCACTGAACTCACGGCTTTGATAAGCGGCCCGCTGTCTGTCCATTCGTTTTTCTGAAAGGTTTGGCAGTCTCAGCATAAGGAGCACAGAGCTCATAAATGGCCCACTTTGCCAATAGTTAGTTTTCCACTCTGTATAATGGAGTCAGCATCAGTCGCAGTTATTTGGAGTTCACACACCTGACCTGGCCACTTTCCTCTTCCTATGGCAGCCGGTTGTTGCTTCTGCCGAAGTCGTGGCCTTGCGCTATGTTTAGCGCGCTCTGTTTGCGACACATGCAGTTGGACAGGAGCGCGTGATACGCCTGCCGTGACCTTTTCCTCCCCGACGGCGTGTGGAAATGTAGCCGCCATGCATACATGCACACACATGGACGTACAGACACGCGGCATCATGCTGAACCGCAGGAGCGTCAGCGACACACACATGCTGAAGCAGACGCGAGCCGTGCGTGAAATCGGACGCTTCTTCAGCCTGCCGGATGACAGGCAGAGACGGTACGTTGTGCTTCGTGCTGCTCTGGAGGACTCGTTCTGTGCTCAGAAACCCAGACCTCTCCCTCCTCCCAACAGATCTGGCATACTTCCTTCAACCCCTCCGCGCCCTAACTCCCACCGCTGAGACTAACAGCATGTTGTTGCTCTCGCACTAACTGCATTTACAACGTGCAAAAGAGCCTGAATGATAGAAAGGCAGACGGTTACAGGTCAGGTCCATCCACACTGACACTGATTTACTTACTGGGGTTCCCACGGCATGGAAGTACTATAATAAAGTCCTATAGACTGTCATTTTTTTAATTATGCTCTGCATTTAAAAAGTTTATCAGTTAGAATTTATTTATTTTACAGTATGTGCACTAACAGTTTAAAGTAACAGATAAAAGTACTGGTAATGTAAGGTTACTGCAAAGGGATAGTTCACCCAAAAATGAAAACTAGCCCATAATTTACTCACCCATCAAGTCATCCTAGTTGTATATGACATTCTTCTTTCAGACGAATAAAATCGGAGTTATATATTACAAAAGTCCAGGCTAATCCAAGCATTAGAATAGTTGCTCTGTTTTTGCTCCACATGCTCCACGCGGCTCTGGGGTGTTAATAAAGGCCCTCTGAAGCGAATCGATGCGTTTGTGTAAGAAAACTTTATCAAGTAAACTTTCGTCCGACCGCCTTCCCTGGTCAATAAATGGAAAAAGTGCTGAAAGTTCCCCTGCCGATTGAAAGACTAACGCGACCAGGTCCGCTCGTCATGACTTTCAACATTCAACACTTTTCCCTGGATGGCGGTCAGCTGAAAGTTTACTTGATAAAGTTTTAAATATGGATATTTTTCTTACACAAATGCATCGATTCGCTTCAGAAGGCCTTTATTAACACCCCAGAGCCGCGTGGAGCAGTTTTATGATGGATAGATGCACTTTTTATGGACTTCAAAAACAGAGCAAAAATGAATCAAATTCTATTGCTTGGATTAGCCTGGACTTTTGTAATATAACTCCGATTTTTTCGTCTGAAAGAAGAATGTCATATACACCTCTTGAGAGTGAGTAAATTATGGGCTAATCTTCATTTTTGGGTGAACTATCCCTTTAAGGTTAGGTTCAGGTTTAGTACCTAGTTAATGTAATTACTATAATAAGTACACAATATGTACAGGACTGCAAAATAAAGTGCGGTTACACTTTATTTTATGGTGTCATTGTTAAAGTCTTATTATATATTTAAGTATTGAGTAATATTAATTAACTATATGTACTTACCATAGGGTTAGGGTAGGATAAGGGTTTGTTTGAGGGTTAGTTGCATGTAATTATGCATAATTTATGGTAAGTACATGTAGCATATGTAACAAGGACACTGTGAAATAAAGTGTTTCCTAAAGTGCCCCCTTCTCCTCTACATCTGTACATTCATTGAAAACTTGTAGGAATTCATTGGTCAGACACAGATATATATTGAAGTCTAATGTGTACCCCACTGGTAATTAATTTTTTTGGCCAATACCAATATAATTTGTTATATTTCAAACTGATATATTGGCAGATAAATCGAAATCCGAATTTTTATGTCATTTTTGAGAGTCTGATTACAAAAACAAAAGTCTCACTATTAAGGGCCCTATTTGAATGATCTGAGCACATGGTCTGAAGCGAATGACGCAGATGCACTTAGGGCGTGTCCGAATCCCCTTTTGCTAGTTTAACAACCGACAAAATGGTCGCCGCGCCAAGCGCGTGATCCAAAAGGGTCCCTCGTCTCTAAAGGCCTGTACCCACCGGGACGAATATCGCGCGCGCTTATCGCCAGCGTTTTTCGTGCCGTTTTTCGGCGCGTCTTGAGTGTTCACACCCAAGCGATTTTCACTGGCGCTGCGCCGAGTGAACGTGCACATTCAGTCGATGCGCTCCCGGTACACAAGATGGTGCTGCGGCACTTTAAGCCTCTGACACTCGCTTGTCACACAGAAGGAGAAGAGAGACAGTATTTACGTGCTTGCCAAAACCATAGACATATTATGTATATGGCCAAAACCATTCACACACTTTTTGCTAACTGGCAAGCAGCATTAGCAGTTCATCTTCTTCTTTGTCTACTTACTACTTCGTCGTATCAATGTGTGCACGGCAAGACTGTTTTGTGCTTGAGCGCCACCAAGTCGTGTTTTACTGTCACTTCAGCAGCTCCAGGCACGTGAACAAAGGCGCCGATCTCATTGGTCGGACAGTTTTTTACGCGCCGCGTCAAAATAAAAAAACGAACCCGAGGCGTTTTTTTTAAAATTACGCTTTTACGCCTGGCGTTTTGCGCGTCGGTGTGAACACTCACATTGGCGCCCATTGTTTAGTCCCGAGGCGTTAAACGTCGGCGATAAACGCGTGCGAAAATCGTCCCGGTGTGAACAGGCCTTTAATGCGTCATGGGTGTGTTTTGGGCGTTACGTGCAATAAACCAATCAGAGTCTCATCTCCCTTTCCCTTTAAAATCCAGTTGCGCTCGCACCATGGCGGATTCACTGTTTACATGACGGAATATAGACACGGGTCAGTTTAAATACATGTGTGTATCGCCACGATTGGTGAAATAATTTGGCAATTTAATTTGTCATTAATGCAAATAGGTCATTCTGATACAAGCGATGACTATTCATTATGAATGTAGGCATTTTTATCTTTATGTACACAATTATAATCTTTCACATTGCAACCCTTTAATTTTTTTATATTTAAAAATTTTAAAAAAACTTTAGAGCAGGTGTGTGTTGGTCTCAGTCGTTTTCAGTTCCTCAAAATAGCAACACGCCAACAATGCACCTGAACACACCTGGTGTTCAGACCACACGCCCATGGGTGAACAGATGCGCCAGTGCATTTGATATTTAAACAACATGGACGTGAAAATGAAAACTGCGTTGAGCTGAAACTAGCACAAAACATTTGCGTCACGCCTGGTGTCACATTGAGCCGGGTGTATGAGAGGGCCTTAAAAGTCATGCTCCTAGTAGTTTTCCTTTTTGAAGTGATTCCAATCATATTTCAAGCAATTCAAACCCATCATGGTGAACAGTGAGCATCTGAAGAGTCTCAGCTGAAGGAAATGTATCAGCTTTAATATATCGAACACATTTTCTTATTGGGCCGATAACGATAATATATCAAAATAAACAAATATCATAGGGCTGCACAATTAATTGAATTTGTAATCGTGATTACAATTACGGGTGCCACAATTATGTAATCGTTCAATAAAATGTAATCGCGATTACAAAAAAAGTCCACTTATATTATTCTGTGTACTTAAAGCTACATTGTGTGATATTTTCCCCCATCTAGCGGTTAAAAGGTATATGACCATCCAGTGAATATTAGTTTCTCTTCCTCTCAATTCCGATTTCGTTTTAACTCCTACGGTGGCCGATTTAGTCCAAGATTAACATGGCTTCCAGTTCGACCTCGTCCACATTCGACACGGCGCCATTGAGTGTTAAAACGCGAAAGGCGAAGCTTGAATTTACGGGTATGTCCCTCTTTGGCTGATGTACTTTCAAGATGGAGGGGCAACATGGCGACCGGCATTCGAACCCCTCACCCGTATGTATTTTCAATGGCATATTATAAACTTACGAGAATACTTTATTACTTGAAAGAAGTAAATATACATTAATGAGCACATATATTTTTGAAAGAACTAAGTGTTTTTAGCTAAGAATAAACTAAAAAAGTTACACAGTGTAGCTTTAAGATAACCTGTTTATAACATTATAATACCATGCATATTTTTTTCTTATATGTATATTCGACTTTTGAGGCGTAATGCTATAGAATAATCGTAATTAATAATCGCAATTACAATTTCAAGGGATTAATCGACAATTATGATTTTTGTCATAATCATGCAGCCCTAATATATCGATACCGATATGGTGGCCGAAATATCGTGCATCCCTAGTTAATAAATCAACATATTTATTATGTAAAGATGCACTGTGAGTTGATTTACACCTTTTAACGGATAGGAAAGTGGACAGACAGAGACTCAAACCTGCATGTGCATGTGCACGTCTGACAGTTTAACACTTTTAAAGAGCTAATGAGGACTTTCACCAGGATGCTGAATAAAATCTAGGTATATTTCACACCACAATTCCCCATCAGATCAGGACAGTGAGGCGGGTATAAGAAAACCGGCTGAAAAGGAGACCAGATCATGCGTAATGTGCTGCTGCCTACCTAGTGAACACTCCTGATGCCCATCTAGATCTCCTAGTACTTGATGGAAATGTTGATGTTGAATCATTTTTATGATGCATCTCATCCAGTTGGTTTTCTATCATGTTTTGTCTAGTATCTTTGTGTGCACAATTATCATTGCATCATCAAAGTCCCATGGAATTTAAATATTATTCATTGGAAATTACACTTTTCAAGCGACTTGGTGTGAGATCTTGTTGTACTCAGTTTGACCCGAGCAGCATGTGTGATGCTAACTGACAGTCTGACGGTGAGATGTGAAGGAGCTGTAGTCGTACACACACTGGTAGTGAACATTCACTAGCACTGAAAGTGTTAATGCAAGCGTGTCCCTGCCTTGTTGTCTCTTGTCACACAGACAAACCATATCTCATTCCTCCCGAAGGACTAAACGCGAGAATATCATTGTGAATTTATTTGGAAAAATCTGCACTTTTATTGAGGATATGGTTCGTTTGTTATGACAAATGCATGCAACATTAAAAACATGCGTATCATAGAGAGTCATGGTTTTCTTTGGCTTTGTAATTGAGGTGTGTGTGTGTGTGTGTGTGTGTGTGTCACGCTGCTGATGTCCTGACTTTGTCCGTTCTCTTGCAGTCATGGAGATGACCTCATCGTTACGCCGTTTGCACAGGTCAGTGACCCAGGAAGCAGTTCACAGTGAAACATCTCATCCTGTGAATACACTATCAGGCCCTTCTGCAGTGTGAAAGTCAATATTCAACGTGAAACATTGTAGGACGGGACTTTTATTCGTCATAAACAGATCGGGTTATGAATTTAAGACTGATGAAGAATGAAAATAAATCAATGATTTCAAAGACATGCTTCACAACATGACAGGGAATGTATATCACGTTGACTTTACACACTATTTCATATTAAAAACTAGGGATGCAACAATACAGTTCGTCCACGGTTCAATACATACCTCGGTTTTTAACCACGGTTTTCGGTTCGGTTCTGATGGTTTGTCACATCAGCTTTTTGCTATTCTATTCTTAAGCGACAGGAACAGCAAGAGGTTAAGGAGAAAAAAGACTATTTTTTAATTGCAATACTCTTTCTTTATTTTACTTAAAAGAATTGAAAAACCTTACTTAAACTTAAAACTTTACTTTAAAAAAAACCCTTGTACACATTCCTAGTGTATTATTGTATAATATAATATATATAGATTTACACCGGCAGCTCAGAGCTGTACAGCAGCATTTAAGTATGAAATTGAATGAATAAATGTAAAAATAAAACACTACATAGACTTCACTATAAAATATACACTGATTCTTATTAAAGCTACTGTATTAAAGTTTTTCAGTCAAGAGCAGTGAGTGATTTTCTCTTTGTCTTTTGTTGTTGTATTAACATTAAATGGATAGTTCACTCAAAAATGAGAAATGAATACAGGTTTGGAACAATATTAGAGTGAGTAAATAATGACATTATTTTAGAGGTGAACTGTCCCTTTAAGGACAGCGTGTTCACTATAGGCTGCGCTGCTGTCAATGTTAGATCTGCGTGCATCTAATAGACACGTGCCGATTTTACTTTCCCTTTAGACATAACCGACTGTGTTTATGTAAACCTTGTGTGTATTTGACAGTATTAGCACAGTAAGACGACTTAGTCCAGTAATCACGTGTTTGACAAGCGTTTAGTGCGCGCTCGGAAAAAGCGCATGTTAAAACCGCGCACACGCCGGCAAGGCTTTAAAACGCATGCAAATAATGAACTTTGGTGATTGTGAATTACTATAGTGTTCCGTGAGTATAACTCCACCACTAACGTGTGATGTGAATGTATGTCACCTTCAGTATTGGGATGGAGGCAAATGATAGAATTTGTAGAAAAATACTTAATTAAATGCAAAACCGAAAAACCGCAATTCACTGGCGCGCATTGAACCGTGAAGGCCGTACCGAACGGTTAAATATTATATTGAGAATTGTGGCATCCCTATTAAAAACACTTTTTTGATAGTATTTCAACCTCATGTGTGGGCAAATGTTCCTGACTGTACAAGGTGAAATGTGAAAACTGAATGATGTGTTTTGCTCTGCTCTTGAAGGTGCTGGCTAGTTTGAGGACGGTACGGAATAACTTTGCAGCGTTAACCAACCTCCAGCAAGATCGAACGTCCAACAAGTGAGTGCAGTTGCACAGCATCATGGACCGTTGTTGACATGCAACACGAGCTGAAGAATCACCTGGTACTTTGACTGCCAGAATCAAATGTTCAGTCATATGTAATGCTTTCTGCTTCCTTTGCACAGGCGATCCCCCATGTGTAATCAGCCTCCTCTCACAAAGGCCTCCTTCACAGGTGAGATGTTTCCCTATTGGTTGGTATTCCTGGAATTTAAAGGGTCATGAAACCCCCAGTTTCAGCACCAGTCAGCTCTCACCACTGCGTGGGCGTGGGAAACTGAAAACACAGCCACTTTTGAGCCGTCTTTATGAGCCGTAAAGACGGTTACACTCACAGAACGTGTTTGTGTCGAAGACTCAGGATCTATTGAAGAGAACTTGTGCGATGTAGAAACTCCTACAAAAACTCATTTTTGATCCATTAATGCATCTCACAGTTTGAAGCGAAAATCGGCGTGTGCTGTCATGAATAATTAAGCAAGGCGTCTTCTCATTGGATAACGACGCGCAGTCTCATGAATAATTATGAGACACTGAGTCATTTATTTACTACTATAAGACGAATTTAAAGCCGGAAAAAGCTTAAAATGATCTCGTTTTCTACTACAGTTAAAACTAATGAATGGTAACATTCCCTGCATCCCAATACTATCCATCCTAAATAGTAAGTGAGATTATAATAAGGGTAACACTTTACAATAAGGTTGTATTAGTTAACATGAACAACACCTCTGTTCAACATTAGTTAATCTTTGTTAATGTTAGTTAATAAAAATCCAGCTGTTCATGTTAGTTCACAGTGCATTAACTAATGTTAACAAGATTTTAATAATGCATTAGTAAATGTCGAAATTAACATTAACAAAGATAAATAAATGCTTTATAAGTGCAGTTCATTATTAGTTAAATTAACCTTATTGTAAAGTGTTACCATAATAAGGGTGTCCCAAAGCATAGTCCCCGGATGGTCTACTATTTCTGGTAGATTTTCTATATTGCCCACAAACCATTGCACTTTGGAGGAGGATTTGTTTCAGAACTACAAACACGAGTAAAAAAACTGCAAAACATGGCGGATATGAGAGGTTTAGATAAAGGTTTGAGTGAATAATAATCGGTTTAACCTGATACAAAATTATTTTAATGTTATCCGTGTTATATTTCATCTGCAATAACAATGTGGACTTTTATAAAAATCCGATAGGCCATTAACTTGCATTAATATGAGAGTCTCTGCATGAAAGACACGCGACTGCAGATCAACGCGCTGCTGTATTTCTCCCCGATATGGTAGGAAATGAAATGTGGAGGATTTTAACTGTTGATTGACAGGCCAGTTTATGGAGACAGGATGCGACGGAGAGCAAAGACGCAATTGTATGACGTCCCAAAGCTCGTCTACTCTTCTGCTACACACTCAAAAGTATGTTCTTTTTCTTCACAAAAAGAGTACATACTTTTAGGTCGTAGTATAAGTAGGCGAATTGGGACACAGCAATTGTCTTCTGTGATGTTCAACACCCTAGTTTAGGGTTTCATGACCCTTTAAGTAAAATTTAACTTAGATTTTGAACCAAATCAATATGAGACTAAACTGTGTATTTCACTGTTCTCCTGTTCTCTCTTGTGATTTATTAATATTGTGCATTTCATATTGAAATATCTGACTGCTGTAGTGTTAATTTCGTCAGACGAGACGAGACTAAATATGTTCGTTAACAACCTTTTTTTCCGTGATGAAGACGAGACGATGACGAGACTGCACCATTGTCCAAAAACACTGACTAAGACTAAATTAACATGCATTATTGTTGACGAAAAAGGACGAGACTAAAATGTTTTGCATAAAATAAAAACTAAGATAAAATCTCTCTTCATTTTATCTATGGCAGCTGTAAATCAACCAGTTAGCTATGGTGTTGTGGCACAAACATTATGCAGGTTATATGTACTTTATGTAACTTATTTTGCCACAAAATATATTGAGTTTTCCTTTGACTAAAGCTAGACTAAAATGACGAGACTTTTGGTCGACTAAAACTTGACTAAGATACCTTGAGTTGTCTTTTGACTAAAACTAGACTAAAATGACGAGACTTTTAGTCGACTAAAACTTGACTAACAAAAAAAGATATGTGAATGACTAAATATGACTAAAACTAACACGATTTGGCACAAGACTAAGACTAAGACTAAATTAAAAATGGGTGACAAAATTAACACTAGACTGCTGACTTTAGTGTTTGAGCACAGTTTGAGATCTCTTTCAGTAAACTGGGGTGAAGCATCTGAGGAAACAATGTCTCATTTGCACTGGATTTAATGGAGATCCGCTCCTGTTGGCTGTGTTCAGTGGTGTAAAGTATTTGAGTAAATGTAATTAGTTACTGTACTTAAGTGTCTTTTTGGCTTTTGTAGTTGTACTGAGTTGTACTTGATTCAATTTTTGAACGAGTAAATGTACTTTTTACTCCAATACATTTGTGTTGAGTAATGCAAATACACATTACATTTAGCATGGCCCCTAACTGTTTCTGCAGCAGTTTGTTTCTGCTATAAAGAAGCGATATCGCCATCTAAGGGCATTGAAGGTACTATATCTTGTGCATTTTGCCTTTACTCACCCAAACATGTCAACAAGGCTACTTTATGTGAATGCGTGCATTAGCAGGGAGTTTTAGCCTAGAAATCTAGAAAGGAAGATGTGTTCGGAGTTTTGCCGACCGGATACAGCGAAAGTTTAATCATCAACTAGCTCCGCTTCATCTTCTTCGTTGCTCTGGTTGGTTGTAGCGCTATCCTATTGCGTGCAGAGGGAATCTGAAAGACAAGCGTTTATCCCGCCCCTCGGATTGAGCCCTGCCAATGGTGTGTTCCCAGACCCAACATCTTGATAGTGGTTCTCGGGCAGTTCCTTCATACACAGAGCGGTTATCGGCATTATGGTGTTTTCCTGACAACTACTGACAGTTTGGAAGAATAAGCCCAAATGGACTCGATTTCAAAGCCGCAATCCCCTGTTCCGTCACCGCAGAATGACGAGTGTTAAAGCTACACTGTGTAACTTTTTTAGTTTATTCTTAGCTAAAAACACTTAGTTCTTTCAAAAATATATGTGCTCATTAATGAATATTTACTTCTTTCAAGTAATAAAGTATTCTCGTAAGTTTATAATATGCCATTGAAAATACATACGGGTGAGGGGTTCGAATGCGGGTCGCCATGTTGCCCCTCCATCTTGAAAGTACATTAGCCAAAGAGGGACATACCCGTAAATTCAAGCTTCGCCTTTCGCGTTTTAACACTCGATGGCGCCGTGTCGAATGTGGACGAGGTCGAACTGGAAGCCATATTAATCTTGGACTAAATCGGCCACCGTAGGAGTTAAAACAAAATCGGAATTGAGAGGAAGAGAAACTAATATTCTCTGGATGGTCATATACATTTTAACCACTAGATGGGGGAAAATATCACACAGTGTAGCTTTAAAGCCGTTTAACAAGCAAAAAATTTTATTTACTATTTATTAATTTTTTATTTTTTTATTTAGGATAATATATTTTTTTACCCTAAATTTCCATGATCTAAAGAATTAAAAAGTTGTCATTTGAAAGTGTGTAGGTCTACTTGCATTATTATGCTGTTATATTAGGATTATATATTCAGTGGAATAAAATAGTCCTAAAATGACAATAATATCGTTTTCTCGCAATTATTTCTGGGACGAAATATCGCGAAACAAAAAGTAGTTATCGTGACATGCCTAATCATGACAAAAACACAATTTTTCAGCCTGGACATAGCAAAAAAAATGCCTTTCCGATCTGATATTTGATGGGAAAAGGGAGTAGAGTGAGTTCAGCAAAAGTTGGATTTGAACCTCGAGTCGATTTACGTAACTATCTGCCACATGCCTTACCCCAACACTATTGCCACTGTAAATGTTTCGGTGGCTTCCTTAATTTTATCTGGGCCAACCAGACATTTAGTAAACAATGCGGGCTATTTTCACTTAATGTAAGCGGAATCTACTCCAGTAAAATTTTGGGGAAACCCACCCAGTTTTTTTGCTTCCGCCCATGCAGTCAGTTTGTGGATACCATAGAAATGAATGAGAGTACAGTAAACCGACTCATACCTATCTGTGACTTCTCTTATAAAACAACATTTGTGTTGGTGTATACTCTAAAAATAGATTTATCCAAAACAACTGTTTAAGAGCAAACATGTTGAAGATTAGCCAACTTGGTTGTAGTGCTATCCTATTGCGTGCAGAGGGAATCTGAAAGACAACCGTTTATGTGCATTCACGCGTTTGAAGCGAATAAAAAAAATTACTTTGCCGTCAATTTGCGCCGCGTTAACCAATCAGGAGCCTGCTTGCTGCTGTCACGTGGTAAAGTGACGTGATGAGAAACCACACATCATTTAAAAATACTAATATTGTTCAAAGCTCAAATCTGTGGTTTATTTATAAAGAGAGCGAGAGAGCATGAGATAGAATTCCTCCTTTGCAGATCTAACGGCGATCTTTGGTCTCATGAATCATCATTTGTTGTCTGCCAAATCGTTTTGACTGAGGGCAAAGAGAAGTTTCATAACTTAATTTTTTTAGGATATTTAAATATACATGCAGTGAAGATAATGTAGGAGTTGCCTGGACCACATTTGAGTGGCTATTAATGTTTAATATATTTTTTTAATGAAAATGAAAAGAGGCAGAGTGGTGTTTTATGACATATTTCTCCTGGAGCGTCTTGAACGCGCATCTATTTCGCTTCAAACACTCGATTTATATGATTCAAAATGGTCAAGCGTCCAACTAGACGCGATGTTGACGCTCTATTCCCGTTTGGTGTGAACGCAGCATGAGGAAGTTGATGAATCGCAGGTGTCTGATTTATGAGATGAGGCTCAAACCAGCACATCCAGTGCAAGAAGACTTTGACTATTTCATTTTACTCGCTATATATATGACCTTTTTGAAGGATATTGGTTTACTTCTGGCCTTTTTGTGCACTTGAGCTTAACTAAGACTTGAGAGTTTGTAGACGTTTAAAAAGGCTGTTGTGTCGACCTTGATTTATTGCAATATTGAGGTGTTCAGTTTTATTTTGATTTTATAAATACAAATCAATTGTTTCTTATTTTCACTGGTATGTCTCTCAGGTGTCGAGGACTAGTGCGTTGTTGAGCCCATATTCAGTATGAGTAAAATACTTAAGTACTGTCAAAATCAGATCATTTAAGACTTTTACTCAAGTTCAAGTGGAATTAGTAACTTGTAATGGAGTCATTTTCGCTGTAAGGAATCTACTTTTACTCAAGTATGGTTGTGTTGGATTCAGTTCTCTCGATCAAACCTGTCATAGCAGGAGGAAACCTCTAGGGAGCGACAGACCTCCTTCCATCCATGCAGGAAGCACTGCAGTTGCAATGCACATTTCTACATTATTGTAGAAAACATGGACATCTAGCCTTCTCAGACGATTGCTGTTATGGAGGATCAACTCCCTATTAAATACCAATATTTTTAAAATGAGATGCTTATCAAGCACACAAACACTACAGGTCAAAAGTATAATTAAAATTACATTATTTTTTAGTTGGAAAGAAGTCACTTGGTTCTGCTCACCAATGCTGCATTTTATGATAAAAAAAAATACAGTAAAACATTAATATTGTGAAATATCATTACATTTAAATCAGCTGTTTTCTATGTGAATATATAGTAAAGTGTAATTTATTCCTGTGATCAAAGCTGAATTTAACATCATTACTCCAGTCTTCAGTGTCACATGATCCTTCACAAATCATTCTCATATGATGATCTGATGCTCAACAAACATTTATGATTATTATTAGTGTTGAAAACAGTTTTTGTGGAAACCATGATAAACTACCTTTCAAAAGTGTGGGGTAAGGATGTTTAAATTGTGATCATGATAATAATAATAATAATGTTACTTTTGATCTTTCTATTGAGTAAAAAAGCAAAGAAATGGTTTCCTCAAAAATATCAAGCAATAATAAGAATCATTATTAAGAATTGAGCAATATTAATAACTGAGCATCGGATCATCATATGAGAATGATTTGTGAAGGATCATGTGACACTGAAGACTGGAGTAATGATGATAAATTCAGCTTTGATGACAGGAATAAATTACACTTTACTATATATTCACATAGAAAACAGCTGATTTACACTGGAATAATATTTCACATTTTTTGCTGTAAGTGCAGCTTTATTGATCAGGAGAGACATTAGGACACTTATTTATTACAAACATGTGTCCAGTCGTGTAGGTCTGATGTGTGTAGAGAAGTAAACATAACCTGCTCTGACACTGGTCAATCTCTCACCCCGTTCAAAGCTGATATTAATAGACGCGGCTCAGCTGGCAGCCCATCAAAACTGACACCATACTCGCATAAACACGCCATCTCGCTTTCATGCTCGGCCAGAGACGTGCTTCCAGTGTGGGAACACACATGCCAGCGTCAGTCGAGATGCTGCCATCACGGTCATAAACGTACACACATCTGCGTTTGAGCAGGGAGAATAAAGCCCAGAATCAGTTGCCCATTATTACCTGCTTCCATGTCTGGCTCCGCCCCTTGCTTTCTAAGGATCCGACAATGGTTGCCTGGCAACCCGACGTCGGCGGGCATAAGCATGCGAGGATGACGCTGCGATCTCATGAGAATGTCCTGGTTTCAGCGCTGAGGTGATCTGAAGGTGTCTGTTTCCCACCATCACTGCAGAGTCTTGTGTATTTCTAGACGGCTTCTCAGAAAGCGCTGGGCAGGCGCTGGCTCTGAGTGATTTATCTGAAGAGCTTCACACATCTCTGACCTGTTCGAGGAACTATATGTGTCAGGTGTTCACCACAGAGATTTGAATGTACACACACAATAGATGAAACATCAGGTTTGGGCATTTCGG
>NC_137118.1:45083354-45098354 GCF_949357685.1 Gobio gobio | reverse complement strand
ACTTTTAGGGTCATAAAAGACAAAAATCCCACTTTTGGCCATATATATATCCCGTCAAAGTAGGATTCTAATAATTGGCAACTATTTTGATTGACATAAAACTAATTTTGCATATTTTGTACATACTTTATATGCAGTGTTCAATGTGAGCATTTTTTTTTTCTATGCATTTTTTTTTTTGCATAGTAAAATAAAACCTTTTTTGCCAAATAATTTTGTCAGATAAATACCATAACCAATATTTAAAAGATATAAAATATTTTCCTCATATTTTGTTGGTTTAATGGAACTTTTAGGGTCATAAAAGACAAAAATCCCACTTTTGGCTATATATATATCCCGTCAAAGTAGGATTCTAATAATTGGCAACTATTTTGATTGACATAAAACTAATTTTGCATATATTTTACATACTTTATATGCAGTGTTCGATGTGAGTTTTTTGTTTTTCTATGCATTTTTTTTTTTTTTTTTTGCATGGTAAAATAAAACCTTTTTTGCCAAATAATTTTGTCAGATAAATACCATAACCAATATTTAAAAGATATAAAATATTTTCCTCATATTTTGTTGGTTTAATGGAACTTTTAGGGTCATAAAATCCCACTTTTGGCTATATATATATCCCGTCAAAGTAGGATTCTGATAACTGGCAACTATTTTGATTGACCTAAAACTAATTTTGCATATATTTTACTTTATATGCAGTGTGGAGTGTGTAGTGTGTAGTGTTGCGTGATCCAGTCCGGAGTTTGCGGTTCGCCCGGTCCTGCTCTCAGTCAGAGCAGCTTCTGAGGGGCCGGCCTCTGGTGTCGCACTGAACACAAGAAGAATGCCATTGACGTCAGAGATGTTGTCAGCAAGGACAGTGGACCCCTGCTCTTGAGTTCTGCTCAGAGGGATTGGACAGACGCTTGAGAAGCGGGCTGAAGATATGGGGGGTTGGGGCGGAGAGAATGCCACACATGATGTGATCCTTTCCCCCAATTTCTCCTTTTTAAACCTGCATTTTCTCCTTTGTATGGGGCTAGTGGGTCACCCTGCTGCGTTTCCCCCAGTCCCTTATGACAGAAGCTGCTGCTGCTGACCCGTGTGTGAGGTTGGGCAAACGCTACGGCACACACACACACACACACACACACACACACACACACACACACACACACACACACACACACACACACACACACAGTGTGTTTCTCTAAAGGTTGCCCTGTAACAATAGCAGCAGATCCTGTGACCGCTGAAGCGCGTGTTGTGATTGTGTCACGCTTGTTTCGATGAAAGATTTTCTCGTAACTTTAGCACGGCCCTGTGTAACTCAATACACACCGGTACGGGTTATTGTTTATCTGAACATATGCGCGTCCTGTGACGCAGGTTCAGCTTTTAAACTGCACCGCCTTGACATAATCCAGGATTATGAGAGAAAAAATGAAGTCTTGCATCAGTCCCATAACGAGGATTAATTTTAATCTGCGTAGATTGACGGTCACGTAATCTTTGAGCATCACAGTGGATGTTGAGTCGTCTGCGCTGGTAAAGTAAACAACCAGGAGCATTCTGGGACATCAGAGCCGTCGCTATCTCAAGCAATCTGTCTGTCAGGAGGAAAGCGACCTCTCCCATCTTCCCCCAGTCTGATGCTAATCTCTCCTGTGGATGTGGGTGTTTACCACACGTTTACGCACTTTGCTTGTGCTTTAGAGATGGATCTACTATTTCTTTTAGGGCACCTTTGGCCAATATGACCTATTTTTGTTTTAGACGAGAACTGGCGATAATGACCAATATTGTCAATAAAAAATACAGATATGAAATTACGGTAAAAAAAAATGTAAGCCTTTTTTTAAGATTTACGCATTAATAGTAAAATTCCATCAAATTGAATTATCCTTACGTATGTTCAATTATTCATCAACTTGATGGAATTTTACTATTAAGAAATGTGTAAATCTAAAAAAAAAGCTTAAATGTTTTTTGTGCACTTGCTTCACATGCAAATCAGGCATCTAAATGTTATAATTTACTGTATAAAAATAATAATTGTTTCATACTTTTGAAACATGGAATTAAAAAAGAGATATTAGTTTAAAATCTGCCTTATCAGACTGATATTGATCATTTTTACAACCAAAAAAATAATTAGATATGATTACTTATTTATAATGTTTTAATATTTTTAATTGTTCTATTGTTTACCCCATTTGGTTAATGATAATGTTGAGGCTATAATGATTTCTGAAGGATCATGTGACATTGAAGACTGGAGAAACGATGCTGAAAATTCAGCTTTGCATCACAGAAAAAAATTATATTTTAAAGTATATTAAAATTGAAAACCATTTTTTCCCTGTATTTTTTAACAAATAAATGCATAAGAGACTTGATAAGCATAAGAGACTGATTAAAAATAGTAATGTTTCCAAACTTTTGACCGGTACTGTATGACACATTTAAAATAAATATATTATACATTAATATACATTTCATATGCAATATACTAACACATGTTGTGGTTAATCAGATGTTCTGTAACTCTAGCCGTGTCATGCATAAGACAGAACTGCAAGCATGCATTTTTAATACACAGAAATCAATCATATTTGAAAGTATATTAATTTAAATTGTAATAATATTTCACAATATTACTGCATGCTTGATGAGCATAAGATACTTCTTTCAAAAACATTAGAAATAGTAACCGGTACTTTATACAACACACGTAAATTTAAATTAAATATATTATACATTAATATAATTTTTTTATGCAATACACATGTTGTGGTTAATTTAATCAGATGTTCTGTAACTCTAGCCGTGTCATGTATAAGACAGAACTGCAGCATGCATTTTTAATACACAGAAATAAATAATATTTGAAAGTATATTAATTTAAATTGTAATATTTCACAATATTACTGCATGCTTGATGAGCATAAGAGACTTCTTTCAAAAACATTAGAAATAGTAATGTTTCCAAACGTTTGACCGGTACTGTATACGACAAACGTACGTTTAAATTAAATATACATTAATATACATTTTTTTAATGCAATACACATGTTGTGGTTAATTTGACACCCTGAGGCGTGTCATGTATAAGCCAGAACTGCAGCATGCATTTTTAAACGCATTTGTAACTGAGATCCGGGCCGTTTCTGCTGACAGCAGAGAGTCTGCAGGGAAGCTCGGCTCCGGCTCCGGCTCCGGCGCTCCGCTCCACATCTTGCATCTCTCTCTGCGTCGTGCTCTCCAGCTCTGTAGGTTTGTGGTTTCACAGGAAGCCTGCTCATGTTTTGTGTAAAGCAATGCCTCCCATGTCATGTGTGTGTAGCTGAGGTGCTCACTGTTTCGCTTTTTTTTTTCCCCCGACTGTGGATATATCGCTCTCCAGGAACGCTGGATATCTCTGACTGAGGGGGGGCTTTTTGAAAGCCTTTTGCATTGGCTCTCTTTTGTCATGAGATGTCAGTTTAAAGACTGAAGTTCATGGACCTGTGGAGGAGACTGATTTGACTTGTTACAGCATCTCGCCGGGAATCAGTAGAAGCGAAGGGATTCTCCGTGCTTGTATATGTGTGTGTTCTGTTTTCCAGGAGCATGGGGCTTTTGTGCGCTCCACACCGGGATAGCGGTGTGACTCCGTTTTATTGCGTCAACCGGATCGGGAGTTTTTAGAGGGCAGCGTTTGATCCTTTTCAGCACAGCATGAAGAGTCACCCATGTGGACATCCCAGCATGGCTGTCTACGATGTGGACGATGTCCGGGAAGCCTCGGCTAGCCCGGTTAAACGCCTCAAAACTGATCACCCCCTTCCCTGTCTCCCTCCAGAGGAGGCCTACCAGAAGCTGGCCACTGAGACCCTGGAGGAGCTGGACTGGTGCCTGGACCAGCTGGAGACCCTGCAGACCCGGCACTCCGTCAGCGAGATGGCCTCCAACAAGGTGAGTCCCCGTTAAAATAACCCTGGTGTTTCCCACTCGGGAGAAAGAAGGGCTTCCCTTGACTTAATGTCATTACAGCCGCCCAGGGGAGCTCAGGTAATTGGTGTGATTTGGCAGGGCTGTTGGCTCACAGGCGGGAGACGTTATCAGGTAGAGTAGAGCCAAGATGGCTGCCCCGGGGGGGGTGCGATTTCAGGGAGATACACACACACACACAAGTCATGTACGTGCTGGATTGTGAGTCAGGCTGCTGAAGGGATGTCCATCACGCGATACAAAATGCTTGTTGCTCCACTGTGTGAGTATATCTGTGTGTGTGTGTGTGTGTGTGTGTGTGTGTTCCCATGCTGGACTCGTCAGATTAGACCTTTAGTCGGACTGAAGCATCATTGTCATCGGGTCTGTTGTTGTGGGAGGGAGGTCAGATCATGTTTGGCATTGCTGATGACTGGCATCTTGTAATGTGGACTGCAAAGCTACAGAAATATGGGAGGTCTTGTTTTGATTTGCGTGTTTCCTGCAGGTCTAAGAGGAGGGCTACTGAAGGTCATGAGTTGTATATCACATCGGGTCTGTGTGATGTAGATGTTGTCTGTCTGCTGCGGGATTTTGGTGCATTGAATAGTCGTTCCACGCATTTTTTTATTTTTTTTGGCCTGCTTTGAAGCTAGGGTGTTGTGGATTGTTGCTAGGGTGTTGCTATGTGATTGCTAGAATGTTCTAGGTGGTTGCTAGGGGGTTGCTAGAATGTTCTGGGTGGTTGCTAGGGGGTTGCTAGAATGTTCTGGGTGGTTGCTAGGGGGTTGCTAGAATGTTCTGGGTGGTTGCTATGGGGTTGCTAGAATGTTCTGGGTGGTTGCTAGAATGTTCTGGGTGGTTGCTAGGGGGTTGCTAGAATGTTCTGGGTGGTTGCTAGGGGGTTGCTAGAATGTTCTGGGTGGTTGCTGGTAGTTTCTGAGTTGGGTTGTAACGGTATGAGATTTTCACGGTATGATAATAGTCTCAGAAAATATCACGGTTTTACGGTATTAAACAATCATTATTATTTTGCTCTGTTTATTATTATTATAATCATATATGGGAGAATATGTTTGACGTATTTCCTCCTTTTGCAGCCACTCTTCTTCCACATTTCTTGCAAACTGGATAACCATCTTCAAGGACAACCCCGTGTTCGTTTTTCGGATACCCAAAGTATTCCCATACCGCAGATTTTAACTTTTTTTTTCGGCGGGGGATAGAGATTAGAATTTGTAGCCTCTGACTTTTTCTCAGCTGTACATGTATGAGTAGAGTCTAAGCAGTCACGTGGAATGAAGTTGCATATGCGCAATAGCGCAGGTGAGATCTGCTTTCATTTTTTCCCCCAAAACCGTGTATAAGCAAATGCTCACGATATGATAATCATACATATCAATATCGCGATAAACCGCCATACCGGTATACCATTGCAACCCTATTTCTGAGTGGTTGTTAGTTTGTTACTGGGGAGTTCTGGCTGGTCGCTGGGGGGGTTCTGGGTGGTTGCCGGGAAGTTTAAGTGGTTGTTAGGTGGTTGCATGGGAGTTCTGGACTGGCTCATGTGAAAATTGTCCACCCTCAAGACTCTGGTCTCTAAATATCTAGTATGTTTATAGTATCTAGTCATTCAACACATTTTTTTTCTTTTCTAAAGAACATGTGAGGGATGTTGGCCTGCTTTGAAGCTAGGGTGTTGTGGATTGTTGCTAGGGTGTTGCTATGTGATTGCTAGAATGTTCTGGGTGGTTGCTAGGGTGTTGCTATGTGATTGCTAGAATGTTCTGGGTGGTTGCTAGGGTGTTTCTAGAATGTTCTGGGTGGTTGCTATGTGATTGCTAGAATGTTCTGGGTGGTTGCTAGGGTGTTGCTATGTGATTGCTAGAATGTTCTGGGTGGTTGCTAGGGTGTTTCTAGAATGTTCTGGGTGGTTGCTGGTAGTTTCTGAGTGGTTGTTAGTTTGTTACTGGGGAGTTCTGGCTGGACGCTGGGGGGGGTTCTGGGTGGTTGCCGGGAAGTTTAAGTGGTTGTTAGGTGATTGCATGGGAGTTCTGGACTGGCTCATGTGAAAATTGTCCACCCTCAAGACTCTGGTCTCTAAATATCTAGTATGTTTATAGTATCTAGTCATTCCACACATTTTATTTTTATTTTCTAAAGAACATGTGAGGGATGCTTTGAAGCTAGGGTGTTATGGATTGTTGCTAGGGTGTTGCTATGTGATTGCTAGAATGTTCTGGGTGGTTGCTAGATTGTTGCTGGGGGGTTCTGGGTGGTTGTTGGGGGGGGGGGGGGGGGGGTTCTGGGGTGTTGCTACAGTTAGTGGTTACCTGGGAGTTTTGGTTTGTTGCAAGGCATTTGCTTGGAATTTTGGGTGGTTGCTAGGGGGTTGCTGGGGAGTTCTGAGTGGTTGTTAGTTTGTTGCTGGGGAGTTCTGGGTGGTTGCTAGGAAGTTTAAGTGGTTGTTAAGTGGTTGCATGGGAGTTCTGGACTGGCTCATGTGAAAATTGTCCACCCTCAAGACTCTGGTCTCTAAATATCTAGGTCTGTGGGATTTTTCCACCCATTTTTATCATGCACCAGGTGCAGATTCTGATCGTTTGAGGTTGCATTCATGTCTGTAGCACAAACAAAGTTTAATACTCAGGGTTATGGGGTCGTACAAGGTTTAACCATGATTAGTCTTGCTTTGTAATTTTATATTTTAAAAGATATTCTAAATGATGGCATAAAAGGTGCAGTACTATCATTATCCAGACACCTTTTTTGAGACATAAACACGTTTGAAACACCCCTTATAAGGCCATGTTTACATGTGTGTATTTTTAAAACTATAATTTGATCCTGCACACTGTTGTGATTTCCCACCGGTAGGGCATCTACGGGCATTATGCAAACTGTGTGTACAGTGACACCTGGTTATGCAACCTCGCCGTAACGGCATCAGCTTTTATTGCTGAATAGACTGGAAACACGCTTTCTAGAACTGGTTTTAGATCAGACACTAGCCGTCTTTAAACTTTGTGTGTGTTTGCTTCCTGGCCCAATGAATTTTGTTCTGTTGAATTCTGTTTTGAAAAATTCATAACACTAAGTGATTATTGCCTTAGCAAACACCACTAACAATATTAGGGCTGTCAAATTTAACACATTCAAAATATTTTACACAATTAACCCAACATAGTTTTTTTTTCTGTCATCTTTTGGCTGCCTTACATCATTTGATCAGGATATCATTCACCCAAGTGCTATTAAATCATTCAAGCGCGTTAAGATGCAAAATAACTCAAATCTGTACCGGTGTGCATCTGTGAACAAACACCCTAAACGTGCGCACAGGAAGCGCTTCAGACAGCCACCAGCGTCATATTAAACTGATAAAAACACACAATTATGCCAAAATTCCCCTTATTGTTGAGTATCCTCGCAAGCACAGTATTAAATGAGTTAAACACTGTCAAATGAATGTAGAATTGTGAGAAAATGAGATGCGTGTCAGATCCGCGTCAGCTCTTAAAGTGACAGCAGCCTAATAAACCTACAGCTGTCAATCGAAGAACAAAAGACACTGAGAAAATCACTCTCTGCTCTCGACTGAATAACTTTTGTAGCTTTAATAAGGATGGATTCAATTTATAATGCATGCAGTGAAGACTGTGCCGTGTTTGAATAATCCGTTTCTGTAAATTTAGCCTCCCTGAAAATCTGAAAGCACTGTTTACAAGGTTACAGGGGTCAAACAAAGTCAGGTCAAAATCTGGCCCGACTGGCCCAGCAGAGAAAACCCTCAGATTTGAGCCCTGATGTATTAACGGCACAGCTGAATGTGACATTTATTACTATGGGTTTATGTGAAGATTTACAAGTTAACTTCAATTAAAAGTTGTTATATTTTTTAATGCCTATTAAATGTTAAAAATTATAGCTGTCCATTTTACTGTAATGTTGAATGGCTATAATTAATGGCTAAAATCATCGAATAGAGACATCAGTATCAGTGAGACTAGTAAAAAGATGCCATTAAACACATATACTGTTTTTATTTTGTTTTTACATTATTATGGAGTTTCGAAATAAAAATATATAAAAAATCTTTATGTTAGGCGTAATTATCTATCTATATATGTATGTATGGCAATAATATTTTGATAGATGGATAGGCATAACATTATGACCTAATATTGTGTTGGTCCCCTTTTGCTGCCAAAACTGCCCTGACCCGTCGATGGACTCCACTAGACCCCTGAAGGTGTGCTGTGGTATGTTAGCAGCAGATCCTTTAAGTCCTGTAAGTTGCGAGGTGGGACCTCCATGGATCGGGCTTGTTTGTTCAGCACATCCCACAGATGCTCGATTGGATTGAGATCTGGGGAATTTGGAGGCCATGTTTTGATTGGAGCACTTTTGATAGAGACTGACCACTGCAGACCGGGAACAGCCCACAAGAGCTGCAGTTCTGGAGATGTTCTGACCCAGTCGTCTAGCCGTCACAATCTGGCCCTTGTCAAACTCGCTCAAATCCTTACGCTTGCCCATTTTTCCTGCTTCTAACACATCAACTCTGAGGACAAAATGTTCACTTGCTGCCTAATATATCCCACCCACTAACAGGAGATCATCAGTGTTATTCACTTCCTGATCGGTGTATATTACATATTGTACACACACACATATAGATAATAATACTAGATATAGAATATACATTGTTAGTGGTGTTTATATTATTATATAAAGCTGTATATTATTATTGGATGTTTGTAGCGTGTGCTCGCCTACAGTGTCACAAAGCTTACGACCGATATAGAATGAGACGCTGCGTGTCTAAACTAGCCCAGGCATGACAACATAGGCGTCTTTACAGCTGAGAGTTTAACGTTCATACACAGATACGATATTCACTACCAGACGCGTGTCCTCGTATTCATCAACATTTCGGGCCAAAACAAGCGTGTTGAGGCAGAGCTGCTAAGATGCTGTGATGTTTGCTAGTGGACCTCATTAACCTTTCGGCTGGGTGTCTTTGTGCCGAATGCGGTGTGTGTGTGCATCGTCTGCGCTGCCTCTCTTACACACACTCACACACACACTGCAGGGCTCAATTTGTCTGCGTCGCCATGGCGACTGCAAGCATGTGGGATCCTGCACAAGCCTGTTTGTCTGCGCGGGGACAGGGAGGGCATGTTGTTGTGTGTGTGCACTGTAGGTATTCTGTTCATCAGTATGCAGCGTGGCAGGCCTATGCCGGTGATTCTGGAGCATGCTCAGTGCATCAAATACACACCATAAGACTGAGGAGGAGGAGGACGGCTGGGTTGTGATTCGGTGCTGAGAACAAATGTAAAACGCCTCACGCACTTGATCATCATAATACATTGTGAAGAGATGCAAATGAAGCTGTTGCTCAGAACTGGGGCGCATCGAATGCAAATTTAAGCGTGTTATCTGATCTCTGGTTTTTCAGAACTTTATTGCATAACATATATTGTGTCTTTAAACATCGAGTAGTATGTGACTTATGAAAGCACTCTTTTAGTGCTGTCAGTGCTTATTTAGAGATATTAAGAATCTCTATAGTCTATGAAAACAATAAATCCAATATCAACATCGAACTAATCCCATAATCCCATAACTGTGGCTCAAGTTTAGAGGATTTGATGGATTTAAACAAACCCCTATCCTTAAAGGGGCACTTCAGCGCTGGGAAGATGAAATCAGTGGTCAAAAAACTCATTTGAGCTTGATTTTGGTAAAAATGTTAATAATATAATGACACTTACAATTGTCAACTGTGACAACAGTTAATTTATTTTAGATACAGTGTTTTAATATTTATTTTCTATTTCCTGAAAAGTAGCATTTTTGGAGATGCCCAACAATGACGATATATATATATTAGTGCTGTCAAATTGTTTAAAAGTGATTTAATCGCATCCCAAATAAAAGTTTGTGTTTACATAATATATATGTGTGTACTGTGTATAATTATTATGTATATATAAATACACACACATGCATGTATATATTTAAGAAAATGTTATATTTATATATAAAATATTTATATTTATAGACAATATAAATATATATATACAGTGTATACATGCAAATATTTCTTAAATATATACATAAATGAGTGTGTATTTACATGCACATATATTATGTAAACACAAATTTTTATTTTAGATACGACTAATCGATTTTAAACGATTTGACAGCACTAATACAGGGCCTAAAACTAACGTTTTGCCACACATGCTACTGGCTGGCGACTTAAGGAAATTTATAAAATAAAAATATATGAATCCTTATTAAAGTATAAAAATTATTCAGTCAAGTGCAGTGAGTGATTGTTCTTTGTCCGTTGCTGTGTGATTATCATTAAAAACACAGACAGCAGCAGGAATATTAGGCTACTGTCACTTTAAGAGCTGCACGGATCCAATATACTGATACACGTGTTTTATGTTCGGTTACTGTTTACAAGGATACTTGCCAAAGATGAGCATTTTGTCATAATTTAGTTTGAATATGTCTGTTGAAGTGCAAGAAGAGAGATCAATTGACCGTTCGCAAAGACCCGCCCCCTTTAGTTACTGTTGCTATGTCCGACAAGCCATGGCGCTCTCACACACACACACACACACATGTTCTCAAGTAGAGAAAACACATCGCGGAGCAAAGAGGACACTGACAACACGCCGACAGACAGGACAGAGCAAGAAATGGTAATTTTTTTAAAGAAATTTAAACAATAAATAGCGTTTTGTGTCTCTTTAATGTGTGCTGATGGCTGTAGCGCCTCAGTTAAAGCTGCTCGTGAACCGATCATCTCTTCCTTAGTTCATTGATAAGCATGAAATAAACATGAATGAACACTAAAAGAAATGTTGTTTCAACCACGGAAAGACGCTCAAGTCCACCGATGTTCATCTACTAACTCCTGACTGCTTTGTCGGACAAAACGGCAGATTCGGCGATGTGATTGGTCAGATCGCCTGTCAATCAAACTTGCGGCGAAGGGGGAATTCAGTATTCGCACATGAAAATGTTAGCGGCTAACTGGCTATTGACACCGTTTTATACTCGCATTTGGCGACTGTTATACATACATTTCTCTTTCTACTAAGTTAAAGAGTCGCCATTACAGCAGATCTGGAGTTGTTCTCTTCCATGAATCCTCTGAAACGCCACACCCAGAGGTCTGCCGGAGACCCGAAAGGAGGAAAATGAGACATGGGTTGTAGAGGGGGTTCGGCGTATGGGACGGGTGGGGGGGTAAATGTGGCCAGTGGGTTTCTTGAATGATTTGGATCCTGCACGCGTGCTGTGGTGAAGCTCTGGCGTCTCATTGGTCCTCTCTGAAGCAGCGACCGCAAAGCACGAAACGTTGAGCGATACTCAAAGAGTCGGCCGTGGCTTTAATCAAAGCCAGAATCCACCAGACTACTTCACAGAAAACCACAGAGCTCTGTTTCCCTCACTAAAGAGAGCGAACAGCCGTCTCACGTCACAGTACGGCCTTCATACGAGCAGTATAATGTGACCAGTTCAGCCAGTACAAAACCTGCACCAATAAGAGATCAGTGCAGATGTTAGTTCATCTAGTTCCAGGATGCATTTAGCATCCGTCAGATCTGTTTGGAATTATGTGTTATTATGAGTGTGCATGTTCCCAATAAAACTTGACGTGGCGATAATTAGATCTCCAGAAATAGCTTTGCCTTTCTGATGATGAGCATGAAAGAGCTCGCGGCAGATTTTGGGGTGTGGTCTGAGGTTTTCCCCCTTGTTCGTATGACGTTGGCATCAGCATGACAGCAGACTCTTCCTATGGCGCGACCACACTCCTCTAGTTAGCACTAGTCTATAATTAATCAGGGTCTGCTGTTCTGGACGCCAGTGTTTCTGACAGGATCAGGGATGGAAATTAACTTTTTTGTTTTTGATTTCAAAATCTACCAGCCACTCAATGTTTTTACCAGCCACTTTCTTGTTTTTAACCGACAATTTGTAACTGCATGTGGAAATTAATACTACAAGCTCTACAATACTTCAGCAGTTTATTTAATCTCAAGTCTCAATGAAATACTGGCATTTTCTCTCTCTCTCTTATACACACACAAACCGTGAACTGATATACAGTTCATTAAATGAGTAGGGCAGATTAATGGATGTGGCATTTGGATGATCTTTTATGGCTTCCAGTTTTAGGTTTTTAGTCCCAACAATGAAACTATTATTTTTGGCGTCTTCTGAAGCGTGTTGACGACACAGGGTTGCCACCTTCAGTCTGGCAAAATAAGGGACGCCCATTCACGACAATATCAAATATTATATTATTTTACATTTGATTATTTGCTTTATTTCTTAAGAACTCTTTAGTAGCCTATTTGGTGCACTTTAAAGGGATAGTTCACCCAAAACTAAAACATTCTGTCATCATTTACTCTCCCTCATGATGTTTCAAACCTGTATGAGTTTCTTTGTTCTGCTGAACACAAAAGAAGATATTTTGCTGAAAGTTTGTACCCAGGCTGCTCTGGGGCACCAATGACTTCCATAGTAGGAATGAATCTTCCAATGTGTTCAACATAAAGACATTTATACATGTTTGGAACAACTTGAGGGTGAGTAAATGATGACAGAATTTTCATTTATGGGTGAACTGTCACTTTAAGCAGTCATTCTGAACCAGTAATCACTTTTTTGACAATTCTGAATATGAATTTACTTAAATTATGACTATATTATTATGTAATTATTTGTCCCATTTTTATCTCAATATTCTTTATATAAATGTCAAACTTTATATGACAGGATTATTTATTATGTATGATTAAAATTATACATTAATAGGCTATAATCTATTAATTAACCTGTCTAAAAATATATAATAATTCTGTCTGCCAAGCTCTGATAATGTATGGAATATTATATAAATATATTATCCATTTAAAAACACAATAGGCCTATCCCTTTAGAAGCAGGGATGTGTGTGTGAGCGCTGCTGCTTTAAGTCAGTCAGTCTGAGACACTGAAATGCTTCTCTAAAGTGTGCAGTTGGCCTGAGGTTCATCAAGAGTTACTGGACAGACCCATTGATAACTTTTTTTCTATTCAGCTCTATATCTGGAGATCTTCTTGCGTTCAAACGACGGACGCAACGCGAGCTCGATATGTTTTTAAAAAAACGCGCAAGTTTACAGCTCATGCTCTCGAGACTCCGCCGCTATGGCAACAAAGCCGCTAAAACGCAACCACACTCAAATTAGCTTCTCTACTACTTATTGTGAATTTGATGGCCCACATGACCAAAATGTACAATTTCAATAAGTTATTCAATCAACAGCTGTGCCATTTATTTCTAAAATGTAAGGAGTTCTCGGTTATATAACAATGGCACAGGGATTCTCTCGAGCTTTCTTTCCTTGTTTAAGCTCAACCACATAATGTGTTGCTTTGCATAAAGAAATGCTTTGACGTAAATCCGCCGCCGCAGAAGCCTCATATTTCTCCTGATAATATAGCATCAGTGCCCAATGCTAAAGGCTTCAGGTTCAAATTCAAATCAGCCACAAACAAATCCGGCCAATGCCTATTGCTTTCATAAAAGAGCCACTGATCTGTCCATTTGTTTGTCAAATGAGAGCATGAGGCCTGGCCATATGAAAGCCTGCTGTTGTGCTTGAGATCTCCATATGAACGCCGGCGTGTTGGGTTTATTTTCAGATCTGTGTCATCAAACAGCCTTAGACTGCAGAATGAAGTGCACGGTACCTCGAGCAGGTCAATATTTACACTTGTAATATTTACAAGATTAGCCACTTCCTCTTTTGACTGTCGTGGATTGGAAATGAATTTGACATCAGCAGCCAGGCCAATGTTGATGATCGAATCTAAAGAGAAAGCTGGCCGATAGTATCAAATATTATATTATAATGGAATATATTCAATAATTTAATATATTCCATAATAATATAATAATATATTCCATGTATTTATTAGACAAAATAGCAATTTTATTTTATAATTCATCCTCATAATAATTTATTATTCACATTATAATTATATTATCATTTAATATATTCAATAATTGAATATATTCCATAATAATATATTCCATGTATTTATTAGACAAAATATCAATTTTATTTTATAATTAATTCTTATAATTATTTATTATTCATATTATAATTCAATATATTCCATAATAATATATATAATATAATAATACATTCCATTTATTTATTAGACAAAATAGCAATTCTTATTATAATTATATTATAATTTAATATATTCAATCATTTAATATATTCCATGTATTTGCTAGATAAAATATTTGATCTAATAAATACATGGATAGCTATTTTAACTAAAATTATTATTATATATATTATTTTATTATCTGAGATGATATTTTTCTGGAAAATGTCATATATTTTATTGTGTATATTTTTTTAAAGTGCATTATATTTATTTATATTTAATTATACATTTTATTTGATAATTAATACTCATAATTTATTATTCATATTATAATATTATAATTGAATATATATTCAATAAGTTTTATTTTAATGAATTCATTAATTTCTTTTAAGTACAGTTTAATACTTTTTACTTAATACAATTTTAATAAAAATACTTTATTTTTTATTACTATTTTATTATTTATTTTGATTGAACTATTTATTTTATTGTATCTTGTTTCTTAATTGCAATCAATAAAAAAAATTATTATAATATTCTATACATTATATTTATTTATTTATTTAAATGTTATGTTGTATAATATATATATAAGCTATTTAAAATAAGTATTGAATGTGTATGAAATAAAAAGTAATAAAATAAAAATGTTTTATTTCACTGAAACGCTGCCATACAGTTTTACACAATTTTTTCTCAAAATGAAGGGGAAAAAAGTAAAACCGAAATAGTTTATATTATCGTTGCTGATGTTTGCACTGACGCAAGAGGATCTCCCGCTTCTGATTGGTTAGTGCCGATAATAACAGCCAAATGTATTATAAGCAC
>NC_137118.1:44890854-45078354 GCF_949357685.1 Gobio gobio | reverse complement strand
GGGCTCGACATTATGCCTGTTCACACGCTTGTCCTTCGGACAAGTAAATCTGTCATTCACTGTCCCAGTAAAAAATGTGCTTGTCCGGAATTTTTTTGTAAATATAATGTATTCTGAAGCAATATTCTCACCAGTGTTCAATCAGCTTTGACATATTTAAATATGCATATTTGTGATATTTTTACCTTTTTATAAAAGGCATTTTTCCACAATCTTATTAAAGGGTTAGTTCACCCAAAAATGAAAATTCTGTCATTAATTACTTCCCCTCATGTCGTTGGACACCTGTCAGACCTCCGTTCATCTTCAGAACAGAAATTAAGATATTTTAGTGTAAATCTGATGCTCTGAAAGGCCTCCATTGGCTCAATGGCACGGTTCACTCTCAAGACCCTTAAAAGGCACTAAAGACGTCGTTACAAAGTCCATCTCACTACAGTGGTTCTACAATAACTTTATGAATCGGCAAGAATAGTCTTTGTGCGCAAAAAAACCCTAAATAACGACTTATATAGT
This sequence comes from Gobio gobio, assembly GCF_949357685.1. NCBI lineage: Eukaryota > Metazoa > Chordata > Actinopteri > Cypriniformes > Gobionidae > Gobio > Gobio gobio. The sequence goes on along the minus strand of NC_137118.1, from coordinate 45,077,838 downwards.
GATGACGATTTCATAACACGGCCTCATGAAGCTTCGAAGCGTTATGAATCAGTGAGTCGAATCATGATTCGGATCGTGTGTCAAACCGCCAAACTGCTGAAATTTGGCGATTCAAACTGCTGAATCGACTCACTGATTCATAACGCTTCGAAGCTTCATGATGCCGTGTTTTGAAATCGTCATCATGATATAAGTCGTTATTTAGGGTTTATTTGCGCACAAAAACTATTGTCGTCGATTCATAAAGTTAGAACCACTGTAGTGAGATGGACTTTGTAACGACGTCTTTAGTGTCTTTTAAGGGTCTTGAGAGTGAACCGTGCCATTGAGCCAATGGAGACCTTTCAGAGCCATCAGATTTACACTAAAATATCTTTATTTCTGTTCTGAAGATGAACGGAGGTCTTACGGGTGTCAAACGACATGAGGGGTGAGTAATTAATGACAGAATTTTAATTTTTGGGTGAACTAACCCTTTAAATATAGGATGTGCTTCAGCTTTCCTTTTATATTCTTAAATTTGATCTATAAATTAAATTAGAATAAGACACTATTGGGCAGTTACCAATCAAATTAAATTATTTACATTGAAAAATGACAACTGCATTAAATAATGTTATGAGATTATTTTAAATATTTTTGAATATACAAATAAGAAATGTTGGAAAGATGAAACTAAACCACCAGTAGGTGGCAGCAGGTGATCGTCTTAATGAGCGAGTCATTGAGTCGATTCAGTGAAACGGCTGATTCATTCAAGAATTTGGCGGTCGTTTACGAATAGGTCATTGAATCTTTGATTCAACCGATTCACTCAAACGCTGAATCATTCACTAACACACACTGTTGCTGTGAGATGCGTTACGGTTCTGCTGTGATCTTTGTTTGGAACTATTTTCGCTGCTGAAATAGAACAAAAACAGTCCATATTGCATCTTAAATGTAAGTGACTTAATGTTAAATTGTTTATGGAACTGGCGTATGAAATCAACATCATTTTCAGTCGTGATGGTTTTCAGGAAAACAACACTCTTGTTAGTGTAATGTTGCTTAAATGTCTCATATGTTATAAATATAAAAACTACACAATTTTAACCGTGTGTGTTAACTGAGTTTCTGTGTGTGAGCGGCGCTCATTTGTTTTCGATTTTCTCCTCGAGAGGCTGCGCGAGCCTCAACAGCTCAACCTTATTAACTTCAGTTCATTTTATATTATTATCCACTATTGATCTCCACTTACACTAACTAATGCAGAATCATTATTGCACTTTGGTGATTCCCTAGTTATTTTTTATTTTGACATTTTACTCAGTATACTTGTCCGTCGGGCCAGTAAAATTATTTTTCACTTGCCCCTTCAAAAAATCCACTTGTCCCGGACAAGTGTTAATGTCCAGCCCTGATTTATGGAAACTGCAAAACAAAACGCCTCATTGTATTGACGTCACAACTGTGAATGATTACCGCCCACATTAACATATATTCTACAACTGGGCATTGTCGGTCATTCCACATGTGCAGAGGTCCATAACAGAGGTTATAGAGGGTGGAAAATGGACATGGAACAACTGAATTATGCATGTTTTTAGTGCAACAGACCTTGACTAACATTATGAGTTGACCACAGGTGAAATGTGCTCTGCTCTCACTGACTGTACATCCACATGTTCTTCTCTTTCAGGCGGTTTTCACAGACCTTGAAATTCTCGCTGCCATTTTCGCCAGTGCAATTCATGACGTAGATCACCCGGGCGTCTCCAACCAGTTCCTCATCAACACCAGTAAGTGTGCTCTAATACAAACTACAGCCAAACAACCCAGCACATGATAAACCATAGTCAAATTAACAAAACATTACTGATTTATTTGATTACTTGTTACTTGATTAGGCCATAGAAAATACTATAATAAAGTTTTTCTGCAGCCATGCTTTTGGTTAAAATTGTTCACGGTTAAATTATCAACTTTTCTAAATATATTAATATCATTATTTGATTACATTGAAATATTTATAAGCAAGATTAATATAATTAAATATAATACACATTTTTAAAATGTTCAATATAATTATTTAATACGTAAATATAATAATCTATTTAAATGTCTAAAAAAAACACTAATTAAACTTAAAATAAATCAAATAATTATTTAATATTTACACATTTTAAAAATGTATTAATTTAGATATGAAAAAAAATCTATTATAGTTACACATTAGATAATTATTCAATTATTTTTTAAGGGTTAAATAATTCGTTGTTTTTTAGACATTTAAATAAATTTAGACATTAAATAATGAGATTTATTATAATTAGATATTTTAAAAAAATATATTATATTTAATATCTAATTATAATCTCATTATTTAATGTCTAAATACAATACTCTTATTATATAAATGTCTAAACTATTAATTAACGTATCTATGTATGATAATCAACATTTTTATGTTTAAATATAATATTGAATTAATTATATTTAAACATTAAATAATTTGAATATTATATTTAGACATTTAAATAATTAGATATTTTAATTATTTAATGTCTAAATACAGTGTTGGTTTTTAAATAAATATTTAAATCTAGTCTAATTATTCAAATTTCAGTTTGAAAAAGTGTAATTAATAATTTATTCATTATATCTAGGGCTGGGTATCGATTCATATGTTCCGACAATAGTCTGGAAACATAAATATTTTTCCATACTCTGATTTATTTTTTCCATACTTTTCCAGACCTGGAAATTACTCAAATCAAATTCCATACTTTTCCAAACCCCGTAGGAACCCTGATTTCATAGATAACTAGGGCTGAACGATATGGACAAAATTTAATATCTCGATTTTCATGCCAGATATCTCGATATCGATACAATACGATATGACTACGTGTTCGGTGAAAACCAGAATCTGAATTAAAATGCGTTTGATTTAAGCCTACATTTAAAAATTTGTGTCAGAAAATGTATTGTTTTTAAGCCTTTGGCACGTAACATCACACAGGTGTGATCAGTCTAGGCTGGCCCTGGAGCGGATGATCAAGTGCATCACATGATCAAATGTTGAATTTAGCCAGAGACAGGCGCGCTCAGAGCTGTCATATATCACAACTTTTCAGTGTTTTCAACCACATACTGTTTATTTTAGGTTTCAAACATATAAATTTACATAAGTACTAAAAAAAACAATACATTTAGAGTTTGTAAAATACACACTGATGTCTATGTAAGAGGTAATAATAATCCTTTCCATTATAATTCGACACGTTTTATTCATATCAGATACACATACGTAACTTCAATGTTTACTCTATTGTATTCCCAGTTCACCAGCCACTTACTTTGAAGTATTTCGGGAGAAGTGGATGAATTGACGTGTTGTAAACATAGAGGTTGTAAATCCAACAGATGTGATTCTCTGAACTGCGTCTGCGGCACAAACTAACACGGCGGCGCCCATCGCGCATACAGCTCAACTAACGCCATCGTTATAAAGGTGTTTAAACAACAATATACTTCCACTTGCATGTATTTGACAATCGGAATATCAGATATTTCATGCCATAGCGAACACATTTGTGAATATTCTGAATAAAAAAGACATAAAAGCAGATCTTCATTCATTCAGCGCTGTGTCACGTGACAAGCAATGGCGCGTCACCATGGAAACGCCGCCCCCCCTCTCACAATATAGTTCTCACACCCCTGGTAGTGTGTGTGCGCTGGCTTTAGCGGTGCATTCAAGGGCACTCGTAAAACTGATGTTTGTTGTGACTGCGGTTGTATGCAGGGCGAGCGCGGAGAGGGGAAATCTATATCGTCGCTTTTTTCGATAGTAATATCTTAAGTTCATATCTAGATATAGATACGATAACGATATATCGTTCAGCCCTATAAATAACAGTATGCGTTTAAAAGCCTTTGTGTCGTAATGGATGGATCGATATATTCAGAGCGGATCACGCTAGCCGTGTATTGATGAACTAAATCCCATTAGCTCAGAGACAGACCAGTGCACATCTGTCCTCAAAAATACTTACATAAGTTTATTTTGCCATAAGCAGCAGCGATGCACAAATATGACTGTCTGCGTCACACACCCTAATCTCCGGCCGACAGGGATGTGATGGAGTCCTGCTGCTGACACAGCTGTCCGTCACACTGATGGACAGATTAGCACAAGGCCGGGGTCGTGTTTTCCTGATGTGTGTGTGTGTGTGTGTCTGCAGACTCCGAGCTGGCCCTCATGTACAACGACTCGTCGGTGCTGGAGAACCATCATCTGGCCGTGGGCTTCAAACTCCTGCAGGAGGAGAACTGTGACATCTTCCAGAACCTGACCAAAAAACAGAGACAATCGCTGCGCAAGATGGTCATAGACATTGTACGTTCTCTCTTTCATTCGTTCTACGTACGTTCGTTTGTTTATTCTGAAGTCTGGCTGAAAGTTCTCATGCGTTTCTCCAAGGTCTTGGCGACTGATATGTCCAAACACATGAACCTGCTGGCCGATCTGAAGACGATGGTGGAGACGAAGAAGGTCACCAGTTCTGGAGTGCTGCTCCTGGATAACTACTCAGACAGGATACAAGTGAGGAATCAACAACTTCTGTCATGCTGTCTTTTTGTTGACCAGTGGTGTTAAACAAACCCATAGAGACAGAGCGTATTTAGGCCACGCCCACCGAAGGGGGGGGGAACAATCCAACGCTCTCCATTGACTTTGCATTGCGTGAGGCTGCATCCTTGTCATTTCGGACTTATAACAAAAAACAGAACAATGTCTAAAAGCTGATATGTGACAAAGTGTACAGCAAACAAGCTAAAATACACAGAAATAAGTTTTTATAAGCTGTCGACCCCAAAAAACGAGAGTTTAAGAAGACAAAAGTGGATAAAGGCAGTAAAACGTGACGCTTCAGCAGGAAGAATGGGTCAATTTTGGGATCTTGACACTCAGTATGCCTGTGTGTGCAGTAAATATGCTGTCACTGTTAAGTCAAATATCCAAATGTCAGTTTTATATATGATATTTCCTGTCGCTGATTACATTCCCCTGTAGTGGGTGTATTTCTCAGTGTAATATAACGTGTCAATGGCCTGTATCAACTTTTTTGTCCTTAAACGCTCGTTTTTTGGGTCAGTAGCTTATAAAAACGTCTGGGTTTTTGGTTGTGGGTTTTGTTTAGCTTGTTTGCTGAACACTTTGTTACAAGTCCGAAATGACAAGGATGCCGCTTCACGCAATGCAAAGTCAATGGAGAGCGTTCGATTGTTTTCCCCCCCGGTGGGCGTGGTCTTCAGATTATGACGCGTGTCGCTCTGTCTCTATTGATCATTATCATTTATTTAATGACAATACGTTGGAATTTAGAACTTCTAAAATGACAATTACTTTTTTGTCCCGCAAATGTAAATAGTTCTCTCAAGTCCATTTGACACATTTCAATTGTAAATCATTTACAATTAAGTTAATTTGAGATAAATTTAACATTTTATCAGTGTAATATTTCACTTATTTTTTAATGAAATATATTGTAAATATAGATTTTTTTTATCTGCATCTGACACATTTACAAAATATAAACTGTAAATTAAGCAGAAATTGTGACAAATGGGATATACAAGTTCAACATTTATTATTCTAATATTTACCTTATTTTTTATTATGTATGGAAGCTTGTTTCCGCCACGGAATAAAACCATTTAAAAGATCAACTTTATCTCATAGAATTGGACTTTATATCTCACAATTGTGAGAAGAAAAAAATACTTTTCTCAGAATTAAAAAAATTTATATCAATTTTATATTATATGATAAGGTTTTTATGTTGAGTTTATATCTCACGATTGTGACTTTATAAAAAAAAAAGTCAAAATTTACTTTTGTTTTTTTAATTCTGTGGCAGAAACAAGCTCCATAATTTACACTAATTTGTTCAGAATGTATTTTTTTGGCTGCGTCTGACACATTTTATGAAATATAAATTATAAATTAAGCAGAAATTGCAAATGTATAAAACTTCTATAACTACCTAATGGCATATTAAAATGATAAAACTTATCATAATACTGATTTGTTGTGAATATAGAATGTAGTTTACTCGGTTGCATCTGACACAATTTACAATATTTAAATAGCCAGTTAAGCAAAAACTATAAATTGTTTACTTTATGACTGTGATTAGAGATGTCACAAGTACCAGTACTTCGGTACTGAAATTGTAATGAGACCAGCATTTCTGTAGTACCAAGTATCTTCGTAACCCACTAATAAACTTGCCTAATAGGCTCTGCTTTCAGTCGCTTCTGTGTTTATGCGCAGGGCTCCAGACTGTAGCCGAATATATACTTGTGTCTGTGAATATTAAACTGCAAAATACTATTTAAATATTAATCCTGCATGTTCTGAGTCAGTGTGTGTGAATGAAGGGCACAGATGCACGGTTTCATTTGTAGCTCGCACACACGTGCAATATTCGTTGTCTTTTTTAGCCTCTGCCGTGTCACTATATGATAGGGCTGTACCATTAATCGAAAAATAACCGGAACCGACATTCAGAACCTCTAACTGATGTATTTTTCCCATGTCGGTTATTTCGGTTTTCACGTGACTCCGCCCCGTCAGTCACATCAAGTGCAGTCTGCAGGCACATACAGAGATGCAGGAGCAGTTATCTGTGCTTATAGATGCCCAGAATTACTATAGTAACTGCATGTTTTACACAGTTTATACAGGTCAGTTAATTGCCGTTCTTCATATAGCCTACCGCTGACACACACACACACACAGAGACGGCGCGCGCAAGCCCTGAAGCCAGATCGCTTTCACGCTCATAAAGTTTGTCAAGTACATGCGTCTAAAGGCTTACCAGTTTCAAAATTTAAAGCGATGTGCACTATTCAAAAACAACAATACGGAAAACGTATCCGTTCAGTGCTCAGCTTTTTTCTGTGACAGAGAGCCGAGCTGTGTCTCTGACAACGCGCGCGCCCTGAAGGCAGATTCACCTGCGTCCTCACAAAGCCTTTCATGTGTATGTGGTTTAAGCCCTGCCAGTTTGAACATTAAAGCGAGTTTCGGCCATCAGATGTGTATTATGTTGAACTAATGCCTGATATATTGTGACAAACGAACACTCAGACAGAGGCTCGCACATCACGTGAAGATCGCGCGCAGAAACGCAGCGTCATCGCTGTCCTGTGACTAAAGTAAAGTCACTAAAGTAGCTTAAACTCAACCGTTATAGGCATATATTTTAATACCTTTGAAGTACAAACCACAGCTTCATAATGAATTCACACACACAATCTCTCTCTCATTAATGCGTTCAGATACATGTAATGTAGGCCTACTGTGCTAATGTATCTGTATCTGATGTACAACAAACAGAAATCTGCCCCATAGACAATAACTGCTGAAAGTGAACCGTTTCCTTCGGTTCTGTAAGCATTTACTGTTTCACTTGAGAAAAGTGTCATACCATGAACTGACACTCAAAGTCTTCACAGCAACCCGTCCAAAGTTAGTTATTAGAAATATATTAGGCTAGCTACGTCTCAATACTACTGCTAATAATTATCAGGTGTGCATAGAGGATATAATTTGTTATGGCATTGGTACTACTGTAAATTTGGTAAGGTGTCATCCCTAACTGTGACTGAAGTGTGTGTCTCTGTTGGTCAGGTGCTTCAGAACATGGTGCACTGTGCGGATCTCAGTAACCCCACCAAACCCCTGCAGCTGTACAAGCAATGGACGGACCGGATCATGGACGAGTTCTTCAGCCAGGGCGACCGCGAGAGAGAGCGAGGGATGGAGATCAGCCCCATGTGTGACAAGCACAATGCCTCGGTGGAGAAGTCTCAGGTGCCAATGATCACTTCACAAGACACTTCACTGCCAGACAAAAGGGGGCAATTATCGCGTGTGTGAAATTGCTAAATTAATTAAACAAATAACTACTAGTCGAGGGCAGCCCTATATAAAATAAATACTTCAGAACATTTGCTTTACAGTAAACTTATACTTTCTTTTTTTGAAGTGCAATAATTTAATAATTAATAATTAAGTGTCTTCTTTAAAGCTACACTGTGTGATATTTTCCCCCATCTAGTGGTGAAAATGTATATGACCATCCAGTGAATATTAGTTTCTCTTCCTCGCAATTCCGATTTCGTTTTAACTCCTACGGTGGCCGATTTAGTCCAAGATTAACATGGCTTCCAGTTCGACCTCGAACACATTCGACACGGTGCCATCGAGTGTTAAAACGCGAAAGGAGAAGCTTGAATTTACGGGTATGTCCCTCTATTTTTGAAAGAACTAAGTGCATATATTTTGCTCTTTTTGCCTCAAGTCCTTCCTGAAGAAGGTAGTGTGCACCGGGAAAAATGCCCCTAACCTTCATATTCATACGATCAGTGACAGATTTCTGAGAGGCGGTGCAGAAACGAGACAGGGGGCGATAATCCCGCCCTCGCGCCATAGCACATGACCGGGATTCTAATTGTAAATTCATTTTTAAAAAAGAACAGATAAATCAGTTATAGTAAACACTACAATATTAAAGGATTAGTTCACTTTTAAATAAACTTTTGCTGATAAATTTACTCACCCCCATGTCATCCAAGATGTCCATGTCTTTCTTTCTAACGTCGAAAAGAAATTAAGGTTTTGGATGAAAACAGTCCAGGATTTTTCTCCATATAATGGACTTCAATGGGCTCCAAACGGTTCAAGGTCCAAATGCCAGTTTCAGTGCAGCTTCAAAGGGCTTTAAACGATACCAGACGATGAATAAGGGTCTTATCTAGCCAAACCATCCGTTTCTGTGAGAAACCCAGCAGTATTTATGCTATTATTTTACCTCTTAACAGACAAACGTGATCATCTGAGCGCAGCCATAACTTCCGCTAAGTAAGGTCAAATTTGATCGTGGTCATAGATGTATACGTAGATGCCTCATTAGCGACTGCGACGGATCAGTAGAATGAGACATCTACTATCGATATATCTATAACCACAATCTAATTTGACCTTACCCTCCGGAAGTAATGGCGGAGCTCAGAGACGATCGCGTTCCTATGTTAAGAGGTAAAATAATAGCATAAATACAACTCGGTTTCTCACAGAAACTGATCGTTTGGCTAGATAAGACCCTTATTCATCATCTGGTATCGTTTGAAGCTGCACTGAAACTGTCATTTGGACCTTGAACCATTTGGGTCCCACTGAAGTCCATTTTATGGAGAAAAACCCTGGACTGTTTTCATCCAAAACCTTAATTTCTTTTCGACTGCAGAAAGAAAGACATGGACATCTTGGATGACATGGGGGTGAGTAAATTATCAGCAAAAATTTATTTAAAAGTGAACTAATCCTTTAAAGGGCTAGTTCACCCAAAAATGAAAATTCTGTCATTAATTACTTACCCTCATGTCGTTCGACACCCGTAAGACCTCCGTTCATCTTCAGAACACAAATGAAGATATTTTAGTTGAAATCTGATGGCTCTGAAAGGCCTCCATTGGCACAATGGCACGGTTCACTCTCAAGACCCTTAAAAGGTACTAAAGACGTCGTTACAAAGTCCATCTCACTACAGTGGTTCTACAATAACTTTATGAATCGGTGACAATAGTTTTTGTGCGCAAAATATGACTTATATCATGATGACCGATTTCAAAACAAGGCATCATGAAGCTTCGAAGCGTTATGAATCAGTGAGTCGATTCAGCAGTTTGAATCGCCAAAGTCACGTGATTTCATCAGTTTGGCGGTTTGACACACGATCCGAATCATGATTCGACTCGCTGATTCATAACGCTTCGAAGCTTCATGATGCATTATTTTGAAATCGTCATCACTATACAAGTCGTTATTTAGGTTTTTTTTGCGCACAAAAACTATTCTCGTCGTTTTATAAAGTTATTGTAGAACCACTGTAGTGAGATGGACTTTGTAACGACGTCTTTAGTACCTTTTAAGGGTCTTGAGAGTGAACCGTGTAACGTATTCGGAGCGATCGGATTTCAACTAAAATATCTTCATTTGTGTCTGAAGATGAACGGAGGTCTTACGGGTGTCGAACGACATGAGAGTGAGTAATTAATGACAGAATTTTCATTTTTGGGTGAACTAACCCTTTAAATATAAAAATAGGAATTGTAAAATTTGATTTCATGCCCACTTTAACTTCAGATTAAAATGTTAAAATTTAACATCTAATACTAAAATTAAACGATTATTTATTGCACGTGTCTCCAGGTGGGCTTCATCGACTATATCGTGCATCCGCTGTGGGAGACGTGGGCCGACCTCGTGCACCCGGACGCTCAGGACATCCTGGACACATTAGAGGACAACAGAGAGTGGTACCAGAGCACCATTCCCCAGAGTCCATCGCCCGCTCCAGACCAGCCCGAGGACGGAGGCCGCTCCGGCGGAGCAGAGAAGTTCCAGTTCGAGCTCACGCTGGAGGAGGATGGCGAATCCGATACGGAGAAAGACAGCGGCAGCCAGGCCGAGGAGGAAGAGGAAGAGGAGGAAGAGGACGAGGAGGAGGACAACAGCTGTAGTGATTCCAAAACTCTCATCACGCAGGACTCGGAATCCACAGAGATTGCAGAGGAGGGGATTTCGGAGGAGGTTTCCACGGAACCCAGCATGGTGGAAGAGGAGGAAGAGGAGGATGAGGAAGACGAGGAGGAGCAGCCGGCGGACACGTAGCAGCGCGTCCCGAACTATTTAATAATTGACAATGAAATTGAGTTCCAAAGCGCACGTTGCACTCAGAGACCTCGGCCACTCCTCTTTCCGTCTCTCTACGAGCTGCCTGGAGACGAGAGGACACTAAGACTTCGGTAGGTTGTCGTTTTATTTGCACTCAGGAATAACATTTAGTCCTCTGTCTTTTCAAGCTTGGTTTCGTTTACCTTCGCCCTCCTCCGGAATCGGCCGCACAAAGCAATCGGAGGAGACGCCGCCCACCGAGGATCGACGCAGGAACACGTTTTCCTTGGACTTCAAAGAGACCTTATTTTCTACGTTTTAAGTCTTCCTAAACTTTGAGAAAAATTTCACAAAAGACAAAAAAAAAACAGCTCCGAGCTGTAATGGCCTCTTCGATGATTTTGTACGGTATACATACAGATTTTTACATAGTTACTTTTAATATCAAAACAGCAGCTGTTGCGTTTTCCGAGGAAACTTTACGCGAAGGGTAACTTGCAAGTACGCGACGTGGGTCGTGCGTTCGCCACCATACACACATCACTGCTGTCACACACACTCCTCTCTGAAGCTGTAGTCAAACACCTTACCTCCAGTCAAACTCTTCATACGGTTCACCTGCAGATGCTTTCACTTTCACACAGCACTTGAAGCCTGGATTATAAAGATATTAATGCATTTAGGCTGCATTTATTTGATCAAAAATACAGGGGAAAAAAAGGTAATACTGTGAAATATTATTACAATTTAAAATAATCGTTTTCTATTTTAATATATATTGAAATATAATTTATTCCTGTGCTCAAAGCTACATTTATCCTCATTACTCCAGTCTTCAGTGTCACATGATCCTTCACAAATAATTCTAATATTACGTTGGAAATATTTTTTTATAACCTGTGATATTTTTTCATGATTCTTTGATGACTATAAAAAAGAACAGCATTTATTTAAAAATAAAACTTATGTAACAATATACACTACCGTTCAAAATGTTCAAAAAAAATTTCCTTTTTAAAAAAAAAAAGAAGAAGAAATTGATCAAACATGATAGTAAAGATTTATATTGTTAAAAAAGATTTAAGATTTCTATTTTGAATAAATGCGGTTCTTTTTTTAATTTATTATTCATGATTTTTTTTAACAATATACACTACTGTTCAATAAATGTTTTCTTTCTTTAAAAAAAAAGAAGAAATTAATGTTTTTATTAATTGTTAAATTGATCAAACATGATTTATATTGTTAAAAAAAAGATTTAATCTTTCTTAATAATCTTTTGAATAAATGCTGTTTTTTTTTTATTATTCATGATTTGTGAAGGATCATGTGACATTGAAGACTGGAGTAATGATGATAAATTCAGCTTTGATCACAGGAATAAATTATTTTAAATTGTAATAATATTTCACAATATTTCTGATCAATTAAAAATAGTGATGTTTCCAAACTTTTGACCAATACTTCATATGATATTAAAATATTCATATACATCACAGGCACCAAGTGAAGTGTTACCAAACTGCATTTACACATTTAGTGTCGACTTTAGTCCTTTAAGACGTTTCTTTGGCTTTGAAACATCCTGTTCAGGCTCACAACTCAAGCAAAACTTCTTCTAATGGCAACATCCTGTTATGTAGGCGTTTATTCGAAGCACATCTGTAGTGTGTGAGACTCTGTGATTTCTTTTGCCTTTCATTTGCCGGATCTCACACATCCACGTGTACGTCAGACATGGATACTCTACAACCCTTGAGCATCTGTTGCGCAATGCCTTCCCACTTCTTTCCCCACATCCACTCATTAGATCAGAGATCTTCTCTTAGGGCTAGATGCAGTTTAGCGTCAAAATCCGCATTTTCATTTCATGCCAAATCTCCCCTCCCTCCAACGGACATGCACTATGCGACGCAGCTTTTAATAACGACGTATTTATATCTGTATATGGTCTCTATTTATTGTTTGAAAGCAGTACTGTAGACCATCAAAACTGTAGCATAGAGCGTGTGGACTTGCAAGTTACTGGTCTTTGGTCGTGTACATAGAACAAGCCTTTTTTTTTAAAAAAAGAAAGAAAAGTCTGTAGGAAATATAATTATAATAATAATACGCTCACAGAAACTTGAAACCTGGCTCGAGTAGTACTGATACTTTGTTATATTTTTTATTTAAGTTGTGTGCCATGATATTCTTTCCTCACCAGATGACCTTACCTGATTATGGATTTTTTTTTCTTCTTGTTGTTGTTATTGTTATATATTTTTCCGCTGTTTACAACGATGTATTTATTTTGCTGTATATATTGTAATGTTTGTTGTAAATGATGACAGATTCTTAACTTCATCCCGGATGGAGTTGCTGTATTTGGTAAACTCTTGTTGAGAGAATGTTTATTATTATAGATATTATCCAATGTAAAAACAAAAAAATGATAATAATATTCTGTATAAAAATGAGAAGGTCACCTTCAAGCTTGTTTCTGGAGATCTGGGGAAAGCCAAACCGTATGAGACGCGTCGCCACTGGCCTTTGGCCCCAGGGCTGTGCCTTAACTTTAAAACATCTTTCTTTGTGTGTCCGTTTGGTCTCTTTACGTGTTTTAGAGAGCGGTCCGAGACGATAACGTGCTGCCAGAGTTTCAGGGCATCTTACGTGCTGCATTTAAAGCTTAGGACGTTTCTTCTTTTCATTTGTAGTGGCACATAGCGAACTCCGCTGTCAATGCGGCGGATGCAATAGACCCAGGACAGTTTGCTCTAGAGCTGCTTGTGATCTTCAGCTTTCATGCGGTTCTCTAACTTTGTTCAGGTACCGTCTGCTACCATCATCTCATCCAGCCTTGTAGATGTGCTTGTGCACGAACTGAAAGAGTCCCTAGAGTTTCAGATGTTAAATAAGCATACTTTGACACGCATACTGTAGATTTTAGCAGCCCTGGACCAAAGCCAATCGTGGCTATTATTATTATTACTGGTATTTTTTCAATGTCATTAAAGGGATACTTTAACATTTGATTCCTAAGTTCTGCTGATTAAAAACCGAAACACTTTTGTCTCTTACAGTCTTTTGCCGGAACTGTAGATCCATCTCCAATCGGTTTAACTACAAAAAAAGACAGAAAAAAAAATCATTTTATATGCAACGAATGAAATAAAAGCATGGGTTGATTCCACACGTGTGTCGCATGTTTGTATGTGTTGCAGATGTGTAGCTGATTGGGTTTGGTTGCTCCTGATGAGTTGAACTGAAGTCTTGTGATGTGGTTCAGTGCTTCACCAGTTCTTCCTGTGTGTCAACGCCATCTAGTGGACGCTCCGCAAATTACAACATCAGACATCCTAAAATTACTCCCCCTGTAGTCAATCGTATCCCTTGAAACTCATCCATCGACCACAAAACCTAAGAGTCAATTTTTGAAGCTTTCCATTGATGTGGTTTGTTAGGATAGGACAATATTTGAAAATCTGGAATCGGAGTGTGTAAAAAAAATTCTAAATATTGAGGAAATCACCTTTAAAGTTGTCCGAATGAAGCAATGCATAGTAGTGCTGGGCGGTATGACCAAAAATGTATATCACGGTATTTTTCTAAATTATATCGGTTTCACGGTATATGACGGTATTTTTTTCCCCTATGCATGACCGGGTGTTAACCACATTTTCCACTGATTGAGAGAGTAAATACTGCAGTAGATTGACTGGAATGCCCTATTTTACTGTCATGACGGGTGAATATTGTAGAAAAACTCCACACTAGAGTTAATACAGGTTTGCAAAGCCCCACAAAATTATGCTATGGAGAGACAATAAAACATAGACCTGCAACACACTCATTACAGGCACATGAATATTAAAATATGACCACGGATAGAAAAAACAACAGAGTTGAGGGCACCTTAAGCATTTTAAAAATCTAACCCTATATAACAACAAACTGACAAAACGAGGGAGAAACGCGGATATTTGCAATACATTTAAGAGCACTCTCTGAACAAATGACACACATCAGTTTAACAGAAAGAATAAAGCAGTTACTTTTTTGCCCATTCTTCTTTGAATTGTCAGTTTATTTATTAACTTGCATCATTCATTGTCTTTTGTATAGCAGAATAATCGATCGTGTCATAGTGGTCGTGATCATATGGTTCAGTGTAGCCAAATCAGTGCACATTTAATTTGAAGAAGATGTGATGAAATATGTGCGCATACACGCTTCTGGTACTTGTTCAGAGCACTAGAGTATATGAAATATGTCCATTAAAAACTTAAACGCGCTCGCACCGGTCTATATATGTGCAATATGATCCATGAGGAGAACGCTGTTAATCTCATCACGGCGCTCCGCGCAGAAACTGCTCTCTCGCGCGCGCCGCGTGTAGTTTCTCCGCTATAATCAAGGGCTGAATCAGAAATAGCCCCCTATAACTTCAAATAGGGCATTATTTGGAGGGGACAGCGCTTTGTAGTGGTGTCCGAAACCATTGGACGTTATTGAGTGCACTCAATCCCACATCACACCGCAATAACGAGTGTACAGCCGATGTACACACAACAGTTGTCTGACTTCACGCACTCGTTTTCATTCACTCCTTCAAATAATGTGATAACGTAGGGAATAGGGGTTTCAGATTTGGATTCAGCCATAGGCTTTAGATGCGATCTCAGCTGTGTTCTGACTGCTCTCACCAGTACAGTGCAACAGTGAAATCGGTCCCCTCTCAAACAATGACGCGCTGCGCCGCGTTCCGAACGTTGTTTAGCGACATATACCGGTATTGCGGTATCATCAAAATTCATATCATAACAAAAATAAATACCGGTATTCGGTATGAACCGGTATACCGCCCAGCACTAATGCATAGTACTAATAATAATACATTTCTGATATATTTACGGTAGGACATTTACAAAACATCTTCATGGAACATGATCTTAATATCCTAATGATTTTTGACTACAAAGAATTGTTGGCTATTGCCACAGATATACCCGTGAGACGCAGGACAGGGTCACATATTTAAACGTCTTAAAATAGCTTGAATGTAACTAGAGATCGACAGATATTGATTTTTTATAACTGACAGGGTTTTTCCTACATTGAACATTTTTTGGCGGCCGCCAAAAAAAATTGTCCCGCCAAGGATTTTTGGTCTGGATTTAATACAATAAAAAAAAACCCACAAAAAACAAACAATGAAAACAGTTATTGGTAAGCTAACCATTGTAAATAAGCAGTTCAAAACTATTGTAACATGACTGAACAAAAACACATTACAAAAATAAAACATAAATATGATCAAACTATTCAACAAATATTGTAACTTTTTATAATTGTATTTAAGTTTATACTATATAAATAACTTTTTTACTTCAAAAGTTTTACGTTTAGGCCTATGCTTGAAAATTATTCTTACTGTCCTTAATTGGTCTTGTTATTAAGCATTTTAGGATTATTTTAAGCAGAAAGTATATCAGGGTTTTTCCTACATTGAAATTTTTTTGGCGGCCGCCAAAACAAATTTGTCCCGCCAAAGCTTTATGTGATGAGTTATTGTGATTTATGAATGATGTAGAATAGATGCTGCGTTTGTAACTGAGTGACAGAGAGAACGATCAGAGCTCTTCCCCTGCTCGCACTCTCTCTGTCTTCAAAATAAGCATTCTTAGCTTTCTAATATTTCACATATTACGTTAATCAAATTCAAAAGGTCGGAAGACCGAATCCAAGTTGCATGTGGCGCTATCAGACGATGTTTTCCTTTAATTACCGCTGGGTGTGAAATGCGCTCAAAAAACATTGACTGATTCTCTGACCAGCTGACATAAAGCATACTTTCAATAAACAGGAAACAAATCCTATCCGGTTATGAAGTGTTTTCTGTGTGTTGACAAATCTTTCGCGATGTTCTAACAGACGGGATTCGCACACAACGCATCTGCTAATGTCCGATTCGAGACCTAATGACTCCTTTGAACCGAATCATTTTAACGACTGGTTAGAACAACTGATCTGTCCAACACTGAACTCACGAATCAGTTGAATCGTTTACTCAGAACATCTGAAGATTACCCAATTTAGCAAGAGTGGGTGTATGAGTTAGTTTTAATTATCCACAGCTTATTTATGTTCATAATGTGTAGTAAAATAAATAGCCTATAAATCACTTAGTTTAGACTGGAGTGAGGTGAACCCAGAACAAAGTTATTAGCTAGCTGATAATTTTATGAAATTGTATATGGCAGAAAATGAGGCTATTTGTTCATTTTTTTAATACTACTTTTTAATATTGATATGATTATATACCAAAACAATTATCACTAAATAGTGTAAAAATGAGGAACAAAAACAAACATCAATGTATCCCACATGAAAAAATACTATAGTATATTATAGTACATTATAGTAAAATTACTATAGTGTTTTTGAAGCATACTATAGTAAAGATACTACAGTAAATTGTAGTATATTATAGTATTTACTACTTTGTTAATTTACTGTAGTATATTTACTAAAGTACGATTCAAAAACACTATAGTATTTACTAGAGTAATTTTACTATAATATACGGTTACACTTTATTTCGATAGTCCACTTTAAACATTCTACTAACTAAAAGTAACTTTGCAAGTACATGTCAACAAACTGTCATTAGAGTATTAGTTGACTGTCAGTAGACTGGTAGGTTATGGTTAGGTGTTAGGGTTCGGGTTAGTAGAATAAGTTGAATTGTAGTTGCCAAGTTACTTATAGTCAGAAGAATGTCTGTTGGGGGACCAACAAAATAAAGTTTTAGTAAATATTAATCAGGCAGTCTACAAATACTCTAATGACAGTTAGTTGACATGTAGTTGCAAAGTTACTTATTGTAAGACTTTGCATATGATGTGGTTCAGGAAATGTGCTACCAGGATGGTGTGTCCATTAAAACACAGTTGATCCAGTACTCAATCCATACTCATTTATTGTACACATCAGCATGTGAATCAGGCCATAGTCACCGGGAATCAGACAGAGTGGAATGGAAACTGGACATAGAGTTGCATGTGGTAATTTCAGGAACACACCAACTCTACAGAAAGCTCTCATTTAGGAGAGAAGGAAAGGGACAGTCTGCTTCAGCTACATGTTGCACCCATCAACACACCAAACAAAGGCAACTTATCTATAATTTGGTGCACCTGAGGAGACCTAGCTCCTCCCATGACTGGCTATGTCATGTGATCCCATGAGAATTCTCAACAGCCGCCCCCAAATATGTGAACATATTTGCCCCTAGAGAATTCTGTATAAATTATCTGAGGCAGGGAAGCATCTTGCCGCCCCATCAACAGTATGTTGGGAGTTATAGGATCAGGATCTGATATATTCGATGACACATATCCAAGAGGTTTAGAGTTTAACATTTCCTCCACTTTGACAAGTACAGTATATAGGACTTCTTCTGAGAGAACCTGTGTCTCCAATGTCACCCGCAAGGCTGCCTTAATGGATCTGACCTCTCTCTCCCAGCAGCCTCCAAAATGCGGAGAATATGGAGGATTCAAATTGAATCGAATCTGATGCTGGCAAAGCAGTGCCTGAAGGGCAGGGCTGAGTTGACCAAAAGCCTCCCTGAGCTCTCGCTCTCCTCCCCGAAAATTAGTTCCTTGATCCGATATAAGTTCATAAGGCCGACCTCTGCGAGCTATGAAACGACGGAGGGCTAATAGGAAACTGTCCGTATCTAGACCAGATAGAAGCTCAAGATGAACACATCGTGTTGTTTGATATTTAAAAAGAAGACCCCATCGTTTCTCATGTTTACGACCTACTCTGACACTAAAAGGGCCAAAGCAGTCCATTCCAGTCGACCAAAATGGGGGCTTATAGAGGCGGAGCCTAGAAGGAGGAAGATCAGCCATCCTAGGGACTGAAGGAGAACCTTTCCATCTCCGACATTCACAGCATAATCGTTGAACTGATTTTACGGCTTGTCGTCCACGTAGAACCCAATATTTTCTTCGAAGTTGGGCAAAAACTCGTTGTGGTCCTGGGTGACACAATGTTGAGTCAAGATCTGCAATCAGAAGTTTAGTAATTGGATTCTTAGGATCTAAAACGATTGGATGAATAGCTTCTGACTCCAAGTCCTCACTCTGACGAAGGCGACCTCCCACTCTAATGAGACATGTCACAGGGTCACACTCAGGTGCCAATTCAACAAGCCTACTACGTGCAGAAATATCTTGACCTAGTTGGAGTAACTTGCACTCCTCAGGGAAATCCTCTTCTTGTGCATGACGAAGGAGTAGCAGCTCTGCTTGATTCTGACTAAGCTTGTTCTCTGGAGCTTGATCAGGGGAAAAGTTCTCAATGGTATTTGCAACCAGCTCTGACCAGGTGTTGAATTGGAAAGCGTCTAATTTAGGAAGGCTTACTGAAACTTGTGTCTGGCCACAAAACAAAGGTTTTCTCAATTCCAGTGCTACACCATCAGGAGAAGTTATTGAATACTTAGGCCATTGATGAGGAGGTACCACAAGCTTTTGAATCTCCCGGTCATATATTGCTGCACGCACTGGATTCTTTGCAAGCTGTCGTTCTGTACGACGCAATACTGACATTACTGATTGCTGGGGAGCATTCAATCTAGGGGCATGTTTAGCTCGAAGCAAGGGATTAGCACATCTTACAACTCCATTCATTTCTAGAGAT
Organism: Gobio gobio; assembly: GCF_949357685.1. NCBI lineage: Eukaryota > Metazoa > Chordata > Actinopteri > Cypriniformes > Gobionidae > Gobio > Gobio gobio. The sequence goes on along the minus strand of NC_137118.1, from coordinate 45,058,406 downwards.
TCTGCTTTCTGCTCCAGGCACTCAAGAGCCTCTTGGTCTTGCTTTGACCGGAAAACAGCCTTTGATGGCTGGGAATAGGGAAGAACATCAACTGGCCACAATTTTTCTACATCCATCTGTAACTGATCTTTGTCTGAAGCAGCCAAGAAGTGGCACTGAGAGACAGAATTAACTTCAGGTCTCAAAGAAGTGGGACCCTGCAGTACCCAACCTAGACGGGTATGCAGTGCAGCTGGGCTTCCAGGGGGACCGAATACTACTCGTTCAGTAGAGCATAACAACTGAGGATGATCTGCTCCCACTAACAACAGAGGCTTAACCTGATGGAATTCTTCAAGAGGAATACTTCTAAGATGCTGATAGCATCGTTTGAGGGTCCGGATAGGGTAGGTCTGTTCAGGCAAGTCCAACATCTTGGATGTGAATGCGGCCCTGATCTCATATTTCTTTTGCTTAAATGATGATGAAGAAATAGAAAAGGTAACATTAGTGCCATTAATCTCTTCAGAACCTTGTCGAATTGTTCGTAACCTGAGGGACTCAGCCGCCCCATTCAGGCCCAGCATCTCCGCAGCAGGGGAAAGAAGTATAGTTCTTTCTGACCCATCGTCAAGAATGGCGTAGGTCTCCACCATCCTTCCGTGATAACTCAGAGTTACTTTTACCACTTTCAAGAGCACAGCATTAAGACCACTTGGTCTACTCAAGTAGAATGTCCCAGAGTCAGGTTTACGAACATTGACTTCATGTAGAATTCCTAGATGTCGCTCTTTGCAGAAGGGACAATGTCTCTTCAAATCACACTGTGATGAACGATGGGTCCGACAACATCTCCAACAACGACCATTATCTAGGATCCATCTCCTCTTAGCATCTGTATCAAACTGTTGGAACTTTGCACACCAACTCAGGTGATGGTCTTGATGGCCACAGAAGGCACAGAAAGATCTTGGGTCTACTGATTTGCCATCCGAACGGTTAGGCTGACTCATTCCGTCCTGAGGATCACAACTTCCTTCTTGATTCACACTCTGCAAGAAGGTGGTCGTGGGAAATAGAGATTTGGGAGGTCTCTCTTCTCTCACTTGAAACCTTGTTGCCCCCTTTAACTGGTCAGATACTTGAACTGCTAAACTTTGACATTCTGCTTCCTCCTCCAGCCATTTTGCAAAATCCACCAAATTATAAGTAACATTTGGATTAACAGTTCGTGCATGTCTAGCAAAACTGGAAACATGATGAGCTGGAAGTTTACCTAAAAGCTGGTGAACATGAGAGGCACATGCCAATTCCTTTGCCCCTTCATCTTGACCCCATGATTGGAGCATGCCTACTAGAGCCTGGACTCGTAGTGCAAACTGACTGAACCCAAGGGAATCCCCAGAACGAATAGATGGAAGGTTCTGAATGGAAGCCATCTCTCGTAAGACTAAGTGATGAGGCTGGCCATACTTCCTTTGGAGAGCTTTGAGCGCTGTAGTGTAAGGCTGAGGGTCGTGAGCATATGCCAGAGCTAAGTGCCGAGCAGCATCCAGCTTTAAATGATCCAAAAGGATATGATATTTATACTGTTCGGTTTCCTCAGAAGGCAAAAGATTTTTTAATGCCATATTTAGCATGGCAAATTCTTGAGGATCAGTACTTTTGAAACATGGAAACGAAGGTCTCTCGATAGCAGCTAGTCTTGGAGGCCCAGCTACAAAGGAAGGCGGAACATGAGCTGCTACCACTGGTTGACTCACAGTTGAATCTCCAGGCGGGATCATGGATAAAGGGCCAAATGATGTCTGAGGTCTAGACACAGGAACATTATTACTAGCAGTCATATCTGAAAGCCCAATGGATGGTCCTAATGTTCTCAGCTGAACTGGAGGTATCAAAGGAACTTGGTTAATTGACGAGGACAATGCCATTGGAAAGACATGACCTGGATGAGCAAATGGACCATATGGTGGATATAATGTAGGAGTAGGAAAAGGCATGGAATAATTTGGGAACATCCATGGGGGAAATGCATTATCCTGCATTCTACTAAGACCAGGCCCACCGCTTCGTGCTATATGCTGATCATTGAATGGATAGACTGGATATAATGGCTGTTGAAATGATAACCAAGGGGGAACGTTGCCAAACTGAGTTGGATTTGTATTAATTACAGGAGGATTCTCTGAAAATTGGGACTGTAAATTAATATGCTGTGTAGCAACAGGTTCAGTTGACATTTGTGAATCAGGAAGCTGTAGAAAACATGGCTCCAATGAGCCTCTCCCTTCTTGTGTCAATGGTGTAGGCAGCATTGATCGTGGTGGAGGAGGGAGAGTACTTTGTCTGCTGAGTTTAGGAGGTGAGGTAGATGGGTCAGGATTGTTTCGTTTTGCCTCATGTTGTCTTAAGCATTCACCCAATTCATGGACAAGAGAAACTCTGTCATCGTCCTCTTCATGATTAAGTTTAACAACAGGAGATGTCTGATTTGAACTCTGTTCAGAACTGATTGAGAAGGAAGAACTTCTACTTCTTATCTGCATTGTTCTCATTGTCTGGTTCAGTTGAGACAACATTTCTTTTATCTGCTGTACCTCTTCAGCAAGACCCCTCACCTCAGCCCGAGTCTCAGATATGGCAGCTCCCTGTGCTCCTTCCAGAGGCACATGATCGGAAATGGTTCCTCCTTGTATGCAAGCTGATCTACTTGGCTGAGTCAATGAATAATCTTGATGCCATCGGGGGGGTTTTGATATCCGTTTAGGTCTCCCAGAATCATCATCTTTCTCCATCCCAGCAGCCTCTCCGGCTCGAAGGACCATGTAAGACTTTGCATATGATGTGGTTCAGGAAATGTGCTACCAGGATGGTGTGTCCATTAAAACACAGTTGATCCAGTACTCAATCCATACTCATTTATTGTACACATCAGCATGTGAATCAGGCCATAGTCACCGGGAATCAGACAGAGTGGAATGGAAACTGGACATAGAGTTGCATGTGGTAATTTCAGGAACACACCAACTCTACAGAAAGCTCTCATTTAGGAGAGAAGGAAAGGGACAGTCTGCTTCAGCTACATGTTGCACCCATCAACACACCAAACAAAGGCAACTTATCTATAATTTGGTGCACCTGAGGAGACCTAGCTCCTCCCATGACTGGCTATGTCATGTGATCCCATGAGAATTCTCAACACTTATAGTTAGTAGAATGTCTAAAGTGGACTATCAAAATAAAGTGTTACCTACTAATAGTATTTTTTCATGTGGGATCAAAATAAGATAAGCAAAAGTTACAAACTTTCTTTGAATTTATTTATAATGTATTGTCAGTATTGCGCTTGCAGATCACGTGGGTAGGGTACTTTTTACTGTGCGTGCGTGTGTGTGTGTGTGTGTATGGACTATGGATGACTATGTCTGTCAGCCACCACCGAAGACCATTTTTGACCCAGGAAAAACCCTGAACTGATACCGATTAATTGCATGTTTATGTCCCCGATAACCAATCTATAGAACCAATGTTTATTTATTGTGTTATTTCTATTTTTTACCATTATAGTAACATCACTAAAAAACATTTAATATTTTATTCAGGGCTCGACATTAACGCTTGTCCGGGACAAGTGGATTTTTTTGAAGGGGCAAGTGAAAAATAAATTTTACTTGCCCGACGGACAAGTATCCTGAGTAAAATGTCAAAAAAATAACTAGGGAATCACCAAAGGGCAATAATGATTCTGCATTAGTTAGTGTAAGTGGAGATCGATAGTGGATAATATAAAACGAACTGAAGTTAATAAGGTTGAGCTGTTGAGGCTCGCGCAGCCTCTCGAGGAGAAAATCGAAAACAAATGAGCGCCGCTCACACACAGAAACTCAGTTAACATACACGGTTAAAATTGTGTAGTTTTTATATTTCTAACATATGATACAGTTTAGCAACATCACACTAACAAGAGTGTTGTTTTCCTGAATACCATCACGACTGAAAATGAAACTGATTTCATACGCCAGTTCCAAAAACAATAATTTAACATTAAGTCACTTACATTTTAGAAGCAATATTCATTGTTTTTGTTCTATTTCAGCAGCGAAAATAGTTCCAAACAAAGATCACAGCAGAACCGTAACGCATCTCACAGCAACAGTGTGTGTTAGTGAATGATTCAGCGTTTGAGTGAATCGGTTGAATCAAAGATTCAATGACCTATTCGTAAACGACCGCCAAATTCTTAAATGAATCAGCCGTTTCACTGAATCGACTCAATGACTCGCTCATTAAGACGATCACCTGCTGCCACCTACTGGTGGTTTAGTTTCATCTTTCCAACATTTCTTATTAGTATATTCAAAAATATTTAAAGCTAGCTCATAACATTTTTTAATGCAGTTGTCATTTTCAGTGTAAATAATTTAATTTGATTGGTAACAGCCTATAGTGCTTTATTCTAATTTAATTTCATAAAATTTAAAAATATAAAATGAAAGCTGAAGCATACCCTATATTTAATAAGATTATGGAAAAATGCCCTTTATAAAAAGGTTAAAATATCACAAATATGCATATTTAAATATGTCAAAGCTGATTAAACACTGGTGAGAATATTGCTTCAGAATACATTATATTTCCACAAAAAAAAAACCCGGACAAGCAAATTGTTTTACTCGGACAGTGAATGACATGAATGACAAGCATGTGAACAGGCTTAATGTCGAGCCCTGTTATTTTATATAATATTTAAACACTGTCATTTCTGCAATTTAACTCCCATCTTACATACAAAACAAAACACGCTTCTACATCAATAAATAAAGTCTGAAAGAGTGCTTTTTTTATATAAATACAGTGCTAGTAAAGTCTTTTAACATTAATGATGGTGCATCTTTACATTATATTAACAACAGGCAAAATACATTTACAGAGTCTAATGTTTTCAAATGGAGCATAAATAAATGACAGGCGAGTCTATCAACTCCCCATAAATATAAGCATTTGTTTTAAACTACAGTTTGAAAAGGTTTAATAGACTAAAGAGAATGAAAAAGGTGGAATATTCTCTGGAATACGCAAACATTATCAGAAAAATAAACAAAACAGCGAATACTTAAATCGCCATTACAGAGTCCATCTCATCCGGCACATTATCAGAATCATTAATAATGTCTAGAAATTAATTTAGTCAGTCTAGATTAAGAGTCTCTCGCAGAGATATGCCTAATAATTCATTTCCACAGAGCTGTAATTATTTAGATGTTTATTATATAAATGTTATATAGCAGACTTTAAGGAGTTTTAAACCAGTGGGTCTTGTTAAAGGTTAAATATGGTGATGCTGGAGCAACAGTGAGGTGAGTAAAGGCTGAAGGAGAAGAGCAGAGACAACAGAGAGAGAAATAAATCCAGCACTTTTATTTCCAACATGGCTGTTTTATTTAATTCATGTAAAGTTACGTCTTTATTGGGACATGACGGATTACCTGACTCCATGAGTCAGTTCGTCTCTATTTTTAGTGCAATTTAAACTACATAACATCTTATTTGTGCATTACTGGCTGTTATGTTCAATAAAGTTTATTAATTAAGGGATGCAAGTTATTTTAAACTAGGGCTGCACGATTTGGGGAAAATATCTAATTGCAATTATTCTGGTTAAAATTGCGATTGTGATTTAAAATGCGATTATTATAATTTGTTTATTTTTTACAAATGAAAAGTGTGTATATAACGCGTTAATATATATTAATATGACTAATAATAAAAATTATGATTATTATTGCTAAAAATAAGAAATATTACTATTACAATAACATTTTCATTATTAAAAATGTAAAATAGCATTTAAGAATAAATATAACCGTATAATAAAATTCTCTAATTTTAAACCGTTGTTGACTTCTCTCCTCAGGCTTATGCACAAAGGGCTTGTACGCAATTCTCAAAATTCTCCCATTTATCGGTGAATCCGATATTACAAAACTTAAATATCGGGAAACCGATATATCGGTCGATCTCTAAATGTAACACCCTTGCTTCATTTAGAATATGCAGATTCATGAATATGCAAATTAGCCCCACCTCCACTCACTCAAGCTCAGAAATACAGTCGGCCAACTTACTGTAGTAAACGTTGCACTAAGGCACTCTTTACAACGTCACACACATTAACGGTAATTAATATGATTATCTTTTGCTTGACTACGTTATTAAACAGCTAATAATGTGTTGCTAATGTCACAAACCATGTTCCCCTTCAGCATGTTCCTAACAATCAGTATCCTTAGAAATACTTTGAAAAAAAGAAAGGCATATAGTTCATCATAACATCGTAATATAGATCATATACATGTCTTTCACAAAATTTGTATATGTACAAATTGTATAATATCCAAGGTACACATTTCTAGTACTTTTCAGAAAGTTTTGTAATACTTTTCTTCTCCCCAAATTTGCCACTACCGAAACACTAATAATCTATAATTTAATAAGGCGGCTTATATTGACCTATTAAGATTGTGTTTACATCTACCTTTTTGCTATTTTATTAAAACATTTTCACAGGTAAATCAATAATTACAATATTTCAAGTGTAATTTATGAGATTTGTTGTATTTTTTTTTTTATCCAATCTTTCTTTGTAAAAGGCATAAAGGTAATAAGGATTCATTATTCTGAATACACACTGAACCAAACACTATAATAACATCTTATTTGATATTTCAATATGCTTTATTTTTGACAGAACATCCCATGTTTCGGCAGTGAAAGTAATGTTTTGGTATTTTATCCCAATTAAGAATTTTAATTCACATACTAAAACATTAATGATGTGCCCTTCCCCATGTAGAAAACAGTAAATGTGTGACCGTGAGGGATTCCAGCCGCAGCTTCAGCTTCTGTTTATAATGTAGGGGGCGGGGCTTCAGATTCTAGAGAGCATTTGATTGGACAGAACATCTGATGAGAAGCCGAAGTGCAGAGTAATGTCATCAAAATCACTGATCCATCAAGTTTTGAATGCTTATATCTTCTAAATGTCATTGTTTTGGAGCACACTAGGGATGAAACGATTACCGGTTTCACGATAAACCACGATAAAATTTAGTGACGGTTAGTAATATCGTATAAAATTGTATTATCATTAAAACCGCGTGTGATTATCACGGTTGTGAAAACTCGCGGTAAATCTTGTCCAGTCAGCGTCAGTCTGGCGCACCGCTGTTTTCTGAATGAGGAGAAATGGCAGAAAGCAGTGACAGCACTCAGGGGATTGTTCTGCCTTCTAAAAGGACCAAATCTGAGGCGTGGTCATATTTTGGCTTTTACAAAAGTCCTGAGGGAAACTTAATCTAAGATGGTCACCCTGTCTGCAAACATGCCAGAAGAAAGTCGCTGTAATAGGGGAAACACTTCAAAACTACGAATGCAAGGCAAGTGGACTTTGACCTCAATACCAAAACTACGTCTGGCAAATAATAACGTGAAGCGAACGAACAAATTCAGACAAGACTAGGGTGACATTTAAGGGATAATAATCAGGGTTTGACATTAACAACCGCCATTTGCGAGTGTAACGTTATTTCGGCTGCACACTAGCCACTTACACGTGCTTCTATTGAGTTTATGAATGCAATATCTCATAATCAGAGGCGTTCAGATTAGCGGAGTTTTGTTCAGAGCGCGCGCCGCTCTCACTCGCTGAAATCTGCACTCAAAGCAGTGATAAACGTGTGCTGTACGCAGGAGATTCATTCGTCATACAGTGGATGACTTTTTTTGTTCTATTTCAGCAGCGAAAATGGTTTAAAAAACACACAGCAGAACCACAGCGCATCTGATATGACTGGCATAACGCTGGCGAATTTAGGGACCGTCTGTAAAGTTACACACAACATTGGTAACGTTATACACGTTTCAAACTTCAATAGCATTTGAAGAGAATGACAGTCTGAGAGAATGACACTTTACAGAAAGACTGTAAAGTGTTCATTTAGGTGTCAGGTATGATGCACACATTTTGATATTTAATAAAATAAACTGTCAAATCATATGGAAATATGGATATGCATTATTTCACCAGGATACTGTTTGGGCTCTAACACAAAATATGCTAGATTTAAATGCATCATTGATGAACACTGATGAGAATATTGCTTGGGAATATATTTACAGTGATAATATTAGAGAATATATTTACGACAAATTATTATTATTTATGTGTTATGCGTTGCTATTGATGACGGCCATTAAGGAAGGAAATCCCACAGAATCTAGCTTAAAAAAAGTGCATAGAGCTGCTTTAGTTATTTGTTGTTTGTTGAATTTCAAATTTAAAACTTGTTGAAATGTTTTAAGTGTGTGCATCTGTTCTTTTTGAACACTTTCATTTCGTTTGAACAAAACCGTGATAATATTGATAACCGTGATAATTTGGGTCACTATAATCGTGATGTTAAATTTCCATACCGTTTCATCCCTAGAGCACACAAGCTTAAAGATAACAGGAAGACCAACATTCATTCATACTAAAAGCCATATACATATACATATATATATATATATATATATATAAAATAACATGAACTTTTAAAATAATAAATATTCTGATGGTAGGGCCAGTGCAGCGAATGCAAACGGTAACACGATATGCATAATATTAGCATATTAAATATCAATATATAAAAAAACTGACATCATAAGGTTTTTTAGAATATTTAATATTAGTGCTGGGGAAAAATGAATTGTGATTAATCACATCCAAAATAAAAGTTTGTATATGTATGTATATATATATATATATATATATATATATATATATATATATATATATATATATATATATATATATATATATATATATATATATATATATATATATATATATATATATATATATATATATATATATATATATATATATATATATATATATATATATATATATATATATATATATATATATATATAAATACACACACACACACGCGCATGTATACATTTAAGAAAAAAATTTATATTTTTTATATAATTGACGGATAATTTATATTAAATAACTTACGCAGTCATTTGAAAACTTTCTGTGGGATGTAAGTTCACAAACAGCGCGAGTGAATCACCGCGTGCGCGCGCTCTCTCCCTTTCAAAATGCTCAAATGGCTTCACATCAGCGCATCTGCACTAAAATTGAGCTGCTCAGTTGACACAGGATTTGCCACTTCAGGATTTGCACAATCGAGGCAGTGTCGCATCGTCACTAAAGTTTATCTTTTGCATTTATTTTTAAGTCTTGCCAGTGTTCAAACCACTCAGCACTCGCACGCACGGTCTGGAGACACACACACACACACACAGGCCATCTCACAAAAAGCTTGCGAGACAAATTGCGCTGAAACGGTCAGATACACACAAATGTATGTACTAAATGACCGTCTTGACGAGTATGCACGTAAACCCCGTCGTGACTCGCGAGTGAACGTTTGTGTAACTGTAACTGTAACCGCGTTCGCTCTTAAAGTGACAGCTGTCGAATAAACTGCTGCTGTCTCTGAGTTTCTCTTTGTCTTGTGTTGTTTGATGAACCTTTATGACACTCACTGCTCTTGAATGACTAACTTTTGCAACCTTAAGTGTAAGGATTAATCTAATTTAATTTATTCAGGGAAGACCCATATTAATTTACATTTGATTTCTTATTAAATGTCTTTAGTATTTCTTACCTCAATACTAATGTTAGACCTACCTGAAAAATTGTTTTTAAAAACAAAAATGCACTGCATGATCAAATATTTAAGTGAGATGATGATAATATACATTTATTATATAAATTTATTTGGGAAAGATGGCCTACAATAGTCTTAAGTTATCTCATTTTCTAAAATAAACACTTGGTGGTTCTTCAAGATCTTGACTCAGTTAATTTAGAGTTAGTTTTATTTCTGAAAATGGTGCAAACTCTGCAAGATTATAGATAAAAGATTGCCATTCTGTGATCGGCGGTAATCGGTGATCGGCCCCAAAAATGCTGATCGGAGCATCTCTAATATTATGTAAACAAAAACTTTTATTTTGGATGCGTTTAATCAATTAATTTAATATACATTCTTTCATTACCATTTTTTTTCAAACATGCTGACAGTAGAAATTGAGCTAACTGCTGCTTTATAGGCTAAAGCATTTTATTATTGGATCTGAAGTATTAAATAAATAATCTAAAATCCTTTAGAAGGCATAATAATGTGAAAGAACAACAGCGCCCTGTCGAATATGAATGGAAACTATGATTCTGCTTCCATCTAGTGGCCACAGAGCAACAGCAGCTTATTAACAACTCTTCATATTACATTATTTACTAAGCGACTGATAAAAAGCAATGGAGAAATATAATAATTTGGAGATTTAGCTTCTTATGTGCCAATTTATACCAACTTATCAAAGAATCAACCCCCATAGGCTTTCAAATATAGAATAACACGTCTATAAACTTGTCAAACATACAAATGGACATGTCAAGGTGGATATAAACGTGTAAATGGACGGGTAAAGGCACTATGTCTGAAATTGTTCATGTTCATATCTTTGTTAAAACGGCAATAACATAAAGGGAAAAAACCTTATTTAGATATTTACTAGGGCTGCTCGATTATGGAAAAAATCATAATCACGATTATTTTGGTCAATATTGAAATCACGATTATGTAACACGATTATTTCACATGACTTTGGGAATGTGTTGTATTTATTAAAAATACACCTTTCAACAATTCAATTGAAATTGTAACATTTGTTGTACTTTTTGAACTATTAAAATAAATAATATAACATATATTCAAATCAAAGTATAAAAGTATTCACGTAAAAATGATAACCACAAATAAATAAGATCAACAATATGGTTCGGCTATGCTTTTCATGTACGTCTAACATTAGTTTTCAGGTACAGAAATGTATCATATGTAAAATAACATTGCATATTTGAGTGCATAAATTAAAGATTAATCCTATTAAACTTACAAAAGCTATTCAATCAAGAGCGGTGAGTGATGTCCTTGTCTTTTGTTGTTTGACATTAAACAGACAGCAGTAAAGGCTCCTGCCCCTTTAAGACCTCGCGTCTCTTTATCGACTGTATAAAGTTCACTTAAGGCATATACAGACTATGTCTGCTAAGATACTCATCAAGATGGACATGTTGACATACGTTTTGTGTGAGTGTGTCCGTTTAAGAGCAAGACTTGAAAGAGAAGTCAATATTTGCGCGCTGAGAGACGTGTGCGCGCTCTCGGATGAACGCACAGAGACACATTTTCTCACAGCGCGCGCGGCTTCTCATTCTAAACCTAAACCCTAAAGCACTAAACCCGGGTGATGACGGTGAAAACGACTGGACATATTCGAAAATATGGCAGCACTCGCAATCTCGCATGCATTGAACAAAGTTTACAAAGAGAGAATTATTTGAAAAATATGAAGGAAAAAAAGGACGTTTACACGGCACCCCTGCTCTCGTCAGTTTTTGTTTCTTTATTAGATTGTCATAGGTCACTCTGTTTAATTTTCAAGTGGTTAAACAAATTCGCGGTGTTCCCTTGCGTTGCAGCCACTACCATGTAGCAAATCTTAGCATGTTTCTGCTCGTCGTCTGATTCCTCGAAGCCAAACTGTTCCCAGACAACGGAGTTGGTTTTGCCTTTTTTGCTCACCAAACGCTGCTGTAACTGCCCTCCTTCTGCCATCTTTACTCGCGCCGAGTTTTTAAATTCCAGCGGATGATATGCACACGAGACTCACGAACTGAGAGAGATTTGTGGGTTCGGGAGGGGCGGATGTGCGCGTGCGCGTTTCATTCAGAACGCAAGGCAAAATAATCGTTTTTTCTCGATTGTACTATTTTGGTGATCGTTGGGAGGCAAAATCGAAATCGAAATTCGATTAATTGCACAGCCCTAATATTTACCATGGTAACCAAGGTTCTGCCAAAACACAGCAGACACGATGAGCGCAATCAGAAATGTTTATACGATTCATTAAATGATAAGCCGCTTCCCACAAAAGCAGTTTATTCTGCGTAGTGAAGCCTCGTTAAAAAACGGCCTCCTTCCCTGTGGTACCGTTTTTTTTCTTGCTAACCTTGGCTTGCCTTCAAGTGGCTTTGGGTAAGATATTAAGAGATCAACATGAATAAAATGAATGTGCTTTGTCATGTTTGTCATAACCTAGTACTGCCGACAGCCGACAGGGGGCAGTGACACCAAGTCAACAACACTAATAAACACTCCTGACCTCTAGACCAGTCAAATATTCCTTCATCTTCTGAGATGTGATGATTGTAAAGTACAATCTGTACTCTTTAAAGGGGTTATGTTTCATGATGCTATATTCAAAGATTGGGTGTAATAGAATATGTTACCATGCTTAAATGTTCAAAAAAATACATTATTTTTCGCATACTGTACATTATTGTAGCTCCTCTATGCCCAGTCTTTCTAAAACGTCGATTTCTACAAAGCCCCTCCTTCTGAAAACCATAGTGTGCTCTGATTGGCCAGTTGACCCAGTGCGTTTTGATTGGCCGAACACCTCAAGCGTATAAATTGGCGGGAACACAAATCAATGTTCTCTAAATGTAAATATCTAAGCACAAAATGAGTTGTACTAGTGAGACTTCAAAGTTTGAAAATACAATATCCAACAGATCTCCATAACTTTTTTATTAATTTAACAAAAAATTGCTTAAAGTTTAAGATAAGAAATCTTGGGAAATCTTGTGCAAGTGAATTTATGATTAAAACAAAAATCTGCCAATGTGTTCATAAAAATCAACTTAATTCAAATGCAAGTCATTTTCATGCCCAAATTTGTTCTTGTTTTAAGCACAAACTCACTTAATTTCGTTCAATTTCTCAGAAAGCAAGACTTATTTTTTCTTAATTTTGCATATCGTTAAATGTATCTTGATTTAAGGATGATTTGTATTGGAAAATAAAAATCCTGAGGAACAATTTTTTTTTGCATTGCATGCCATTTAATTAAATTAAATTTAGAGCCCCGTTTTGTTTATTTATATTTTATAGTTTATTCTATTTACCCTGCTTTAATGGTTAAATTAAATTTGGCTGACTTTAGTTCATCTTCGGAACAAAAATGAAGATATTTTTAATGAAATCGGAAAGATTTGTCTCTCCATTGACAGACTAAGCAACTTCCACTGACGCTTCATAAAGTTCATAAAGCGATCGTAACACTAATCCAAACGGATCAAGCGCTTTTTTCCACATTCTCTGAAGAGACTCAATGGCTTTATGTGATGAAGGAAAGTCTTAAGGGTTTGTAACGACATTAGGGCGAGTAAATGACAATTTTAAATTTTTGGGTGAACTGTCCCTTTAAGTGACTGACCTACTTTTGATTTATTCATTGAAAATTTGACAAATTCTGTGACATTATACAGTAAATTCCACTCTTATGAATGGATTCTACAATTCCGTCCACATTTTCTGCATCACCGAAATTATTGAAAATTAAGACTTTCTGATCCAATTTAAAAGACATTTTGAGGCCTTAAACTGTGGAAAGTCAAATTAAGACGCCGCCATGTTGTCGTTTTGAGCGGCAATTATGAATCTGAACACAGCATCCGTATGTCATATTTTCACCATAAGTTAAACGCGGAGAACACTTGTAAACATAAACCCACCTCTGCATTTTGATCGGAAGAACGACAAACTCTACACTACACAAAACTCTGTAATTGAACAGTCAATAGCAAACACTTTAACAAATAATAAAACATACTCACAGGCTCTGACTCTTGTAACGTTACTCTCCCATGTTCAGTAAGCCGTCCTCCGTAAAATACGCGGCACACACACGAACATTTGGGTTGTACTGTTCTGGAACAGTGTTGTAAACACATCTTAACCGCTGATTCCTAATTGTGTCCACTTTCGAAGGCCAAATAAAGTGGTTTTGCTCTCGCATACAAACACAGCGTCTCACAACATGGCGGCGACACCTGAAGCCACGCCTTCTTTCTTTTGCGTACGCATTTGGGCGGTATTATGCAAATTATGTCGGAGAGTATCTGCCTTCTCGTTTCTATATTAAATTATAATTAATCTTTTTGTGGGAGACTTTGAGCCTTGTATATTTGCAGATCTTATACAAGCACACACAGCTACATAAAACACTAAAGAAACCATGAAAACGCATGACCATGACCTTTATAAACGTATGTCTTAGTTAAACTTGTCTAATTTGACAGTCATCACGACTGTGCTAGAAACCTTATTTGAATTCGAGGGAAAATAAAAAGCTAAAATATTTACTTTGTTGTAATTTAAATCATTATCCAGATCACTGCTCAAGATCAGTTATCGAATGGTACTTTACTTACTTTTCAAAGCGATGATCCAGATGAGCCAATCACAGGCACGATACACATTACTTTTCTCAGCGATGACCCAGGTGAGCCAATCGTAAGCGTTTGGCCAATACCTAAACATCGCGCCCTTCTGAGGAACAAATTCACGCCTTTTAGGAAACAATTTACAGTACAATAATGTTGTTGCCTAAAGATACAATCAAAAGTTGTACAAATACTACAAAAGACCACCGTAGTATCAACACAATAGGAATATTTATTGATATTTTCAACAGTAATGACACACGTTTGTCATACACACTCCACACATACAGAATAACTAGCTCTAAAGTGATTCATTCATCTAAAATATTAGAAATCACTGCAGATATATCACAAGTTAGGTCCAACAGGGTTTTTTTTCCACACAAACCAGCTTTTAAAAAAATATTTAAAATAAAACCACACAATTTTAAATAAAACCACTGTATTTTGAGGACAGTAGGCTACAGTACTAATATAAAATCTTTATATTAGTATTTACACATGTAGCTTACCGCCTCATATGATTAAAGAAAATTAAAATAAACATTATTGATGAATGCAAAACTGTAGTGTTAATGATATACAATTCTGACAATACATGAGGATTAAAATGCAGACAAAGAGGTTTAAAGTACCCATGTGTTTTTGGACATGGTAGAATCATAGAAGAACAGGTATTGTTACCACCTGATACTATAGTACAAGTACTTTTTTGTATAGCCTATGTTTAGATGTTTTGAGCTTGTTTTAAAAAGCAGTTTTTATGCATGCTGTACACCTGAAATGCAGCTATTGTAAAACTACTGAATACTCGTTTGCAGTTGAGTGATTCCAGATATATAGCCCTATGCATGCTCTAAATGAATGAGATTTACACACAAACACAAAGAAAAACCACTGAGATGACTTGCAACAAGATACACGTTTACTTTTCTCCATACTAGTATATACACCGACACACACACTCACACACCTATATGTAACTCCACAGTATTTTGTGTTAATGTCAGCACAAAGATAGTTTACCACAGAAGGTGAGGCAGAGCGATCATCCACACATGGGATAGGATAGTGTGCAAAATCAGCATGGCACATTGAGACGCTCTACACACACACACACACACACACACTCATTCAACTATATACAAGAGATAGGGATTCGAAATATTGCACTTGCTGGCCCACTGCGCCCCACATACCGAGGGACGCATAAATGAACAAATAAATAAGATTATACAGATACAGGTATCTAAATAGAGATGTCGTACAGTTTCATGCAGGGACGACGCCAAATGTGGCTTGTGGTGGGGAAACGAAGTACTGATTTTGTCTATTCTGAGGACACATCAATGAACTATTAGTAATATACGTACCGGCGTATTCAGTCTACAGTACATCTGTGACCGTGATATGTTTTTAATAATGCCGGATATGGTCGGCCTAACGTTATAGAGACTTCTTTTTATGTACTACACTCACAAGACCACACATATAAACAGACCACACCATGTAGTTTGATCATTTAAGGGCTACTGGATGTGTTTTCATTTTTTACCTTAACTCTACTTAGATTATTATACATCACAATTGGATTATCTCTAGGGATGAGAAACAAATAAAACCAGCTAGAAGATGAATCGCATGAAACCCATCAGGAACGTGTCATATTTCAGCCCAAAATGAAATATAAAAAAAAAAGAGAGAGAGTTAGAGAATGAAGTCCATTTTTTAGGACCAATAGGTTTTAGGTTTTTTTGCATTTTATATTTATAATTTAGCCTTTTTTGTCCCAAATTACAAAAATGCAAATTAAATCTTCATATTTGTACTTACTTTCTAAGTATTTAAACAACATGAAAACATTAAGTTGCGTTGATTTAGAAAATACTATATATATTTTCAATTATGTAGGATCGCTTATACATAGTATATACAGATAGAGGATGGATGGATGGATAGATAGATAGATAGATAGATAGATAGATAGATAGATAGATAGATAGATAGATAGATAGATAGATAGATAGATAGATAGATAGATAGATAGATAGATAGATAGATAGATAGATAGATAGATAGATGGATAGAGGATAGATAGATAGATAGATAGATAGATAGATAGATAGATAGATAGATAGATAGATAGATAGATAGATAGATAGATAGATAGATAGATAGATAGATAGATAGATAGAGGATAGATAGATAGATAGATAGATAGATAGATAGATAGATAGATAGATAGATAGATAGATAGATAGATAGATAGATAGATAGATAGATAGATAGATAGATAGATAGATAGATAGATGATGGATGATGGATGATGGATGATGGATGATGGATGGATGGATGGATGGATGGATGGATGGATAGTACTATTAAAAAAAATCTAGGTTTCTTTATGCAAAATATGTTTCATTTTGAGGTGAAATATTATCTGAATATTGTCAGATTTCGAGACGTTCACCCTAGATCTGCTCTTCTTAGCAATACAGTAGGCTTGTTATATTTCTGACATTTAAACATTTCCATCCACGGCCAAAGTCATGTAAGGTTTGTGGGATGAAATATTGATGCACTTCTCCTGAAAATAGCTGCGCGACACATTTCCTTGGCTATCACTGCATCATTTTACAAGACAAGCTCCAGCGAGCTTCGACCGTCTCAGATTCCTCATAACATCTAAAATCACCGAATCCTCTCCGGCCATGAGCATAAAACAACAGAAGAGCAGGGACAGCAAATCACGTCCTCCACAAAGTAGCTTTTCAGCCAGCAGAGAAAAAAACAACAGATGAAATAGAGAAAAAAGGACCTGGGGAAAGAAAAAAAAACACAAACTCCACTTCATCTAGAAGAACGTTTCGTTTTCAGACACACGCAGCTCGTGAAGCACATTTACTTCTCTTTGTCTCACTGTAAAGTCTGTTTGCTTTGAATAAATAGATAAATAAATATCTCATTTCATCAAGTCAGCGTGAATTCATTTACAATGATCAAATTAAATTCCCCCTGTATTGAATCCACAACATTATATTCATCTGACTGAGGTATATACAAACCTATGTACACTAGATATATCATGTATTCATATAGGTGACTTTAATATTCTTTAATAATCTACAGCGTACACACACACACACACACATGATAATTATGCAGCTGATGTCACTGCCGCTGCTAGACGGGAAATTTCGACTCGATTAATATGGCATGAATTCCTGAACTACAAAAACAAGGAGTCTTGTGTGTGTGTGTGTGTGTGTGTGTGTGCGCTAATGCAGTCGCTTTTCGGTCCCTTCCTTTGAGCGCCTGACCCTCTGCTAAGCCCCGCCTTTAAAAACAATTCTGACCAATCCCACTTTAGCAAGGAAGTCCTCTGTGATGATGTAATCACATTAAAAATTTAGAAAATTTAGAATCAACTCATCATTTATTTGTATAGCGCTTTTCACAATACACATTGTTTCAAAGCAGCTTTACAAATAATCATGATGTTAATAATTACAATTAGGGATGCACGATATGTTCATTATCGGCCCAATAAAAAAATGTGTCCGATATATTAAAGCTGATAAATAATGTATTATTTCCTTCAGCTGAGACACTTCAGATGCTCACTGTTCATCATGATGGGTTTGAAATGCTTGTAATATGATTGGAATCACTTCAAAAAAGGAAATTACATTTCAAAGCAACATGAGCAGCTCAAGTCTGTCATATAGACGACATAAAACTATAATGAGAACTTCATAATTGTGTGTTTGGGACGTGGCTCTAATGCTGAGACTTTTTGTGATCAGGCTCTCAAATATGATATAACAATTGGATTTAGATTAGGGCTGTGCGATATGGACAAAAAAAAATCGATCACAATTTTTTTGATAAAAAAAATCACGATTTTGAAACAATTTTTTTTTGGAAGCTGGCTTTATTGCCAATATTTGCGGGCACAATATCTTTACATAAATTATATTATGACATTGGTTTGCCTTTTTTAACTGTTTTCATATGTTGTGCAGTACACAAATGCCTGTATTATCGATTTTTTGTATGGTTTGGAAGAATATTTTTCGTGTCTTTTGCACCATCTCGCACGTGACACAATGTTCTAGCCTGATCCTACCAGACTCTCATATATTTCATTTGTTCAGAGAGTCTGGCCGCTCTCCATTGACAAGCGTTTACTTCCTTGAAGGCGGGAACTCTGTTGAAGTTTAAAACTATTTGATCTGCCCAGAGCCGCTCTGGATCTGCCATTAACCAATCGCTAACGTTTGGTCGTGACATTCGTCATCTCAAACTGGCGCACGACATCAACGTCATCGCCACTCCCTCTGTTCGCTGATTGGACCGGTTAAAATTTGACCGGAGAAAACCAGAGAATATGCCGCAATCCCAGATGGAGTACTGAAGGAAAATGAAAATTGAGCGGACTGGGCGGAGCAAAGCTAACAACGTTTAAAAAAACGCAACTCTAGACCAGCGTCTTTTTAACCGTAAAAACGCGTTCTGTGTGAATGGCCTTTAATACTCTGGTTTTCTGCAGTGAAAGTTTGACAGGTCTCGCAAATTACCTGGGGCCGGATTCACAAAATATTCTTAAGAATGAAATTATTCTTAACTGCCAATTTCTTCTTATTTTCTAACTTAAGAAAAAATATAAGAATATTTTGTATTCCCAAAAACTTTTCTTAAGAATGTTCTTATCTTTTTTCTTATGATTGTTCTTAAGATAAAATTTAAGAAGTATTCATATTCACGAAAATAATAAAAATCATCGTGAATAACTTCTTAAAGTTAGGATAACCTCCAACCTATCTTAAATACCAATTCTACTGTTAATGTGTCACAAATTGTAGTTTTAAGACATTTTTCAGCCGAGAATGTTATTTAAAGATTAAATCGGTGGTTTATTTATAAGAGAGCTCCTATTTTACAATTTTATCTGCCGTTTTCGGAGTTGTGAGATCCAGGCGATCAGCGGGTGCTCAGCGCTCGTTAACCCCGGCGAGAGAAGCCTTACCTCGGCTATGATATGATTCGTCTTGTGTCGATCTAACGGCCGATCTTTGGTACCCGAGCAGCGTTCTTCATAAACGGCTAGGCTCTTATAAAATACCGATTTTACAGACACGGCACATTAAAAACACGACATTGAGTGATTTACTCCCGTCAAGCCAGTCACGACGAAAATAGTCTGCACACTTATGATGATATCTACGGTTATCTGCAGGAAGCGCAAAACGATTTTCATTCAGCGAGTGTTCAGTAATACCTTTCAATAAAATAACACCATATAACACCTTTTATTTTCTTCTTAAGTAAAAAATTAAGATGTTCTTAAGAAAATATTTGAGAACTTTTTTTTCAAGAATTGCACTTAGGAACATTCTTACGAACTTCTTAGAATTTATCTCAAGGAATTTCTTAACTTCTTTCTTAAGAAGATTTTCGTGAATCCGGCCCCTGGATCTGATGCATCATCTCTCCTTTTTTGGTCCTTCTCCTGCCCTGAATTCGTCCCTGTTTCTGTGCTTTCTTCCATGTCGTAATGGTAAACAGACTCTGTTCTGCTCTTGCACTAGATTAAGGCGAGCTGCATTCAGATTGCACACTACAGTTCACATGTCGCATCTTTTGCACGCTCAAGTTCGTTATTTTAAATGTAGACGCGCGTTGAAAGCGAGGCTCATGCGGTGACCATAGACTGTAAAAAAATATGGACGTAGTGTCCATGATGTCACCCATAGGTTTCTGAAGAGAGTTTTTGAAGCCTCAAAGTCGGCCATTGCCATCTTGGCAGAGCGTCACTCCCGGATAAAAGAGGGCAAAGAGGCGGGACGTGGGCGGAGCTTAGGTGATGTGATGACTAACAGACAAACGGCAATCGAGGTGATGACTAACAGACAAACGGCAATCCACCTGTCACTCAAAGTGGCCACACCCTTAATTATGCAGAACTTTAAGGCTTTATATAATTTAAACGAATGAGTTATACAAAAATTCACCCCCCTCACAGTCGTCATGAAGGGCAAAATTAGCCGTAGAGACCAAAACCACAATTTGTCCCGGACTGTAAACATGTGTTCTTCTGCTGTAAAGTTGGGCATTTTAACATGAGCTCAATGAGATTCTGCTCCTTCTGGAGTCTGCCTCTAGTGGCCAGTCCATGAACTGCAGTTTAAGTCACTTCCGTATCGGCTTCAAGAGAAACTTCCTCGTCTTCAAGGCTCATGATTGCTTAGTAACGGCAGACACGCTCTCTGACGCTTTTTGAAAGGAGAAGAAAGCGGCACCGCACAGCGTTTTCCACACATTTTCAGATGCGACATGTGACCGGCCCTTGAGTGGGTGGTCTGGAAAAATTTAGCTTTCTGCGGTTTCTTTCGATTTTGATTAATCGCACAGCCCTAATTTAGATTTATCTGCCAATATATCGGTTATCAGCTTTCAAAAATAAAGAATTATCGGTATCGGCCCAAATTTTCATATCAGTGCATCAATATCTTCATAATTATCTTAATATCAGACTAATACCTTTAGAAAGGGCAGGGCTTAGCGAAAAGTCATCAACAGCCGATCCATGCTTGTAACCGCGCCGTAAAGACTTTGATTGACAGTAAAGAAAGCAGTGTGTCGGAATGAACTAGGCACCGTATAGACAGACGTGACTCTAGTGCAAAGGTGCTGGAACAAAACAAGCTAAAGGAGCGTTCATACACAACGTTGTGTGTTCACATGTATCAGACAGACTGCATCGTATCGTTTTAAAAAGAACGCCCTCTAGTGGCGCAATAGACCGTGACATGAACTTACACTGTTGCCACAAGCCACCTATACTGAACACCGATGACCAAAGAAATCATATTCATATTTTTTCAAGCTATCCTGCTTTCTAAAACACTGAAAAGTTGCTTGCCATTGCCATTGGGTGCAGTTGTAAAGGGTCACATGACTCCTGACATGCACCAATCAGATTCAGGTTGTTCCAGCACCTGCATTCTATGACATTAAAGGATATATGCATCTATCTAAAGGTGTTCACACACACACACACACACACACACACTTCTGCTACCATGTAAACTGAGCACTAACAGGCACAGTTAGGCTGCTGTAGTGGAGGAGGGTTATCCGTTAACCGGGCCGTTCCCTGGGCTCCTGTGGTAATGGCGGGGTCAGTCTCTATACTCTCTGACATCTTGTCACAGATTATGTCCACCAGGCGCTCAAAGGTCTGCTTCACGTTGATGTTGTCCTTGGCGCTCGTCTCGAAAAACTCAAAACCTGGTAGACAGAAATAACAACACACCACAGTTTAGATCCATTACAAAACAACACTAGACAGCATTTTTCGGTGTGTAGCAAAATTATATTCAATATATGAATAAATATTTCATTTCTAAGGCAGTTTTGCCTGTATTCTTGGTATTGAGGATGCATTTCAACAAACTTAAAATTAATCCAACATGGAAGAAAATATGACAAATTTTGATTATTTAAATGTAATTATTATATCTATTCAGTATATTTATTATATATACACTAATATAAAATGGCTAGTATAAATATTGATATAAATAGTACAAATAAAAAATCCCAGAATGCATTTCGACAAGCTTAAAGGGTTAGATCACCCAAAAATGAAAATTCTGTCATTAATTACTTCCCCTCATGTCGTTGGACACCCGTCAGACCTCCGTTCATCTTCAGAACAGAAATGAAGATATTTTAGTGTAAATCTGATGCTCTGAAAGGCCTCCATTGGCTCAATGGCACGGTTCACTCTCAGGACCCTTAAAAGGCACTAAAGACGTCGTTACAAAGTCCATCTCACTACAGTGGTTCTAAAATAACTTTATGAATCGGCGACAATAGTTTTTGTGCGCAAAAAAACCCCTAAATAACGACTTACATAGTGATGACGATTTCAAAACAAGGCATCATGAAGCTTCGAAGCGTTATGAATCAGTGAGTCGATTCAGCGGTTTGAATCGCCAAATTTCAGCAGTTTGGCGGTTTGACACGCGATCCGAATCATGATTTGACTCACTGATTCATAACGCTTCGAAGCTTCATGAGGCCGTGTTTTGAAATCGTCATCACTATGTAAGTCGTTATTTAGGGTTTTTTTGCGCACAAAAACTATTGTCGCCGATTCATAAAGTTATTGTAGAACCACTGTAGTGAGATGGACTTTGTAACGACGTCTTTAGTGCCTTTTAAGGGTCTTGAGAGTGAACCGTGCCATTGAGCCAATGGAGGCCTTTCAGAGCATCAGATTTACACTAAAATATCTTCATTTGTGTTCTGAAGATGAACGGAGGTCTGACGGGTGTCGAACGACATGAGGGGAAGTAATTAATGACAGAATTTTCATTTTTGGGTGAACTAACCCTTTAACTATTTCTTATTAATAATTAAAAATTATTAATAATTTAATATATTAATAAATATACTTAGTAAATATAAATGTATACTATAAATAAATTAATAATTGTATTAGTAATTAAATTTATTTATTCTTATTAATTCATAATAATAGTTAATTATATTTAATAGTTAATAGTACAATATTGTGTATTAATAATATATTACATTATTTTTAAATAATTGAATATAATAATACATAGATTTAATATACAGAAATGAATTGTAAAAATATATTAATAATTTAATTAGTAATTAAATATAGGTATTCATCATAATTCATAATAATAGTGCCTATTATTAATATATTAAATTATATTTAATATATTTAATAAATATAAATGTATTTTATAAATATATTAATAATTTAATTAGTAATTCAATATATGCATGAATAATAATTCATAATAATAGTGCCTATTATTAAAATATTAAATTATATTTAATATATATATTTAATATATAGAAATGTATTTGATAAATATATTAATAATTTAATTAGTAATTAAATATAGGTATTCATCATAATTTATAATAATAGTGCCTATTATTAATATATTCAATTATATTTCATATATAGACATTTATTTTATAAATATATTAATAATTTAATTAGTAATTAAATATAGGTATTCATCATAATTCATAATAATAGTGCCTATTATTAATATATTCAATTATATTTAATATATTTATAAATAGAAATGTATTTTATAAATATATAAATAATTTAATTAGTAATTAAATATATGCATTAATAATAATAAATAATAATAATTTATATTAATTACATTTAAAATGATTATTAAAAGTGTATTTTAGTATTGCATTGTTAGTAGCATGTACCCATCAAACTCTATTCAATTGTGTGTCAAGTCTCGTGTGCTCTTCACACGACGAGCTCTATTTTTGCACAAAGTTGCTGACTATGTAGAACGTCTTAATTCCGTGACTTTTGAGGTTCTGTATGGATGTTGCCTATGTAAGCAGAATGTGTGCTCTTTACAAATGGTGACAATCCTCAATGAGATGTAATTGATTTGACAGTCTGGAAGCGACGAGGGTATGTCCTCTCTCACACCACACATGCAGTAAGTGTGTCTTTTATCACCGTTCAGCGTTAGTCTGAGCCGATTGCACATTCAGGTGTCATCCAATTATATGCGTTTAATTATCGCCTGAGTTCAAAAGCTGAAAGTCCCTCAATATGCTCTAATTTATGCACAGTGAACATATGCTAATACGAGCGGGCTAAGGAATGTGTTTTATTACAGTGCTTATATAGGATGCATGGCGAGATTTATTTCCATTCTGGTGCAATTTGGAGGATTTTGTAGTGGTTCTCAACCAATGGATTGATAGCAAAGATACAAATAGCAAAGGAAAATACAAGTCTAAATGTCAAAAGTTGAAATGCAACCAACCACATAATAGGGCAAAGTTAGGAAAGCACAATAAACAGACTTTCAACTTTCAAAAAAGCACTTCCTACAGAGAGATATGAAATTGCAAAAGAATTGCGTTCTCTCGCAAAACCTGCTGTGAGTACACTTCCTGTCATGTCCCGCTGGCCGTGTTTCAAACAGCTCAGTACGTTAACAATGGAGCGCTTCATAGAGTTTGATTTTGAACTTGGACTTGAGTATAAAGAAATACGGTCAGTGCTTATTCAAGGAGTTCAGTAAAGTTGGCATATTCACATATTCGAACTTCCTGGATCAATAAATTATGGGATGATTTTAGACTCAAAATGATTAATAAATGCACACACAATTATCCACGAACTTGATAAATGTTGCAGACATGTTTTACTATCCACTATCCTTTTCACTTGTTTGTGCAAAATACAGAATTACATGAATGTGCAGCGATTTGTACAAATAGAGACATAGTTGTGGATACAAAACTTCGATTTTGTATTAATGTAAGGCAGAATTTGTGCGTGCAACGAGTAAGATGTGCATTTGTGGATCCGGTGACGCGCATGCATTCATTGACTCGTTTGTGAGTCGATCCTATTTGATTCATTTGGATTTTGAGACTTTCATTTTGCCGGTTTGGCCTTGTACGATCCACACACACAGCTGTCTAAGAAAACCTTCTGCCACTAGATGGCAGTATTCTGCCAAAACAGACACTATAAGACGCTTTATGTGTCCTCGTTATAAAGACGAGGAAAACGCTTAACAGTAGGCTAGCATTAAAAAGGTATTAATAACGCATAGGCTACTTTGTATAGCCTATAGTAGCCTATGCGTTATTAATACATTCAATGCAATGCTTTGTTTCGATGTTTGTGTTTGTGTGTGTGTGAGTGTTTGCCACATTGAGAATGTTGTATAGGCTCACTCCTTCATTTGTCTGTATGTATGATCTGCATTGTGTTGGATTTAATGATTTTTATTGGACAAATAAAAAAAATATGCTCGGAATTCCTATAGGTGCCTATGGGTTCCCATTTTTGTCCACGAAGGCAGGATTAAGAACTTTTTTTTTTCAAGCACTTAACATTGTAGAATCGAGTAAATTTTTTTGTGTGTGTGTTCAGGTGGCAAACTTAGGAAAAGTAGCCAAGTCTTGTACCGCTCAAATTAAGGAAAGTATTAAAACATTTAAATGTTGCCCTCATTTGTCCAAAAGATGGCTTTAGGGTTAATATAACTTCCCATTCATTGTAGCTGACATCAAAGGCTGCAGCCAATCAAAATCATTTTGGTGCAAATGTATTTGCTAACTTGTTAAGCTGCATGAATAAAACTATTTAAACTAAAGGGAAATATCACAGACTGCTGGGTCAGTGTTCAATGGCCAATGTCTTGAAGCAAAACTAGTTATGTTGACCCACCTGACTGGCTCCAGGTCCAGAAGTTTCTAATGAGTCCCTTGGGGAATTAAAACTCAGTTTGGGGATGAGATGAGGTTAGGACGAGTGAACTTACCCAACTGCTCCGCCAGCATTCTGCCGTTTTCCACAGACACCACTCGCTCCTCATCCATGTCACACTTATTTCCCGCCAGGATGACCTGCGCGTTGTCCCAGGAGTACGTCTTTATCTGGGTTGACCTAGATAAAAACAACCAAGGATGTCACGATTCACAATGCAATTATTCCCCATACACAGTATAAACATCCCACATGCATTATTTCCACACTGCGTGATGATGCATCGCTGTACTGTATATGCAGGGCTCCGACTTCCCATCTGCAAACATACACGGTTAAAAAATACAGTATATTCCAGGTTAATAATTGCATTACTTTCACGGTAATTTCAAGTAGGACTTAAAATATAAAATATAAAATCTACAGTACTTTACTGGAAATTATAGTCCAGTTGTACTGTAAATAAAACTTGCTTTTACTGTGAGTTTACAGTATTGGAAAAATTACTGTAAACAAAAATGTCATACTGTATTTATTAGGGAGATACGCCCTTTGTTGAGAAACCACACCATTTTGAACAAAAACTTTTATTTTTCATTCTGGTTTCAGATTTCTGAGGTCTCCGTACTAAAAGGATACTTGTTAAAGATAAATAAATGTTAATAAAGTTTTTTATTTTTTATTATAGGAGTATATTAAAAGCTCTGAAAATAAAAGTAATAAAGTCAGTGATTTTTCACCTCAGACAGATGCAGTTGTAACCTAAATATTTTATTTTTGGATTTAACGTTTGAGCACATGAAGTGGGGGTGGCATGGCATCAGTTGATGCTGTCTTTAGCTTACAATTATTTTAGAGCTCCTTGGATTATTTTTTGCTAATTCAAGCTGTTATTTCAAGTAGACTTGACTACTGCAATACACTTTTTATTGGTCGCCCACAAAAAGCAATAAACAGACTTCAGCTCATCCAAAACTCTGCCGCTTGGTTATTAACTAGAACTAATAAAAGAAAACATATAACTCCAGGTTTAGCTGCATTGCACTGGCTCCCTATACAATTTAGAATAGATTTCAAGGTCCTCTTCCTGACATACAAAACCTGTGATGGACAAGGACTATATCACCAACTTTGTTCATTATATTCCATCTAGAAGTTAGAGATCATCTACTGCTGGTTTATTGGAGGTTCCCAGCAACAGGCGAACGAAAATAAATGTATTCCATAAGAATGGAATACACTACCAAAAAATATCTGGGAAGTCAGTTCACTCAATAATTTTAAAGGAAAACCTGTTTTTGTCATTGAATCATTCATTCAAGAGATTTGTTCAAAAACGCTGATTCATCCAGTAATGAAACAAGTGAAGTCTTTATGAGAGAGTCATTGAATCATTCACTCAAGGGATTTGTTCAAAAACGATTCATCCAGTAATGAAACAAGTGAAGTCTTTATGAGTGAGTCATTGAATCATTCACTCAAGAGATTTGTTCAAAAATACTGATTCATCCAGTAATGAAACAAGTGAAATCTTTATGAGTGAGTCATTGAATCATTCACTCAAGAGATTCGTTCAAAAACACTGATTCATCCAGTAATGAAACAAGTGAAATCTTTATGAGTGAGTCATTGAATCATTCATTCAAGAGTGTTCAAAAACGCTGATTCATCCAGTAATGAAACAAGTGAAGTCTTTATGAGAGAGTCATTGAATCATTCACTCAAGGGATTTGTTCAAAAACGATTCATCCAGTAATGAAACAAGTGAAGTCTTTATGAGTGAGTCATTGAATCATTCACTCAAGAGATTTGTTCAAAAATACTGATTCATCCAGTAATGAAACAAGTGAAATCTTTATGAGTGAGTCATTGAATCATTCACTCAAGAGATTCGTTCAAAAACACTGATTCATCCAGTAATGAAACAAGTGAAATCTTTATGAGTGAGTCATTGAATCATTCATTCAAGAGATTTGTTCAAAAACGCTGATTCATCCAGTAATGAAACAAGTGAAGTCTTTATGAGAGAGTCATTGAATCATTCACTCAAGGGATTTGTTCAAAAACGATTCATCCAGTAATGAAACAAGTGAAGTCTTTATGAGTGAGTCATTGAATCATTCATTCAAGAGATTTGTTCAAAAACACTGATTCATCCAGTAATGAAACAAGTGAAGTCTTTATGAGTGAGTCATTGAATCATTCACTCAAGAGATTTGGGAGAATCATAATCTCTGTTTGAAAAAAAAAAATTTTTTAAGTAGATATGATATTGTTTATGTAAAGCACTTTGAGCTGCATTTTATGTATGAAAAGTGCTATATAAATAAAGTTGAATTATTATTCCTACTACAGTCATTTACTTTAAAACAATACTCTTTAATCCTGTAAATTCCTGGTCATTTTGTACAGTGTGCCGCCCAATTAAAGCAAATGTTTTATACCCGTCTCAGTTTTTAAAAGGCTTGTTGTGGTGCCATAGCAACAGCTGGTGCAGATCCACTGAAGCCCACCACACATTACAGCGTTTGCTCATGTATGTCGCAGGGATACCGCGGAGACTGTAGTGTGTGTTGCTTCTGTGTTTCCCCAGCGTTTTCACATACTGTACGTCTGGTTTAATTAGGAGTCAGTTCACTGACCGCAGCTGGAGTCTCTCGAGTTTCACCAGACTCTGTTTCTTCTCTGAGCCACAAGATCAACTGCAACTATCATTGCAAGGAGTTAAACTATTGTCACGCTACCCTTCTGAAAAACTACATGACAAATTACAAACAAAAAGTAGCTTTTTAAGGAGGTAAAATGCAGTTTTTCTAACTACAGTACACTGTATAAAGTGGTAAC
Source organism: Gobio gobio (assembly GCF_949357685.1). NCBI lineage: Eukaryota > Metazoa > Chordata > Actinopteri > Cypriniformes > Gobionidae > Gobio > Gobio gobio. Next base: position 45,029,850 of record NC_137118.1, on the reverse strand, counting down.
CTGCAATTGTTACCTTAAAGGGTCATGAAACCCCCTGTTCGAGCAGCCGTCAGTTCTCAACACAGTTTTGAAAAATGATATAAAAGTGGGCGTGGTTAAGCTGCGGAGTGGAGACTGACTGACAACACAGTTTTATGAGCCGTTTGATCGGTTAATGGACCGTAAAGAAGAGCGGTTACACTCACAGTGTGGATGAATCGCGTTTGTTTCGAAGACTCAGGATCTACTGAAGAGAACTTATGCGGCAGAAACTCTTACAAAGCAAAAACAAACACTCGTTTTTGATCCATTAATGCATCTCTCACTTACTGAATGCGATCTCACTCTTTGAAGCGCCCGTCAATCAACACATGCTGCTGTGTTAAGCGAGGCCTCTTCTCATAGGATAAGGACGGCCTCTTCTCATTGGATAAGGACACGCAGTCTCGTGAATAATTAAGTCAGGCCTCTTCTCATAGGATAAGGACACGCAGACTCGTGAATAATTAAGTGAGGCCTCTTCTCATAGGATAAGGACACGCACTCTCATGAATAATGACGCGAGTTGTCTTCTCATTGGATAAGGACACGCAGTCTTGTGAATAATTAAGTCAGGCCTCTTATCATAGGATAAGGACACGCAGACTCGTGAATAATTAAGAGAGGCCTCTTCTCATTGGATAAGGACACGCAGTCTCATGAATAATGACGCGAGTCGTCTTCTCATTGGATAAGGACATGCAGTCTCATGAATAATTAAGTGAGGCCTCTTCTCATTGGATAAGGACACGCAGTCTCATGAATAATTAAGTGAGGCCTCTTCTCATTGGATAAGGACACGCAGTCTCGTGAATAATTAAGTGAGGCCTCTTCTCATAGGATAAGGACACGCACTCTCATGAATAATGACGCGAGTCGTCTTCTCATTGGATAAGGACATGCAGTCTCATGAATAATTAAGTGAGGCCTCTTCTCATTGGATAAGGACACGCAGTCTCATGAATAATTAAGTGAGGCCTCTTCTCATTGGATAAGGACACGCAGTCTCGTGAATAATTAAGTCAGGCCTCTTCTCATAGGATAAGGACACACAGACTCATGAATAATTAAGTGAGGCCTCTTCTCATTGGATAAGGACACGCAGACTCATGAATAATTAAGTGAGGCCTCTTCTCATTGGATAAGGACACGCAGTCTCATGAATAATTAAGTGAGGCTTCTTCTCATAGGATAAGGACACGCAGACTCATGAATAATTAAGTGAGGCCTCTTCTCATTGGATAAGGACACGCAGTCTCATGAATAATTAAGTGAGGCTTCTTCTAATAGGATAAGGATACGCAGACTCATGAATAATTAAGTGAGGCTTCTTCTCATAGGATAAGGACACGCAGTCTCATGAATAATTAAGTGAGGCCTCTTCTCATAGGATACGGACACGCAGTCTCATGAATAATGAAGCGAGTCGTCTTCTCATAGGATAAGGACACGCAGTCTCATGAATAATGAAGCGATTCGTCTTCTCATTGGATAAGGAAACGCAGTCTCATGAATAATTAAGTGAGGCCTCTTCTCATTGGATAAGGACACGCAGTCTCATGAATAATTAAGTGAGGCCTCTTCTCATAGGATAAGGACACAGTCTCATGAATAATGAAGCGAGTCGTCTTCTCATAGGATAAGGACACAGTCTCATGAATAATGAAGCGAATCGTCTTCTCATTGGATAAGGACACACTGTCTCATGAATAATTAAGTGAGGCCTCTTCTCATAGGATAAGGACACGCAGTCTCATGAATAATGAAGCGAGGCCTCTTCTCATTGGATAAGGACACGCAGTCTTGTGAATAATTAAGTGTGGCCTCTTCTCATAGGATAAGGACACGCAGACTCATGAATAATTATGAGACATCGATGAGTCATCGGCGTACTATAGTGCGAGAAAACGTCACATTCTGCGATGTTGATACAAAGATGAATTTAAACCCGGAAGTTGAATATAGCGCAAACATTTTTAAAATGTACTTGTTTTCTTCCGACAATCAAAACGAATGGATGGTAACATTGACTTCTATGATGCTCAACACTCATAACTCATAAACACTCATAAACCAAAACATTTGGTTTAGGGTTGCACGACCCTTTAAAGAGCCATTTCTACCTGATTTAACCTATAAAAATGTATTTTGTTGATATTATTAAAAATGTATGTACTTATTAGTAAGGGACATTTTGAACATAGCAAACTATATCGAAACATATAAGGTGTTTTTAATTATATTGAACTTATATAAGATGTTTTTGTTAAATATAAGGGGAATTCTAGTTTTCTGTAGTAAACACATTATTTTTTGATAAACTTTGATACTTTTCTTAATAGAACTAGTGTTCGTTGTCTGTAGCCTTAAACAAGTTCCTGGAGAGTTGCGTTTTTGCTGAAGGTGGGACAGCTGCAGATAACACCAACTTTAATAACACAAAAACACAATAACAAACTCCTTAGTTGAAGTCCTCACCCACTGAAATGAGAGTATAAAAGAACGAGTGCAAGGCTTCCACTTTGTTTTTCCCGACTGCAGACAATCTGTATGTCCGAATTGACCTTCTTGGCAAGAATAAAAGCTTTTAAAGACATTTTAAATCATTGGTGTTAAGTAACATTTTTGACTTGAACAAAACTAGTTGATTTAGATGCAACTATTTTTTTCCATGCATAAATTTAAATACATTTATGCATTTAGCAGATGCTGTTATCCAAAGTGATTTACCAAAGCAATTCGTCAAAGTAGGGCTGGCCAAAAATCCTATCTTTGTATTTTTTGGTTGAATGGCGATACATGGTATATATCCCAGTATTTTCTACATTTTTCTATTTGGATAAAATGAAATCTGTATTTATTTTAATAATATTTTGATTTCACATCCTGCCCAATAATGATGTTGATATTGAAGGCTATAAACAAATACAGTGAATGTAATGTAGGCTATTGCAAAATATATTATGTGCAAAAAGGGGGTTTACAATCTAAAAACTAAATTAATTTTAAATTAACTAAAAATATTAGCCTGTATTTGATTACCCCATTATAATGGTCACTTTCATAAAAATATACTTTCCACATAAAGATTCCACATATGGCACATTTATTGTCCAACAACAAATATTTCAGAAATATGTATACTTTAGTCAGAATTATTGCTTTCTATTGCGCTCCGTCTGTTTGCTGCTCATTCACGGAAGCCTGAATTTTAGCGGAGATTCAATTGCAGAAGACCAGTCCTCTCCGGAGAGAAAAATTGACATATTTGCATGACTTTCTTACATTTACAGATGGAGAATATACCTGTGAAATGTAAGTTATGCACTGAGGAAAGCACCACATCTCAAACGCATTAAACACTGTGAGTGCGTTAAGCTATCTGTCTGTCAGCACAAGTATCTCTCAGAGCATCTGACAGGGAAATCTGCTTTAAACTATACGTGTTAACTATATCTTACCAGTTATTTTGAAGCCCTTAATATAAAGCATGTGTAATGTTTAGGACAAGTTGTATCATGCACTTTCCCTGCATCAGCTCATTCTGCGTACTCTGCTGTTTTTCAGATGCGCTCGTATCAATCTACTGTATATCAATATAAACGGTATTGTGATTTAAAAAATATATCGATATATTGTACAAACTCGATATACCGCCCAGCCCTATGTCAAAGAGCCAACAATGTTCATTATATACAATGCCAGCAAGATTCGGAAACAAGCAAGCTAAATACAAATAAAACACTAATACAAACAAATATATAAATATATGTGTGTATATATATATATATATATATATATATATATATATATATATATATATATATATATATATATATATATATATATATATATATATATATATATATAGATAGTGATATTTCACTAAATATTTATTTATAAAATATTTTAATAATTAAAAAAATGGCTGGAAAACAAATTACTGATTAATAAGCATTTTATTTATATTATTAAATTATTATTATTGTATTAAATTATTAGTATTTTTTTTTTACCAGTTCACTGATTTAAATCTACTTGACAGGACATTTATTACATAATTTATTCATGTCTGACTTTGATGGTGCTTATTTGGATTTATCACTTTTTGTCATTTTTAGGGATGCACCGATATTAAAATTTTGGATTATACCGATAACCGATAATTCTTTATATTTGAAAGCTGATAACCGATATATTGGCTGATAAATCTAAATCCAAATTTTTATATAATATTTGAGAGCCTGATTACAAAAACAAAAGTCTCAGCATTAAAGCCATGTCCCAAACACACAATTATGATGTTCACATTATAGTTTTATGTCGTCTATATTACAGACTTGCGCTGCTCATGTTGATCTGAAATGTATTTTCCTTTTCTGAAGTGATTCCAATCATATTTTAAGCAATTCAAACCCATCATGATGAACAGTGAGCATCTGAAGTGCCTCATCTGAAGGAAATAATACATTAAAATAGGAATGACGGAAATAACGATAACATTAAAATGATCATATATCGGCCGATATATATCGTGTCTCCCTAGTCATTTTTATTTTACAGAAAAGTTGGTGACAGAATTTAATTTCTGAGTGAACTATTACTTTGTGAAGATAACATCTGCTGATGAAGCAGTATAAGTGCTAATCCACCTCCGCAGCTCAGTAAATCCAGGTCTCATTTCTGCTTAATAAAGTAATAAAGCTCAGACATCAAGCCATTTCGCAGTTGTAATGACTCAGCATCTGACCCGGGTCGCCTTTTCTCCGCTACAGTTCCTCAGCCTCTTTTCAGGATGTTCATTAGTCTCTCGTCTCACGCTAATTAAATCAACCACTGACCACAGCCGGACGCCCAGCTGAGCGGATCAATAAGGCGGCATCCGTAAAGCCCTGAACCGAGCCCTGCTGCCCTTTAATACTGAGAGAAATTTAAATGACTCTTATTAAATATTAACCAAACGGATTCCTGAAGACTCATTGATGACGCTTTTCCTCTAAGGCCTCTTTAACTGCTCACAGAGGACTGTTCAGTCAATGTGAAATCAAAACAGACCCTATTTACTCTCTTAATAAACGTCTCATCATGAACCAATCAGTGTAAGCTTGCACTCATAATATCCCATCAAAATATAATAACCTTCTCCACCACAAAATACATATCCATACAGGCGCATGTACAGGCGCTATAATTTAATAATACAATTAATCTAAATAAATAAAATATATATGAATAAAAAAATAACATGACCTCGTTTTCATGATCAAAAATCAATCATATTCTCAATTCATTTTCTTTTGTTGAATTTAGTCGATGTGAAACGCTGTTCGCAATCAATTTTACTTTAGTAATGTGACATGTTTCGGAGTTTAAAAAGAGTTTCCAAAAGAATATTCCATCATAAATCATCCATCATGAATTGATTAGATGGTGAAAATATATGACAAAAATATTGATGACATCAGCTGAAAAGGAAAGTCATTTCAGAGGCAAAGCAAATTATCACATTACAGGACTTTATTCATTCTGATACAATGATGAATAATTCACAATGAGACAAGGGAATTAAATAATGATATGCACTACAGGTCAAAGGTCTGTAAGAATTTTTTATGTTTTTTAATGAAGTCTCTTTTGCTCAGCAAGACTGCATTTATTTGATATATACAGTGTATATGTGACCCTGGACCACAAAATTGAGATTTATACATCATCTGAATAAATAAATAAGCTTTCCATTAATGTATGGTTTATTATAGGACAATATTTGGCTGAGATACAACTGTTTGAAAATCTGGAATCTGAGGGTGCAAAAAAATCTAAATATTGAGAAAATCTCCTTTAAAGTTGTCCAAATGAAGTCCTTAGCATTGCATATTACTCATAATAATACACTTTGTATATATACGGTATGAAATGTACAAAATATCTTCATGGAACATGATCTTAATATCCTAATGATTTTTGGCATAAAAGAAATATCGCTAATTTTGACCCATACAATGTATTGCATACACATATACCCGAGCGACTTATGGCTGGTTTTGTGGTCTAGGGTCATATGTCATTATATATATATATACTAGGGCTGTCAAAAGATTGATCGCGATTAATTCCATCCAAAATAAAAGTTTGTGTTTACATAACATATGTGTGTACACTGTTAATTATTATTTATATATAAATACACACACAAGCATGAATATATTTAAGAAAAAAATGTTATTTTTATATATAAAAAAAATATATTTATATATATATTATAGATTATATACATGTATATACAGTATATACATGCAAATATTTCTTAAATATATACATGAATGTGTGTGTATTTATATATAAATAATAATTAACAGAGTACACACACATATATTATGTAAACACAAACTTTTATTTTGGATACGATTAATCGCGATTAATCTTTTGACAGCCCTAATATATACACATATTTGAAGGATAAAATCAAGTCCTGTCCTACATCATTTCCCTCTGAATATTTGGTTCCTTTTGATAAGACATAACATTGACGGAAGTGATCGAAATGGACAAGCTCAAACCGTTTTAGGCCGTTTACACCTGTATTTAGCATCGTCCCCTTTTGATTCGAACAAAACGCATCTTAATACCAGGTGTAAACAGGGCCTTAGAGCCTCGCCACTGATATTTTGATTTTTATACCAAACAATGAATCACTAAATCACTGTGATGATGAAGTGTAAATTAGAGATATTTATGCTTCCTTCAAGGCGTCTCACTCACAGCATTAGTGTTTGTGAAACAATAACTTGCTTACAGTTCTCTTAAACATTGCAGTTTTGTTCTGCTAACACACACACACACACACACAATCTGTTATGCAGAAATATTGCCTGCTGCTTCAAATACAGCAAAAGCAGCTCTGCATGACTGGCCGTGAGATAGCAAACGTTGGCATCATGTCCAGTGATTTTGCTCGGGGATCAGCAGAGGTCACTCACCAGTCCTGGACCGCTCCAAACGACTCCTCATTGGTGATATCATACATGAGGATGAAGCCCATGGCTCCACGATAGTACGCCGTGGTGATGGTGCGGTATCTCTCCTGTCCGGCAGTATCCTTAAAAATACACACAAAACAGCTTTGTTAGTTGAGACACTTAAACACTGTTTTATCACAGTTTCAACCCAAAATACCATAGTAACTTAGCCTGGATGCCAGCCGAACTTAGCCCCGCCCACAACATTTTTACTCGGGCAGTTCGGTCTGGACTTGCTCAATAGAGAAGTAATTATGCCTGAACAGAAGCTGTTCGGACCAATGAAATTGTCAGGGCAGGCTTTACACGATGATGGACAGATGATCAACAGTAACGTCATCATCCACGTCATCAAAGGCGCTTGGGTTGAATTTGTTCTAATCTTAAACGGAGAACTTGTTCGTATATGCGTTCACCTTTACTATTTCTCTCAGAAATGATGATCGTGTTGGTAAGTACTCTGTTTATCCTTAAATTCTTTTTTTACAACACCGGCAAAGATCGTTTACACTCATCTTTTTCTCATTATTTGTAGTGTCCCATCAATAATCACAAATTCGGTCCATTTTATCACGAAATTCAAACAATAAATGCTGCTTTGACGCTCTTAAATGTGACGTGACAGATCGCTATAGTGCTTCAGTTCAAGCAGCAGCACTGTCTTTTCTTCCACTTTAATAGAAGTTATAACATGAAAAAACATGCATGAACATCAGAAGGTATGTTGAAAGCAACAGTACGACATACTGAAATCCATTTCATGCAACATGTAATCGTTCAATGAGTGTTTCAACCGCGGATATATGTCAATAAAACATCTTGTGAACATTAACGTTGCACGTCCTCAGGAAAGTTATCCGATGTTCACAGCATGTTTGTTAGCAATAAAAAACACTAGAGAGGAGATGATTAACTGTTAATTATATATGTATGTTTGAATAAATTAAGACAAGTGTTTATGAAAACTACCTTATGTGCAATTGAGTTGTATACAAGCACTTTTTATTTAAGTGTAATAACTATATCTGTATATAAATAACAGTTGAATATAATATATCTCTTTTTAATTTAAACCTCTTGTTAATATTATAGGAATGTTCCAAATTAGAGGGTTATAGTTTGCAACATTAGTTGGAAAACTTTTTCCTTAAGAAAACTCAAACTATCTGTATTCTGCATGGGCAGATATCACTATGAATAATCAGTATCAGCAGATATCACTCTGAATAATCGGTATTGGCAGATGTCACTCTGAATAATCAGTATCAGCAGATATCACTCTGAATAATCAGTATCAGCAGATGTCACTCTGAATAATCGGTATCAGCAGATGTCACTCTGAATAATCAGTATCAGCAGATATCACTCTGAATAATCAGTATCAGCAGATGTCACTCTGAATAATCGGTATCAGCAGATGTCACTCTGAATAATCAGTATCAGCAGATATCACTCTGAATAATCGGTATCAGCAGATGTCACTCTGAATAATCGGTATTGGCAGATACCACTCTGAATAATCGGTATCAGCAGATATCACTCTGAATAATCGGTATCAGCAGATGTCACTCTGAATAATCGGTATCAGCAGATGTCACTCTGAATAATCAGTATCAGCAGATATCACTGTGAATAATCGGTATCAGCAGATGTCACTCTGAATAATCGGCATCAGCAGATATCACTCTGAATAATCGGTATCAGCAGATGTCACTCTGAATAATCGGTATCAGCAGATGTCACTCTGAATAATCGGTATTGGCAGATATCACTCTGAATAATCGGTATCAGCAGATATCACTCTGAATAATCGGTATCAGCAGATGTCACTCTGAATAATCGGTATCAGCAGATGTCACTCTGAATAATCAGTATCAGCAGATATCACTGTGAATAATCGGTATCAGCAGATGTCACTCTGAATAATCAGTATCAGCAGATATCACTCTGAATAATCGGTATCAGCAGATATCACTCTGAATAATCAGTATTGGCAGATATCACTCTGAATAATCAGTATCAGCAGATATCACTCTGAATAATCAGTATCAGCAGATATCACTCTGAATAATCAGTATTGGCAGATATCACTCTGAATAATCAGTATCAGCAGATATCACTCTGAATAATCAGTATCAGCAGATATCACTCTGAATAATCAGTATTGGCAGATATCACTCTGAATAATCAGTATCAGCAGATATCACTCTGAATAATCAGTATCAGCAGATATCACTCTGAATAATCAGTATCAGCAGATATCACTCTGAATAATCAGTATTGGCAGATATCACTCTGAATAATCAGTATTGGCAGATATCACTCTGAATAATCAGTATTGGCAGATATCACTCTGAATAATCAGTATCAGCAGATGTCACTCTGAATAATCAGTAACAGCAGATGTCACTCTGAATAATCGGTATCAGCAGATATCACTCTGAATAATCGATATCAGCAGATATCACTCTGAATAATCGGCATCAGCAGATATCACTCTGAATAATCGGTATCAGCAGATGTCACTCTGAATAATCGGTATCAGCAGATGTCACTCTGAATAATCGGTAACAGCAGATGTCACTCTGAATAATCGGTATCAGCAGATACCACTCTGAATAATCGATATCAGCAGATATCACTCTGAATAATCAGTAACAGCAGATGTCACTCTGAATAATCGGTATCAGCAGATACCACTCTGAATAATCGATATCAGCAGATATCACTCTGAATAATCGGCATCAGCAGATATCACTCTGAATAATCGGTATCAGCAGATGTCACTCTGAATAATCGGTATCAGCAGATGTCACTCTGAATAATCGGTATTGGCAGATACCACTCTGAATAATCGGTATCAGCAGATATCACTCTGAATAATCGGTATCAGCAGATGTCACTCTGAATAATCGGTATCAGCAGATGTCACTCTGAATAATCAGTATCAGCAGATATCACTGTGAATAATCGGTATCAGCAGATGTCACTCTGAATAATCAGTATCAGCAGATATCACTCTGAATAATCGGTATCAGCAGATATCACTCTGAATAATCAGTATTGGCAGATATCACTCTGAATAATCAGTATCAGCAGATATCACTCTGAATAATCAGTATCAGCAGATATCACTCTGAATAATCAGTATTGGCAGATATCACTCTGAATAATCAGTATCAGCAGATATCACTCTGAATAATCAGTATCAGCAGATATCACTCTGAATAATCAGTATTGGCAGATATCACTCTGAATAATCAGTATCAGCAGATATCACTCTGAATAATCAGTATCAGCAGATATCACTCTGAATAATCAGTATCAGCAGATATCACTCTGAATAATCAGTATTGGCAGATATCACTCTGAATAATCAGTATTGGCAGATATCACTCTGAATAATCAGTATTGGCAGATATCACTCTGAATAATCAGTATCAGCAGATGTCACTCTGAATAATCAGTAACAGCAGATGTCACTCTGAATAATCGGTATCAGCAGATATCACTCTGAATAATCAGTATCAGCAGATATCACTCTGAATAATCAGTATTGGCAGATATCACTCTGAATAATCAGTATCAGCAGATATCACTCTGAATAATCAGTATTGGCAGATATCACTCTGAATAATCAGTATTGGCAGATATCACTCTGAATAATCAGTATTGGCAGATATCACTCTGAATAATCAGTATCAGCAGATATCACTCTGAATAATCAGTATCAGCAGATATCACTCTGAATAATCAGTATCAGCAGATATCACTCTGAATAATCAGTATCAGCAGATATCACTCTGAATAATCAGTATCAGCAGATATCACTCTGAATAATCAGTATTGGCAGATATCACTCTGAATAATCAGTATCAGCAGATATCACTCTGAATAATCAGTATTGGCAGATATCACTCTGAATAATCAGTATTGGCAGATATCACTCTGAATAATCAGTATTGGCAGATATCACTCTGAATAATCAGTATCAGCAGATATCACTCTGAATAATCAGTATCAGCAGATATCACTCTGAATAATCAGTATCAGCAGATATCACTCTGAATAATCAGTATCAGCAGATATCACTCTGAATAATCAGTATCAGCAGATATCACTCTGAATAATCAGTATCAGCAGATATCACTCTGAATAATCAGTATTGGCAGATATCACTCTGAATAATCGGTATCAGCAGATATCACTCTGAATAATCAGTATCAGCAGATATCACTCTGAATAATCAGTATTGGCAGATATCACTCTGAATAATCAGTATCAGCAGATATCACTCTGAATAATCAGTATCAGCAGATATCACTCTGAATAATCAGTATTGGCAGATATCACTCTGAATAATCAGTATCAGCAGATATCACTCTGAATAATCAGTATCAGCAGATATCACTCTGAATAATCAGTATCAGCAGATATCACTCTGAATAATCAGTATTGGCAGATATCACTCTGAATAATCAGTATTGGCAGATATCACTCTGAATAATCAGTATTGGCAGATATCACTCTGAATAATCAGTATCAGCAGATGTCACTCTGAATAATCAGTAACAGCAGATGTCACTGTGAATAATCGGTATCAGCAGATATCACTCTGAATAATCAGTATTGGCAGATATCTCTCTGAATAATCGGTATTGGCAGATATCACTCTGAATAATCGGCATTGGCAGATATCACTCTGAATAATCGGTACTGGCAGATATCAGCCTGAATAATCGGCATCAGCAGATATCACTCTGAATAATCAGTATCGGCAGATATCACTCTGAATAATCGGTATCAGCAGATGTCACTCTGAATAATCGGTATTAGCAGATGTCACTCTGAATAATCAGTATCGGCAGATATCACTCTGAATAATCGGTATCAGCAGATGTCACTCTGAATAATCGGTATTAGCAGATGTCACTCTGAATAATCGGTATCAGCAGATATCACTCTGAATAATCGGTATCAGCAGATGTCACTCTGAATAATCGGTATTAGCAGATATCACTCTGAATAATCGGTCTCAGCAGATGTCACTCTGAATAATCAGTATTAGCAGATATCACTCTGAATAATCAGTATCAGCAGATGTCACTCTGAATAATCGGTATTAGCAGATATCACTCTGAATAATCGGTATCAGCAGATGTCACTCTGAATAATCGGTATCAGCAGATGTCACTCTGAATAATCGGTATTAGCAGATGTCACTCTGAATAATCGGTATCAGCAGATGTCACTCTGAATAATCAGTATCAGCAGATATCACTCTGAATAATCGGTATTAGCAGATATCACTCTGAATAATCGGTATCAGCAGATGTCACTCTGAATAATCGGTATCAGCAGATGTCACTCTGAATAATCGGTATTAGCAGATATCACTCTGAATAATCGGTATTAGCAGATATCACTCTGAGTAATCGTTATCGGCAGAGAAATTTAGTAGCGGTGCATCTCTAATAGTAACTACAGTTAATGTTACAACTTACTATTGGTCAGCACTTGCATCAGAATATAAATCAATTAAAAAGCCAGAAAGTAGATTCTTTATTAATTTACTATGATTTTACAGCAGCAGATATGCTATTTTGTTAGAATCTATGCTTACTTGTATACTGTAAAAATTCAAAGTTGTAAAAAAAAAACTAAGATTATTACAGTACATTTTACAAGAAAATACTATTCCAGTCTTTCAAGTCATGTCAAAAGCTTTATACAAAGCAGATTCACAGTAATAAACAGGAAAATAACAAAATCAATGATGCAAACTTTATAAGATAAGAGACTTCAAAATGTCACGCCTAATTCAATGAGTTACTTGCCATTTCATTGTAATTATTTGTGAGATTTACTAGCAATTTCTGAGTGAAAGATGTTTCTATCCTACACTATTTTATTTTCAGTGTAATTAATTGTTGTATAGGGAAGCACAACAGCAAACTCAACATTTGATTCAAGATATAATAGGTGTATCATATAATTTAAATAATATTCATATAATATTTCAGAAGGCTTGATAGATGAGAGCAGGAAGTCACTTAACTTCTTATACCAGATTGTTCCCAAATTTAGCAGGGAAAAGCGGAGACCTGCCAGGGGTTACCATGGCGATGGAGCAGTACGGCAGGAAGCATCAGTGGCGCTGATTGGGTGGGTGGATGCATTAGAGAAAATTATGGACCTTAAAGGGCCATATTTTAAACTTTTGTAGCATGTAATTTCTCCCAGCTGACCAGTTATAATGTTAGTCAATGATTCTTGCACCAAAAACATCAAAATGTAGGTTACACGTCCATTTCCAGTTTCTCTCTGGCCTTAGTTATTATGATTGTTATGGTGGTTGTTCATCAAGTTGCTGAATTCTGAATGGCTGTTGATATGTAAATGTGGGTGGTCATATGTTAATGAGTGCATAATGAGCTCAATTTCAAACCCTCTAAATAAAAAGAGTACAACAAGGAAAGGAAAATTAATGCGGTGATATAATGATATGCACAAAAGAGACAGAAAGAGCTTTGATTTTTTTTACACAGAAATAAACCACATGTTTTACTGGAAGTGTTGTTCAAATATGCAAGAATATCCTGCGAAAACTTCACATGCAGTTGATCACGAACAGGGTTATTTTAATATCGGTGCGATACCATTATAGTTTTTATATATTGATAGTTTAAATCAGTTTTTTATATTTTCCATTTTCTTTTTAATTAGATTTTTATTTGATTTTTGTTTTCTTGGCAACTAGCGGAAATAAAGTTTTTTTTTTAATATCAATTAACAATTTTTTTTATGGTTTTAGTTTTAGTTCACTATAATAATCCTGATCATGAACAGCAAAGGTGCTTTAAAGTCAACTTAGGGTATGTTTACAAGACAAAGACGTACTAAAAACAGAACTGTTTTTTCTTTGCGCTTGTAACGTACAGACGACAACATTGTCAAAACGATCTCTCACGGATTTCACACGGATTCGACTAAAAAAGCTGTATTCTGCTGCCAGGCCAGTAGATGGCGATCACTTTGTAAAGAAAAGCTATACGCGCCTATAGACCTAACACGTAATACACATGCACATGATGTCACCATTGTGGTCACCATTTGAGACGATAATGGTATTGTTTTCAAAAACTTGCACTTTGAAACACGTTTTCAAAAGGTCGTGTTTTCGGGCCCCCAAAACGCTGTTGTCGTGTAAATGAATGAAAGTTTTTAGTTTTTAGTTGAAAACGGTGACGTGTAAACGGCCCCTTAAAAGGCAACACATTTTACTTTTACAATGTGACGAATGTGCTGAAGAGGTTGAAAAAGCATCAACCAGGAAAGCCAGTTATTTCGTTCTGGTCAAAGATTACAAAGACCAACATTTTTATCTTTAGATTAATGTGCATTAGAGCTGCACGATTAATCCTTAAAAGAACACGATCTTATCCCATTCAAATCTGTTTTTGCTGCCGTTTGTCATGTTTAGGTATGAAACAGCTTCACAAACAGTCTTTTAATGACAGTTTCATTATTTCTGTCTTCCAATAATTCAAATGATCACAGAAGTAATGAGAAAAAAGTTTATATTTCAGATTTAAACACTGATGTCTATGGTACCGTCAAAATAGAGCAAATCCCCTTTTGAAAGTAACTTGTCCCTTCAAATAATGATTCTCTCGATTACGTTACACCAGTAGGTGGCGACAAGTGACTGTTAAAACATTTATTTGTCATTGAATCATTCACTCAAGAGATTTGTTCAAAAACACTGATTCATCCAGTAATGAAACAAGTGAAGTCTTTATGAGTGAGTCATTGAATCATTCATTCAAGAGATTTGTTCAAAAACACTGATTCATCCAGTAATGAAACAAGTGAAGTCTTTATGAGTGAGTCATGGAATCATTCATTCAAGAGATTTGTTCAAAAACACTGATTCATCCAGTAATGAAACAAGTGAAGTCTTTATGAGTGAGTCATTGAATCATTCATTCAAGAGATTTGTTCAAAAACACTGATTCATCCAGTAATGAAACAAGTGAAGTCTTTATGAGTGAGTCATTGAATCATTCATTCAAGAGATTTGTTCAAAAACACTGATTCATCCAGTAATGAAACAAGTGAAGTCTTTATGAGTGAGTCATTGAATCATTCACTCAAGAGATTTGTTCAAAAACACTGATTCATCCAGTAATGAAACAAGTGAAGTCTTTATGAGTGAGTCATTGAATCATTCACTCAAGAGATTCATTCAAAAACGCTGATTCATCCAGTAATGAAACAAGTGAAGTCTTTATGAGTGAGTCATTGAATCATTCACTCAAGAGATTCATTCAAAAACGCTGATTCATCCAGTAATGAAACAAGTGAAGACTTTATGAGTGAGTCATTGAATCAAATGTCTTTTAAATATTAATTCCAATTAATCAAACATTTAATTAAATTAAAAAAACACTACTAGAGATTATGACAAAATGTTAATTGCTGCAATGTACATGTTATTTTGTTTAGTCGTCTGTTCAGAAATCGAGGAAGAATCGTGATCTCTATTTGAAACAAAACAAAACAATGTGCATTGATCAATCATTCAAAAAAAGATCAAGATGATGTGTTATGTCAGTACGCCAGGTCAATTCACTGGCTTCCTTCGTGCCACTGACACTGCCCTCTAGTGTGAAGTGGACCATGACAAACGGGCAAATCCAGAATCCTGCTCCGCCTGTGCTCTTATCTGCCACAGACAGATCCAATGAGCGACCACACACACACACACACACACACAACACAAAAGAGGAGCATACACACACACGCGCACACACAGAGTGGCCAAAAAATAAAGCATCAGGCTCCATTAGGAGGCTTTATGATGATCTAGAACCGCAAGCAATTATAAAATGGGCTCTGAGCGTCTCTTTATGGCTCTGTGAAAGGCTTCTGTTTGGACACACACAGACTGAAGTGGAGGCTCTAATTACCGCAAACAGAGCCACTGATAAGAGCAAACAACATGCGGTCGCTCCCTAAGCAGGTGCTGGTCAATCTCATCCACGACCCCGAGAGAGAGAGAGAGAGAGAGAGAGAGAGAGAGAGAGAGAGAGAGAGAGAGAGAGGGGGTTCATAACTCTTTCAGTCAGCTTGAGGTTACATTAGGCCTGTCGATCAATGAAAAACGTAATCAAATTCATCACAAATAATAACATTACTTCATTGTGGCAGACCAGCAAATCACCAAATATATATTAGGAAAAAAGTAGCTTTTAAAGTCAATAAATAAATAATGTTCAAATAATAAAAATGCATTAAAAATAAATAAATTATTAAAATAATCAACATGTTAAATTGACAGCCTTGCTTTTATTCAATTTTATTCTCTAAAAAAATTAAAACGTAACATATCGTTGGATGACGTCAATTAATAAGTAATGATCAAATAATAAAAATATATTAAAAATTTATAAAATACATGAAAAATAAGTTTATAAAAAAATATAAAATTAATAAATAAGCCAACATGTTATTCTTTATATTACTTTCTTCTCTTTAAAAATAAATAAATAATGAAATAAATCAATAATTTAAATAATTAAATCCACAGTTCTACTTTTACTATACTTTATTCTCTAAATAAAATCAGGGATGAAAACATTTTGCTTTAGAAGTCCATGTAAAAAATAATGATTGAATAAAAAAAAATTATATATAAATATATATATATATATATATATATATATATATATATATATATATATATATATATATATATATATATATATATATATATATATATATATATATATATATATATATATATATATATATATATATAAACATTATTCTCTAAAAAAATAAACATATCAGTAAACATCAATTAATAAGTAATGATCAAATAATACAAATATCAAAAAAGAATAATAAAATAAATGAAAAAACAAGTTTATAAATAAATTATAAATATCATAAAAAGGTATTAAATTAATAAATCAGCCAAGTTAACAAGTTACATTGACAGCCCTATTTTAATATTACATTCTTCTCTTTTACTATACTTTATTCTCAAAAAAAAATCAGGGATGAAAAGTTTTTGGCAATTAAAAAATGTATTATTGAATAAAAATAAAAAAGTATATGTATGTATGTATGTATGTATATATGTATATATATATATATATATATATATATATATATATATATATATATATATATATATATATATATATATATATATATATATATATATATATATATAAATAAAAATAATAAAATAACAAACAAATAATTTTAATAACTAAATTGTCAGTCAATTAATAAATAATGATCAAATAATAAAAATGCATTAAAAATAAATAATACAAATGTAAAAATAAATTGACAGACTTTTATTAAAACATGAAAAATAAACATATCATTAAACATCAATTATAAGTAATGATCAAATAATACAAATATTAAAATGTATCAATTATTAAATTAATAAATAAGCCAACAAGTTAAATTGACAGCCCTATTTTTAATAGGACTTTTTCCTGCTTTAAAGAAATAAATTATAAAATAAATAATTAAATAGACAGTCCTACTATTAATATACCTTATTCTTTAAAATAAAATCAGGGATGAAAAATAATGATTGAACAATACAAATATATTTTAAAATAAATAATACAATAAATCAATAATTTAAATAATATATATATATTTTTTAATAATTACATCATATATACTTTATTTAAAAAAAAAATTCAAAGATGAGAAAACATAGCTTTAGAAGTCAATAAAAAAATAATGATATAATAATAAAAATATATTTTAGAATAAATAATAAAATAAAAATTATATTCTAATGCTTTAAATAATTAAATCAGCATTGTGAATTTACGGCCCTAGTACTTTCTTTTTTAAAGAGAGAGAGCTATACGATATGAATGATGAATGAGTCACTTCTGGGATATTATGCAAGTGGAAGAGCTTCATATCCGACACATGAAATGCTAGAGAGCGCATGACACTGATGAGAGTCAGCGTGAGCGGCCCATGGTCTGACTGCACACGCCAGTGTTAAAACACTTCAGCTGCTGGAGGACAATAAATAAGGATGACTGGGCAAGGCAAGCAACACCACATCAAGAGGACAAAACACTAACACAATAACTAAAACAGAACTAGTTTTGAGCATGTATAACAAGTACTGAGCATTTTTGGAAACAAAGAAAACGGGTTTGCTTTAAAATCATTACACACTATCCATTATATCCTTCATTTCACTGCCTGTAAAACACCCAGCAGATGCTTCTAATATAATGTTTTTGTGATTGATCGTTTTTCTATCGCTGACTCACCGGGTCACAAACTAACGTCTGAAATGATGTCCTCTAAAAGACAACCGAGGATGATGGAGTCATTACTGTTACACACTCAGATGTGGGACTAGTGCTGTTGAAAGGTCAAGCTGTCAAAAACGCTGTGACGTATAATGGAGATGACACAAAACATCACACACTGTGAAGACAGATGGGGTCAATAAGATTTTATGTTTTTGTCTGTTCTGCTCACCAAGGCTAAATTTATTTGGTCAACTAATAAGCTAATATTGTGCAGTTTAAAATAACTGTTATGAGCATATTTTAAAATGTAACTTATTCCTGTGATCAAAGCTGAATTTATTATCATTACTCCAGTCTTCAGTGACACAATATTTTCATCTTATATTATCTTTATGACCCCAATATATATATATACACACACCGATCAGGCATAACATAATGACCACTGACAGGTGAAGTGAATAACACTGATGATCTCCTGTTAGTGGGTGGGATATATTAGGCAGCAAGTGAACATTTTGTCCTCAGAGTTGATGTGTTAGAAGCAGGAAAAATGGGCAAGCGTAAGGATTTGAGCGAGTTTGACAAGGGCCAGATTGTGACGGCTAGACGACTGGGTCAGAACATCTCCAGAACTGCAGCTCTTGTGGGCTGTTCCCGGTCTGCAGTGGTCAGTCTCTATCAAAAGTGCTCCAATCAAAACTTGGCCTCCAAATTCCCCAGATCTCAATCCAATCGAGCATCTGTGGGATGTGCTGAACAAACAAGCCCGATCCATGGAGGTCCCACCTCGCAACTTACAGGACTTAAAGGATCTGCTACTAACATACTAGGGCTGAACGATATATCGTTATCGTATCTATATCAAGATATGAACTTTCAAGATATTAATATCGAAAAAAGCAACGATATAGATTTCCCCTCTCCGCGCTCGCCCTGCATACAACTCTGGCTGCCACAACAAACATCAGTTTTACGAGTGCCCTTGAATGCACCGCTAAAGCCAGCGCACACACACTACCAGGGGCGTGAAAACTATATTGTGAGAGGGGGGGCGGCGTTTCCATGGTGACGCGTCATTGCTTGTCACGTGACCCACCACAGCAGCAACAGCGCTGAATGAATGATGATCTGCTTTTATGTCATTTTTTCCTTTTTTATTCAGAATATTCACAAATGTGTTCGCTATGGCATGAAATATCTGATATTCCGATTGTCAAATACATGCAAGTGGAAGTATATTGTTGTTTAAACACCTTTATAACGATGGCGTTAGTTGAGCTGTATGCGCGATGGGCGCCGCCGTGTTAGTTTGTGCCGCAGACGCAGTTCAGAGAATCGCATCTGTTGGATTTACAACCTCTATGTTTACAACACGTCAATTCATCCACTTCTCCCGAAATACTTCAAAGTAAGTGGCTGGTGAACTGGGAATAGAATAGAGTAAACATTGAAGGTACTTACACAATGTGTATCTGATATGAATAAAACGTGTCGAATTATAATGGAAAGGATTATTATTACCTCTTCCATAGACATCAGTGTGTATTTTACAAACTCTAAATGTCTTGTTTTTTTTTGTACTTATGTAAATTTATATGTTTGAAACCTAAAATAAACAGTATGTGGTTGAAAACACTGAAAAGTTGTGATATATGACAGCTCTGAGCGCGCCTGTCTCTGGCTAAATTCAACATTTGATCATGTGATGCACTTGATCATCCGCTCCAGGGCCAGCCTAGACTGATCACACCTGTGTGATCGTACGTGCCAAAGGCTTAAAAACAAAAAAATTTCTGACACAAATTTTTGAAATGTAGGCTTAAATCAAACACATTTTAATTCAGATTCTGGTTTTCACCGAACACATAGTCATATCATATTGTATCGATATCGAGATATCTGGCATGAAAATCGAGATATGAAATTTTGTCCATATTGTTCAGCCCTATAACATACCACAGCACACCTTCAGGGGTCTAGTGGAGTCCATGCCTCGACAGGTCAGGGCTGTTTTGGCAGCAAAAGGGGCACCAACACAATATTAGGTCATAATGTTATGCCATATATATATAGGAAAGTGTGCAGTTTTCATTTCATATATGGCAAAGTGGGGGAAATTAAGGTAACAAAGAGCATGTTAGTTAATGCGTGGCCCTCGTTCTGATGGGGCCGGTCCTTTTGCACGATTCATGTGTCTGGAGACTCTCCAAATCCCATGTTGAGTTTTATTGATCTGTGACTTATGTGGACTAACCCTTTATCCTTTCACTGGGCCAATAAATTAACGTTAGACAATGTGAGCGACTCATTTAGGAGATGGGCTGTTACCTCCATCCTCTGGGGCCGGTTGGGAGCAGGGATTTGATTTAGAAGGGGGAATGCTGGGAGTGAGCGAAAATACTTAAGATCAGCAGCTGAGCAAATGAGGACTGGTTAAAAAAAAACGCTGACACTTTCACAGTCTGAGGGAGAGACGCTCAGAGGAAATCAGTTCACGCTTGCACACAGAAAATCACAAACAGCAAGACACAGTTACATCACACCTACAGTATCACTACAGTTAATGATGGTTAAAACTTATACTGTGGGATTTAAAAAACAGCTTCATTGGTTATAATGGAAGTCATGTACAGTAGCTTTGGTTGAAGTCGATTGTTTTATTTATGATAATGCGCAATGAAACGACAATTTTTGGCCAGAAAACAAGAGAACCAAGGAAATATTAATAACTAATTAATTGCATTTGTTTTTGCGTAGTAAAATAAAACCTGTAGCCGTAGTTTGGTATGAATAAATATGATTTCATTTCCAAATGTTTTCTTTCAGCAAGGCCTTTAGTTTTCCTTTGGTTCTCCAGTTTTTTTATATATTAACAGGCACCATTCAAATTTTAGCTTTTAGTACTTGTGATTTCTGAGAACACAAGATAGCATTGAAATAAAATCACTGTGAATGAAAGGAGACATATGCCACGGGGGAAAAGAAGACACACACACATACACACACACACACATGAACTCGCTCGCCTCCTCATTCTACCTCTACGATTTCTCCCAAGAGGCTTCGTGGTTGAACGAGTGAGTGTAAAAATAGCTCAAGATGAACAGTCATGCCATCGGTGGTGCGTCTCCTCTGACCACAAAGCACACGGACGGAGAACCTACAGAATATTTGGGTAGAAATTAAGCATTTTAAGAAAAGGGCTGCTTTAAATTCAATAACAAACTACACTATCATCCCTCTCATCCCATGACTGCAAATAAGATTACAGATTACGCAACTAAGCAAGCTATAAATGTTAAAATACGAGACGAAAATTGTTTGTAAGCATTGATAATATTATATTTGACTATTTTAAGATTGTCAAAAATACCCAGACCTTTTTGACT
The DNA here is from genome assembly GCF_949357685.1 of Gobio gobio. NCBI lineage: Eukaryota > Metazoa > Chordata > Actinopteri > Cypriniformes > Gobionidae > Gobio > Gobio gobio. Next base: position 45,008,106 of record NC_137118.1, on the reverse strand, counting down.
AATTTATAAATTATATTTACTCTGATTATATTGTGTCGGTGAATACCATAATCTAACAACAGTTTCTGTTGCAAGGGCTTTTGGGTAAATACTGTGTGTAAGAAATGTTACTTGCTATCAAGATAATTCTTTGATTTGAAACCAATATATTTGCAGATAAATCTATATCCACATTTTTAAATAATTTTTGAGGGCCTGGTTACAAAAACAAAAGTCTCACCATTATAAGCCATTATTTATCGGCTTTAATATACAAGCTAAATTTTCTTTTCAGGCCGATAACATTAAAAATGAGCAAATACCGATATTGTGGCCGATATATTGTGCATCCCTAATATATATACACCAATCAGGCATAACATTATGACCTCCCTAATATTGTGTTGGTCCCCTTTTGCTGCCAAAACTGCCCTGACCCGTCGATGGACTCCACTAGACCCCTAAAGCTGTGCTGTGGTATGTTAGCAGCAGATCCTTTAAGTCCTGTAAGTTGCGAGGCGGGGCCTCCATGGATCAGACTTGTTTGTTCAGCACATCCCACAGATGCTCGATTGGATTGAGATCTGGGGAATTTGGAGGCCAAGTCAACGCCTCAAACTCATTGTTGTGCTCCTCAAACCATTCCTGAAGCATTTGTGCTTTGTGGCGGCGCATTATCTGCTGAAAGAGCCACAGCCAGCAGGGAATACCGTTTTCATGAAAGGCTGTACATGGGCTCAACAATGCTTAGGTAGGTGGGACGTGTCAAAGTAACATCCACATGGATGGAGGACCCAAGGTTTCCCAGCAGAACATTGCCCAAAGCATCACTGCCTCCGCCACACGCCTTCTTCCCATAGTGCACCTGGTGCCATGTGTTCCCCAGATAAACCACACACACACACACACCCGGCCATCAACGAGATGTAGAAGAACACGTGATCATCCGACCAGGCCTCCTTCTTCCATTGCTCTGTGGTCCAGTTCTGATGCTCACGTGCCACTGTTGGTGCTTTGGGCGGGGTCAGGGGTCAGCATGGGCACTGGTCAGCGGCTGTGCCGCCCCATACTCAACAAACTGAGATGCTTTGTGTATTCTGACACCTTTCTATCAGAACCAGCATTAACTTCTTGAGCAGTTTGAGCTCCAGTAGCTCGTCTGTTTGATCGCTCCCCACGGGCATCAATGAGCCTCGGCCGCCCATGACCCTGTGGCCGGTTCTCCACTGTTCCTTCCTTGGAGCACTTTTGAGCACATTTTTCCTGCTTCTAACACATTAACTCTGAGGACAAAATGTTCACTTGCTGCCTAATATATCCTACCCACTAACAGGTGCAGTGATGAAGAGATCATCAGTGTTATTCACTTCACAGGTCATAATGTTATGCCTGATCGATATATATATACCTCACAACAATTAAAGGAATATATAGCAAGTGAGATAATAAGCAGATTTACTCAATAATCACTTTAAAAACATCTGAAAATGTTTATTATCCATTGAAAAATATTTTGGTAGATTATGGAATTGACACAATTAATATAAAAGTTTAACATTATTATATTATTATGTTAATTAGTCAAGCAGACATCAGCTGACAATCTTAAAATAATGTCATACTGATTATATATATATATATATATATATATATATATATATACAGTATAAATTGTGTTTTACTATATAAATATACTGGAGGTTGTGAAATTAGAGCAGGTTCAGTGGTGTCAAGTGATCACAGAGTGATCTTAATAATAAATGTGAGGTACGTGGGAACACTTCCTATTAGATTTCTTCTCAGAAACCCGTCATTAGTTTATTGCAAGCGTGAGGTGATGAGAGTCTAGTTTCGTGACACACTTCCACAACCCTCTACGGTGAGAGCGATCAGAATCATCACATACAGCTCTATAGATTGTAATGGACATGGACATTAGTAGGATTTTTAGTAGTTTAGCCTTTCAGCTTCAACAAGTTTAGTTTTCACTCTCTGGCCTCATGGAGTAATTATCAGACATTTTCAGTTTGCATTAAATGCGCATTGTCACTTTAAATGGCATGTCGGGGCAAATTCAAAAGCTTTTCACTGGATTGATTGACTGGCATTCTTTAAACTCAAAATGAAGCTGCTCGGATCTATAATGCTAAATGAGCTATTCTCACAGCGCTGAATGAGACTCGTGATTCATGGCTGACGCGGCTGCGCTTCCTGGAACAAAAACGTTGAGCCCAGCTGTTCCTGTCCTTTACATCTGTGTAATATAATAGAGGAACGACAGGAGCTATAAACACCCTTGAGAAAGTTTTAGCACGTTTATTCTGCGATAAACTCATGTCCTACACACTGAAATGTCCTAGGATGTGTTTTGTGAAATAATGTAAATAGTGCGACGACACAGCTGAAATGTTTGACTTTAATTCAGTGATAATTCAGACTTTATGGCGTCCAAAGACTACATCAGTATTACCGTGGTTTTGGGGACACACTTAATCAATATTTCTTTTTAGACATAAGCCAAAATGATGCATAATCTAGGTCTATATAATCAATTTTGGCTTAATTTCACCATAAAGAAAAGCTAAGCTACAATGTGAAGTAGAATTTTCACTTTAGAAGAATTTTGTTCATGTTTAATTTAGTTTGCTTACCATAAATAAAGACAACGTCAAAGGACCTTTTTAAAATATGCATCATGTTTTCTTTTATATACTTATAAAAACACACCAGAAAAATGAATAAAACTCACAATGATTGTGCCGTTAGTAAAGCCAGCATGAGCTCTGCAAATCAACACTCCTTCCCTCGCAGGTCACAATGACCCCAAGACCTACAATTATACTTACAAATGTTTTTTTTGCATTGTAAATATGTTTAAATCTAACCACTTCATGTCTGTATATGACCCCCCCCCCCCCCCCCCCCCCCAATTCCTAGGTGTGTGTGTATATATATGTGAGTGTGTGTATATGTGTGTAGTCTCATGCCTTCATTTGTGTGTGTGATTGTTCTGGATTGTGCCAGATTTTAAAAAATTTTTGGACAAATTAAAGAAAAAATTGCCCATTTTCCCCCATTTCCCATTTATTCCTATGAGGGTCAAACTGACCCGCGAGGGAAGGATTTGTTACTATTTTTATTACAACCACATACACTCCTCAAATCCAGGGAAATGTATTTTGTATTCCAAGTTAAAGTGCGACAGAAGTCCTAAAGTCTTGGACCACTAAGACGAACAGAAAATGAATTTCGGGTCAAAATGACCCGAGGAGGTGATGAGGGCCTCTATTATGCTGTTTTAAAGGCTCCTAATTTAGTGTGGACTCTCCTACAACAGGTTCACATGCATGCAAGTTCAAAAGACACTATTTTCTCATAATACACAGAATCAGGTCTTTCCTCACAGTGTCTGAAACGGATCGATAAATGATTCGGTCTCTCTAAACTCCTCCTTTTCTGAGAGCCTGCTCTGCTCTGATTGGTCAGATGGCCCAGTCTGTTGTGATTGGTCTACTCTGCTCTGACTGGTCAGACGGCCCAGTCTGTTGTGATTGGTCTACTCTGCTCTGATTGGTCAGATGACCCAGTCTGTTGTGATTGGTCTACTCTGCTCTGATTGGTCAGATGACCCAGTCTGTTGTGATTGGTCTACTCTGCTCTGACTGGTCAGACGGCCCAGTCTGTTGTGATTGGTCTACTCTGCTCTGATTGGTCAGACGGCCCAGTCTGTTGTGATTGGTCTACTCTGCTCTGACTGGTCAGATGACCCAGTCTGTTGTGATTGGTCTACTCTGCTCTGACTGGTCAGACGGCCCAGTCTGTTGTGATTGGTCTGCTCTGATTGGTCAGATGGCCCAGTCTGTTGTGATTGGTCTGCTCTGATTGGTCAGATGGCCCAGTCTGTTGTGATTGGTCTGCTCTGACTGGTCAGACGGCCCAGTCTGTTGTGATTGGTCTGCTCTGATTGGTCAGATGGCCCAGTCTGTTGTGATTGGTCTACTCTGCTCTGACTGGTCAGACGGCCCAGTCTGTTGTGATTGGTCTGCTCTGATTGGTCAGATGGCCCAGTCTGTTGTGATTGGTCTACTCTGCTCTGATTGGTCAGATGGCCCAGTCTGTTGTGATTGGTCTACTCTGCTCTGATTGGTCAGATGGCCCAGTCTGTTGTGATTGGTCTACTCTGCTCTGATTGGTCAGATGGCCCAGTCTGTTGTGATTGGTCTACTCTACTCTGATTGGTCAGATGGCCCAGTCTGTTGTGATTGGCCTACTCTGCTCTGACTGGTCAGATGACCCAGTCTGTTGTGATAGGCCTACTCTACTCTGATTGGTCAGACGGCCCAGTCTGTTGTGATTGGTCTACTCTGCTCTGATTGGTCAGACGGCCCAGTCTGTTGTGATTGGTCTACTCTGCTCTGATTGGTCAGATGGCCCAGTCTGTTGTGATTGGTCTACTCTGCTCTGATTGGTCAGACGGCCCAGTCTGTTGTGATTGGTCTACTCTACTCTGATTGGTCAGATGGCCCAGTCTGTTGTGATTGGTCTACTCTACTCTGATTGGTCAGATGGCCCAGTCTGTTGTGATTGGCCTACTCTGCTCTGACTGGTCAGATGACCCAGTCCGTTGTGATAGGCCTACTCTACTCTGATTGGTCAGACGGCCCAGTCTGTTGTGATTGGTCTACTCTACTCTGATTGGTCAGATGGCCCAGTCTGTTGTGATTGGTCTACTCTGCTCTGACTGGTCAGATGACCCAGTCTGTTGTGATTAGTCAACTGCTTACAACACAGGTCAGAAACCAAACGATCATTAGCATATCTTAATCTTCCTCAGCACTTAATACGAACAGTAAAGAGGGCATCGGTTTTACCACCAATTCCAGCGTGAGTCTCTTCTTCCTTTGGAAGTGATTCAAATCAAACTCTTACAGTCTCAACTACAGCTCCAGTATTTGAGGGCGGGGCAAAGTATACGTTGTTTCTGGGCAGCCAATGAAAACCATAGGCTGGCCTTATGCAAATGTTTTACAAACCTATGTAGGCACCTGTGTGGAATTACTGACAACCCATTTCAGGCAGTTTAGAATCGATTCTTTCTTTTAGGAGTCAATAACGCCATTTATCTGCACTATAAAAATGTACTTTAAATAAACTACATGGTTTTTATCTTGTCTCTTCAGTCTTTTCAGTGCAATGCCAAGGATTTCCCAGAAATCATTATGTCAGAGTACCATGTACAATGGTCCTTCCATCAACACAAACTACAAGTAAAAGGATTATTAACTGACAATATATTTGAGCACTAAATGAGCAGATGCTGTGCTTGTGTAAAAGTGAGTGACTGATCATATAATCAATGACTCTGAAATGCAGGTTGATGCAAAACTCTCTGAATGTGCGATCAATCAGCGTTTGCTCTCCACACATGACGTTAAAGTAATGACGCCACCTCTTCAAATCAATGAGGTCAATTTGAATCAGTTCGGAAAACACAAGCACAATTTTAAACACAGGCATTTGCTTTAGGCTAGTTTCCATACAGCTCGTGTATCATAGATAAAATGTTCCGGTATCGAATCAGTTTTCAATCAATCTGTATTGAAGTTTTAATAAGGACAAAATAAAGGCAACACACTAAGCACGACTTTATCCGGTGTCATGAAAGGGTGATTCTGCAAGGGCTGATTCTCTACAGCAAAACTGAATCCCTCATTGCACAAGAATGAAATGAGTTGCGTTTAAAAACATTCCTGAATCTGTCTGGTTTCTGAAAGCATGGATACGAGACGTCAGTGCCACTGAAACAAGGTTATTATAGTTTTGCATTTTTCATTCGTTTTTATTTTTATTTCGTTTTGACTTGTTTTCAAATTCAGTTTAGTTTTAATTCGTTTTTAAAGTGGGTTTGCTAGTTTAGTTTAGTTTTTATTTTTGGAAAATGCTTAGTTTTAGTGTTAGTCTCTTTTTTTGGGTTATTTGTCAGGGGCAAGATTCAAAAAGGTCAGAAAAAGTATTGTGTAAAAAAACAAGCGTTAATGTCGAGCCCTGCTTTAGCGGTCCGCCTGGAAACAAATGCCGTGAAGCCAAACTTCGTGGAAGAAGAACGCCGTCGTGTTTACAACTGTGACAATGAGCGCTTACCGACTAAACGCTGGATTTTCAAAAGTATGTGAAGTTCGCGGTTGCATTGTTGCAGTAAACTTGAACAACATTATTGAATGAATAATTTATTAGATGGACACCAGTCTGTTATTGTAGAGACATTGACTTTACATTTTCACGCCCCAAAACAAACTGTGATTGGTTACGTTACATGTCAGTGTTACGTCCCTAGTTGTTTGTGCTTGTGTGTTCTTTCTTTCTCACGCCTCCTGTCAATTTCTAAGGCTACATGGGATGGCTATTGGTACAGGAAGCTGTACATCTTCCTTAAAGCTACACTGTGTAACTTTTTTAGTTTATTCTTAGCTAAAAACACTTAGTTATTTCAAAAATATATGTGCTCATTAATGTATATTTATTTCTTTCAAGTAATAAAGTATTCTCTTAAGTTTATAATATGCCATTGAAAATACATACGGGTGAGGGGTTCGAATGCGGGTCGCCATGTTGCCCCTCCATCTTGAAAGTACATCAGCCAAAGAGGGACATACCCGTAAATTCAAGCTTCGCCTTTTGCGTTTTAACACGCGACGGCACCGTGTCGAATGTGGACGAGGTCGAACTGGAAGCCATGTTAATCTTGGACTAAATCGGCCACCGTAGGAATTAAAACGAAATCGGAATTGAGAGGAAGAGAAACTAATATTCACTGGATGGTCATATACATTTTCACCACTAGATGGGGGAAAATATCACAGTGTAGCTTTAACGGGCGTGACGTCACGACTTCCGCTGCTAAAAGAGCGACAGGACGGACGCGAGGGCGGCTTTGCTTTCCTGTTTCTTTGTGTTCGTTGTGTATTCTGCCCTTTTGGTTAGCTTTTGTTATGTTTGTTGATTTATTTCCTTTGTATAGTTTCGAGGTGTCTTTTCGTTTTCTCATGTGTTATTTTCGAGCGGACCGACTATCTCCGTGGTCCAAGGGAGGTAAGTTAGGGCGTGAGAAACGCTGAAGACTTGCTTTTCTCATTTTCTTTTCATCAGTTAGGTTAGAGGTTGAACTTGAGTTAGATTGGTTTTTGTTTTGTTCCGTTCTTTTCTTTTCTGTGGTGCCACTTTTGTCGTTTAGGGACATCGACTTTACATTTTCACGCCGCAAAACATAAAGTGGAACAAAACGAACTGTGATTGGTTACGTTACATGTCATTCAAACGTCCTCTTGGGTGGTCCTTGACCAATGAAAGCTCCAGGAGTCCAGACCTTCTGCCGTCAGTCTGAAGATCTGGCTACGCGAAACTAATCTAGCCCTAAATGTATCATTTTCTTTTTTGGTCCGGACCAATAGAACCAAACTACACGTGTGAACGCACCCTCTAAGTCATTTGGAGTCATTTTTTGACGTATATTTTGAGACAGAACTTACCGGACATCCAAAACAATGCTGTGTGCTGGGCTAAATGCACTCGTTGTATGTAGGGCCCTATGAAATCCGTTTTATTTTTTCCCAAATTCCGTTTTTTCCGTTTTAATTTTTGCTAATTCCTTTTTTTTCTGTTTTAATTTTTGGGAATTCAGTTTTTTTTACCCTTAACTGTTATGTTAGTCGTAAAAAGAGTGTTTTTAATGTGAATATAATAGAACATAAAACATAAAATAGGAATGACCTTAAATTTATTGAGGTAACAAACATCACATTTACTTTTCAGGACAAAAACTGCAGCATAACACTGCACTCTAAGCAATTCAAGTCACAACTAGATATTAGTGCTGTGAATTCATAATAAGAAAAACCCAGAATTAATCGCATTTTTTCTGTAATTAATCATGATTAATTGCAATTAAAAACATTGGAGTTTTTAATATTTTGATATTGTAATAATTTCAGTTACTCTCCAAATTAATTTAGAAACAATTTAAAGACAGCATATTTTAAATGTGTGTTGTAATTGCATCTTTTTATGAATGAAGGCCAGTATCACTGATATTAATGTCTATATGAAACATTGATGAAGTTACATTACAGTATAACTGAAAGCTACCAATTTCAACATTTATTAGGCTTTAAAAAATAACTTTTAATTTAACTGAATTTAAAACAATCTTTACATAAATCCATTATAATAAATGTTATATTTACCCATGGCCTTCCGTCAGACATAGTCTACACAGAAATTGAATAAAGTTATCAACACCTTTCTTAACTGCATAAATAATAAGTGAAATATAGATGAATCATCATTAAAGCTACAATCTTCTGTTCCCGTTGTTCTTTAAACATTAATGACAGACATTATCAGTGCTACTGTCACTTTAAGATCTACCTCAGCCAAACATGATGTGGATAATGCTGCCTTCACGTACTATCGGAAATTTGATGATTCCGACTTCTGAAGTCGTGATTACGAGCGCATTGCATTCAAGTTTCAAAATGTGAGGGCGTTCATGTGCAATGTTTACCTAGGAAACTCGTATATTACGATAATTCCCGAGAGCACGTGAAGGCAGCATAAGACGCGCTGACCCGCGCATCTCATTTTCTTTCAAGTTCATTTAAGGCATTATTTTCCATACAGTACATTTCAGGGCTCCAGACTAACTTTTTTCACTAGGAGCACAGTGGCCCCCAACTGAAAATTTTAGGGGCACAACCAGAAATTTTAGGGTCGCACACCGTAAATCAACATGCTAACCAAATCTACAAATTTCCACTGTATTACTAATAGGGATCGGTATCGTTAAGGTTTTAATGGTATTACTACTCTTACCGATACTGCTTATCGATCCGGTACTTTAACAGTATACTTACCGGTTCTTTTTATTATACTTTATTTTATTTTTTTATAAAAATAAAAAAAACATAATTAAGAACATAATTAACATGGCTTTAAAATCTGAAAAGTAAAATATCTATAGCAAAAGAAACTGCAAAGTTTGAACAAAATATAAAACATCTATTTGTAAATGGACCAGTGTGCAGGCATTCGGAAGATCTGCTAACATTAATATTACAGTAAAGAACAAACTTACAAATAAATCTAATAAAGTAATGAAATGTAAAATAACACTGCATAGTTTTCACTGTATAAATTGATAGATTAATGCTATTTTCTATTTGCCTATTTCGAATTAATGGCTCAATCGTCAACAGGTTTATTAGACGCTGCCCCTTTAAGACCGATCGAATGTAGAACTAATAATATCATATTCTCCTATTTCTCCAAACTATTTATGACCATTTAAGATATAAACTGTTAAAATAACTACTCTCCAATCCGGTCATTTTGACACCGGCTATTTGTTGTTTATTTGATGGTTTAGACGCGCACACAAAGCCTAAAATAAGTGAAAGTCGGTCCATTTCGCAGCACACACACATAAGCCGCCTTGAAGTTGGAAACAGCGTCTCTTGCGCGGATTATTGTGCATTTAATAGCTTTTTATTATCAAACACATCCCGCAGTTTAGCAACAGTAGAGACTGCAGTTTACAGCAATCACAGAATCTGACGTTTAGTTTAGGTTTAGGGAGAAATGACAGCGCAAGGCTGTGAAGGGAAGGATGAGCTCGACGAACACGGCTATAAGAATAGTTTTACCTCATACCATCTTTTTATAATTCTTGGAAGCCAAAATCGAAAATAAAATTAGATTAATATCACAGCACATCCCTAAAGTTTAAGCAGACTAAACTTTTGTGTAGTTGTCTTGGCCATCGTCACTCATTAAGCTGACTGTGGTGTTGTGTTCACTGTAGCTCCTGTGACAGTGCTCGCTCGCTTTCTCTCTCTTCTGGATTGCGAATGGCAAAAATGCATCACGGACAAATGGTTTAATATTATCTCATATAGAAACGGCTGGCAAAGATTGAATTTGCCAGACATAACGTCTATCAATTATAAATAGTAAGTGTATTTTTTTAATTTCTCCAGTACCGACAGCAGGCAAATTTACTGGTCACACATGTGCGACTGGATGTAAAATTCAGTCGCACACTCCCAAATTTTAGTCGCAAAATGCGACCATTTAGTCGCACTCTGGAGCCCTGCATTAAAGTGCATTAAAAACAAGGCAAAATACAGCAAACACTCCCCGCGAGGGAGCTGCTCGGCTCGGTACTGAGGGCTTAGTGTTGAGTTTCTTAACTTTTTCGCAGACGAAAGCAGAGCCGTGGAATCGCTTCGCCATACTTTCATTGTTTTGAAGGGGGAGCTGAAATGACGGGAGGGGTTGTGTCGCCCAGATTTGCTTCCCCCGGTCTGCATTTTCCCCAGACATACGTTCTTCTCCCACACAAAACCGCATTTCATTCAAAATATGTCAAATTCTGGGAAATTCCGCGTTAACAATAGATTTCGCGTTAATATGCCAATTCCGCGATCGCGGAAATCATAGGGCCCTATGTATGTGCGTAGCCTACATATGATGGCATTTTGACCAGCTGAGAGTTCATGAAGAGCATAAAATGTGTAAAGGAGTCAAAACAGCGGCAGGAATCTATCCGTCACACACACAATCTGCAAGGTTTCTGACGCCTGTAACGGCCATTGTAGCTCCTATGACAGGAGGAACCAGTGCTTTGTAGGGTCGTATCTTTTGACATCATGTCCTGTTTTTAGTTGGTTTAGATGTCTTTGGTTCATATTTCAATCAAACAGCACCAGAGTTCGTTTGGAAAGGTCATCTCACAACATGAATGCCCATACTTTTATGCAACCAAAAGCTAGTGTATTTACTTGTAAGGAGGAGGGATTATTGAACAACATGTTGGCCTCTGTGTAATTTGGTGGATTGCAATCCACCAGTTGGGAAACACTGACCTGAGGCAAGCCAGGCGTCAATTAAACCGGCCTCATTTCAAGCTACACGGCTAGTCTAATGAAACCTGCTGTCTAATGTAGGCCAACTCACCCATATCTGCAGTTTGATCCTCTTTTCGTTCTTGTAGACAGTTTTGACTTTGAAATCGATGCCCACCGTGCTCACAAACGCTGACGTGAAGGAGTCGTCAGCGTACCGGAAGAGAAACGATGTCTTTCCTACACTGCTGTTGCCGATGATCAGCAGTTTGAACATATAATCGAAGTTCTGGTCAGATCCTTCTTTCTGTGCCGCAGCCATCTGGAACGAGAGAAGACGCTTTGAACAAACACTGCAGAAACACAAAAGATATATCGGTATCGGCTGATTTATGTTCTTTTTTAATATTAACGTAATCTGCCCGATAAGAAAATGTGTCCAATATTTAAAAGTGGATAAATAATGTATTATTTCCTTCAACTGAGACACTTCAGATGCTCACTGTTCATCATTATGGGTTTCAATTAATTGAAATATGATTGGAATCACTTCAAAAGAGGAAAATACAGTTCAGAGCAACATGAGCAGCGCAAGTGTGTCATATAGACGACATATAACTATAATGAGAACATCATAATTGTGTGTTTGGGACATGGATTTAATGCTGAGACTTTTGATTTTGTAATAATCAGGCTCTCAAATATTATATAATTTTTTTTTTTGATTTATCAGTCTATATATCGGTTATCGGCTTTCAAATATTAAGAGTTATCGGTATCTGCCATAATTTTCACATCGGTGCATCCATAAAAACTTGCATTTTATCTGCCTTCTACACTAATAAACCTTCAAAATACATTCATTGTGGAGCTATATTTCATAATGGTTACTGGACACAATTTCACACAAACAAACAAAACAAATAAAGTAGGGATGCACAATATATCGATATCGGCCGATACATGTTCATTTCTAATGTTATCGTTTTCTGCCCGATAAGAACATTTATCTGATATATTAAAGTGGATAAATAATGTATTATTTCCTTCAGCTGAGACACTTCAGATGCTCACTGTTCATCATGATGGGTTTGAAATGCTTGTAATATGATTGGAATCACTTCAAAAAAGGAAAATACAGTTCAGAGCAACATGAGCAGCGCAAGTCTGTCATATAGACGACATAAAACTATAATGAGAACATCATAATTGTGTTTTGGGACGTGGCTCTAATGCTGAGACTTTTGATTTTGTAATAATCAGGCTCTCAAATATTATATCACATTTTTTTTAGATTTATCAGCCTACATATCGGTTATCGGCTTTCAAATATCAAGAGTTATCGGTATCTGCCATAATTTTCACATCGGTGCATCCATAAAAACGTGCATTTTATCTGCATTCTACACTAATAAACCTTCAAAATGCATTCATTATGGAGCTATATTTCATAATGGTTACTGGACACAAACAAACAAAACAAATAAAGTAGGGATGCACAATATATCGGTATCAGCCGATACATGTTAATTTCTAATGTTATCGTTTTCGGCCCGATAAGAACATTTGTCCGATATATTAAAGCTGCAATATGTAAAATTTTTGCAGTAAAATATCCAAAAACCACTAGGCCAGTGTTATATATTTTGTTCATTTGAGTACAATATCCCAAATGTTTCCAACTATTTGTAAATCGTGAGATGCTATTTTACCCGAGGAACCGGGACGTGTGAGGGCGTGGCCTGTCGATGACATCATATCCGCGTTCCCCTCGGTTTCTGGTTTTATTTTGTGGTTTTATTAGTGTCACAGCAGCCGCTGAGAGAACGCACAGAGTAACGCCATCCCATCATCAACACACTCAGATGTGTGTAATATGATCAATAGAGCTGCATTACCTCACACTCATGAGCGGAGGAGCGGAAGCGGCGACTGTGGCATAACAAAAGTCCCGCTGCTCGCGAGGCGTGTGTTGCGTTCATCTTATGAACAATCGCTCCAGCGGTTCCTCAGCTCCACAACACTCGCTCCTGCTTCTGCTTCACTACAGTAACGTTAATCCGGTTAAGTCTGACATCACGCAGCAGCGCTTCTAGGTCCAAACGCTCGATCTCATACCACAAGAAAACCAATAAATGGTGCTAATATACACACACAATGTGGTGTAATACTACAAAAAAAATTATAATCATAACCATTATCTCCATACCAAAATTCCAGATGGCCAGACAGTGATTCATCTTTTATAAATCGTTAAAATATTAATGTCTGTGACGCTGTGAGCACAGAGACTGTAAGTATTTAAAATATTTAACTTTTTAAAATGTTTGATGTTTAATATGAATAAATAGCGGGAAAAAAATGAAAAGTTGCGATTTTCTACACCTATATGGCTAGGAACTACTTTCTCATTCCTGCGTAATAGTCGCGGATCTTCGCGGCCGTACCACGGCTACAGCGGCGCAATGATATTACAGCGCCTGAAAGTAGCCCAGCTAGGTAACTTTCAATGTGACCGGCACTAAGTTTGTGTAGTTGCAGAGAGTTTCAGGCTTGCAGCCGACAAATTGTGTTGTGGATTTAGCTGTGTGATTAGCCATGGTTCTGTGTGTTGTAAAGCGCTGTGATAGTAAGTCGAAGGTGTAACTACCACCATGTTTCACAGAATACCAACCAATCATTGCGCCGCTGCAGCCATGGTACGGCCGCGAAGATCCACGACTATTACGCAGGAATGAGAAAGTAGTTCCTAGCCATATAGGTTTAGAAAATCGCAACTTTTCATTTTCAGTTGGTCTCAGCACACGATGTAACTGTACTGTAGAAGAGTCAAGTTTTAAATAGGAAAAATATTGAAAGTGTCTTTGGTCATTTTTTGAATGAGACGCTAATGGACTGATCAGAATCAATGATGTATGCTAAGCTATGCTAAAAGTGCGACCGCCAGATACAAAGATCGGCTGAATGGATTCAAAAATGGTAAAACTCAACTATTTAACTCTAGGGGACTTGTAAAATGAGCCTATTTTGAAAAAAAGTGGAGCGTTAACAAGCGGATAATCACATCCATCAACATGATTTCTGCCCGAGTCCTATCCTGATTCTTTCCCACTGGCTTTGAGGTGAAGACCACATGTCCCAAGATTCTGCGCTCAAATGTGCCGTCATCAAACTACGCCTTGAACAGGCGACCTCTAGTGGACGGAAAAGTTACATAGTGCAGCTTTAAAGCGGAAAAATAATGTATTCTTTCCTTCAGCTGAGACACTTCAGATGTTCACTGTTCATTATGATGGGTTTGAATTGCTTGAAATATGATTAGAATCACTTCAAAAAGGGGAAAATATGCTACATAAAATTATAAGAACATCATAATTGTGTGTTTGGGTCATGGCTTTTAATGCTGAGACTTTTGTTTTGTAATCAGGCTCTCAAAAATTATATCAAAAATGTAATTTTTTATTTTATTTATCGGCCAATATTTTGGTTATCGGCTTTCAAATATAAAGAATTATCGGCATTGGCCATAATTTTCATATCGGTGCATCCCTAAAATAAAGGGAACATTTTGAAACTTGCAGAAATATTCTCCTGGCTATTTGATAACAATAAAAATTGGATTAATTAAAAATGGACTTGATATGGTTGTTGTTATTTTATTACTGTTTTTTTACCACAATAATATTCATTAGACTACAACCATATTAACATGAATAATAATAATATATAGTACATTCTTTGTAATCTAAATTCATTTTTCATAATCCAAAAAATATAATAGTTTAGCTTAAAAATGCTAAAATCTTTCACATTTATAAATGGATGTTATTTAATTATGTAAACAGTCATTAAATAAGCAATTTAGTTTCCCAGTGAACACTTTAGTGTTCATTTTTAAATATTCTTGAAAAGGTATCGGAAGATCCGATATTAAATTATAAAATTATTTATGTTTTCCCCATTAAAAATCCGTAAAGATGAACTTGTGAATTGGTTTTGGAAAGTACAGACCTTGTGAGATTATTTCTCAAAATTATACATGCAAACCAAACTGCATGTTTTAACAGTAAATACAGTAAAACATCACATGTTATAAGTTGACATTAATCAAATGTGGAGCTTGTCATTGGCTGAAAGATCCCTAGAAAGCCATCCATAAAACCCATACTCAAAAACACCTCAAAAATACAGTCAAGCTGACAATCATTTAATTATGATAATGATGAATGTGCAGAAATGAAGCGATTTAGAGCTATAAACGCGTTAGTACAGGAATATTCCCCCAACCCCCACATTACAGACGGTTAGGGTGTGTTTCCATCCATTTTATTCACCCTTATGCTCATAACGACTGATTCAATCATGTTGAGAATAAGGTTAATACATTACAACCATCAATTGTGACATGTTTCGCCTTATCTTCATTTATACAATTCGGAAATGATCAGCAGAACTGCGATTAAAAGGAAATAACTGAATGTTATAAAGCCACGTATGGCGATAAAGCTTTAAAAACGCAAGCACAAACCTGCATGGATCCGTCCTGACGCATCCTCAACCGAAGCCCGGAGATTTGGCACGATAATTCAGTCGGTTCCCGGTGATGCTCGAATCACTCCGTGTCCTCTGAGCATCAGCATCAGCTGCCAGAGAGAGAACGCGCACTGACTCTCTGCTGTGCGCGCTCCCGGACGTTCCAACGTCACTCAACCGCGCTCTCTGCTTGGAGTTGGAGTTTTTTCCCAAAGAATAGTTTGTAGTCTTTAAATCCGAAATAAGTTTAGTGTTTTCGGTGTATTCTCTCTCACCTTTCTAATGTGTTTCGATTTTTTACGGTCTATGGTTTCGATGTATTAGTAAAATAACATCCTTAGAGAAGCATGTTAGCAATTTACTTTTTCCCGCCACAAAAAAATCAAAATATACGTTTGCGTAACTGATGTTGTGTAGAATAACGGCAAACTGCTTGCCTCAAAAACGATCCAAATTGATTAATGTATAAATCAACAATAATTATATATAATACCTTATTTAAAAAGAACAACCTAAATCATATTTAACATAAAAATATTTTTGGGGGGGAATAATAATTTGACAATATAATTCAGTGCACAGGAAGGTTTTTATATTTACATTAAAGTCTAATAGTGTCCTACTGGATGAAAAAGAAACTGCCTTTCATTTTTGTAGGTTTTTATTTAATCTTAGTATTCTTGTAGAAATTATAATACGTTTTATCTTAGATTTCATTACACATTAACACTTAAGCCTACATAACTAACCGTCTTAGAATAATAAAAACCAAACATTTTAACAGGTTTGTATGTATGATAACGTTCCCATGGTAAATTGTACAACTGGGAGTTGTAGTTTGCTCCAAATAATACTTTGTAGCCCTAAAACCAGGAAATGGATTCGCCCTCACCATTTATAATGTGTAAAATAACATCGCTGCGTGTTAGCAATAAACTTTTTTCCTGCCATAAAATTTTCAAATATATATATATATATATATTTTTTTTTTTTTTTTGGGGGGGGGGGGGGGGGGGTAATTTGACAATATAAATCAGTGCACAAGAAAGGTTTTTATTTTTCTTAAAATATCCTGCTGGATGACAAATAGTTTTGTAGTTTTTTTTATTTAATTTTAGTATTCTTGTAGAAATTATAGGCTAATTGGCTTCATTAGACATCTAAACTATATAGTCTTAAAATAATGAAATAAAAAAAATTAACAGGTCTGTATGATAATATTCCCTAAAGATGAAATATTTACCAGAGATTTGCGGAAGTCCAGAGGGCGGATCGATAAGAGGCTGATCGAAATCTCATTGGCTGTTCGCTCCTGTCAATCGTTGTAATCGGAAGGCCTGAAAGCCTTGGTAGGAAGTAGGTAAGGCAGTACTCATATTAAAACCATCTTTTAAGTTAAAACTGCCCATTTTAGTGTTTTAGACAGATTGATATTTAGCTGTAGCTGAATATTGCAGAGGATTTCAGAGTCTGTCTACCGTACCGAAGAAAACTGAGGCGTGTGTAACGCTAACAGGACATGATGTTTGAGTTTGTTTTCATCTTCGCTGTGGTATTTACAGTAGTTTACAGGCGTTTAAAACGCACAGTCGATTCGCTCACCCTGTCAAACTCATGTCAGTTTGTTTGGTTGCAGTTTGTCCGCGCTCATTTGACAGACAGGCGTGCACGAGCCTCGGATTGTTGCAGCAGAGCGACCTCTACCGGTCGTGTGTGTGTAAGTGTTGCAAATCAAATTAAAGTATTTAACTACAAACCCAAAAGTGCTCCTTAAAATGAAAGTTACAGAAAAAGCAGCAAAATAATATTAAAATATACATTATGCGTGCATAAATAAACAGAAAATGAAGTAATATGTATAAATAGTGCTCAGTATGTTTCAGTACAGTTTTGAGAAGTGAGATGCAATGCAGTGAAACAGTGTTGTTTTTGTATTATGTACTATTATATTTGTTAATATTTTAAATTAGCTTTTAGCTTTTTGGTGTTGTTGTTTTTATTATATGTGCAGTAGCTTTAGTAATTTCAGCAGGCTACTTTAACTTAAAATTATATTGTTTCAGTTAGTTTAAACATTTCTTATTTTTATTGACATTTCATTTTTATATTTAATTAACAGAATACATTTTTTAACAACATTGCAATGATATAATATATATATATATATATATATATATACAAAAAAAGTATGCACATCTTAATTGCTGTAATTATATTGTAGTATTGCATTATATTATACAGATTGGCAATTCTATATTTTTTGCTTTTCTATTTATAAGGTGTATTAGAGATTTATAAGAAGTTTCTGAAAAAAAAAAAATTTGATTTTTTCATTTTCTTATTAACTTGTGTCCTAGGATGTATCATAACATAATAATATACTCCATACAATGTAATGAAAAAAATGTCTATGGCTCTCAGGTATATATACACTATATTTCCAAACGTTTTGGGACGCCTGCCTTTACATGCACATGAACTTTAATGCCATCCCATTCTTAATCCGTAGGGTTTAATATGGAGTCGCCCCACCCTTTGCAGCTCTAACAGCTTCAACTCTTCTGGGAAGGTTTTCCTCAAGGTTTAGGAGTGTGTTTATGGGGATTCTTCTAGAAGCGCATTAGTGAGGTCAGGCACTGATGTTGGCCGAGAAGGCCTGGCTCTCAGTCTCCGCTCTAATTCATCCCAAAGGTGATCTATCGGGTTGAGGTCAGGACTCTGTGCAGGCCAGTCAAGTTCCTCCACACCAAACTCGCTCATCCATGTCTTTATGGAGCGACGCTTTGTGCACTGGTCAGGCATGCTGGGACAGGAAGGGGCCGTCCACAAACTGTTACCACCAAGTTGGGAGCATGAAATTATTCAAAATGTCTTGGTGAAGCATTAAGAGTTCCTTTCACTGGAACTAACCCCTGAAAAACAACCCCACCCCATAATCCCCCCTCCACCAAACTTTACACTTGGCACAATGCAGTCAGGCAAGTCCCGTTCTCCTGGCAACCGACAAACCCAGACTCGTCCATGGGATTGGCAGACAGAGAAGCGTGATTGGTCACTCAGAGAACACGTCTCCACTGCTCTAGAGTCCAGTGGCGGCGCACTTTACCCCACTGCATCCCACACTTGGTGATGTAAGGCTTGGATGAGCTGCTCGGCCATGGAAACCCATTCCCTGAAGCTCTACACACTGTTCTTGAGCTCATCTGAAGGCCACAGAAGTTTTGTAGCTATTGACTCTGCAGAAAGTTGGCGACATCTGTGACCCTCAGCATGCGCTGACCCCGCTCTTTGTGGCTGAGTTTCTGTTGTTCCCAATCACTTCCACTTTATAACACCACTAACAGTTGAGCGTGGAATATATAGTAGTGATGAAGGACTTTATTGCACAGGTGTCCACCGATCACGGCCCCACGCTTGAGTTCTCTGAGCTCCTGAGAGCGGCCCATTCTCTCACTAATGTGTGTAGAAGCGAACACACACATACACACTCCTGAGAGCGGCCCATTCTCTCACTAATGTGTGTAGAAGCGAACACACACACACACACACACACACACACACACACACACACTCCTGAGAGCGGCCCATTCTCTCACTAATGTGTGTAGAAGCGTCTCCTAGTGCTTGAGTTATACACCTGTGGCCATGAAGGGATTGAACACCTGAACTCAATCATTTGGAGGGGCGGCCCAATACTTTTGGCAATATAGTGTATATGCCTAAAAAAGAAATAGAACATAAACACTAGATGTTGTTTGACTGTGATACCCAGAAGTAAGTTGTAGAATAATGTTTATACCGTAGCTTAATTATAATTTCCATCCTATGTTTAAAGGATTAGTTCACTTTTAAATAAACTTTTGCTGATCATTTACTCACCCCCATGTCATCCAAGATGTCCATGTCTTTCTTTCTAAAGTCGAAAAGAAACTATGTTTTTTGATGAAAACATTCCTGGATTTTTCTCCATATAATGGACTTCAATGGGCTCCAAACGGTTCAAGGTCCAAATGACAGTTTCAGTGCAGCTTCAAAGGGCTTTAAACGATACCAGACGATGAATAAGGGTCTTATCTAGCCAAACCATCAGTTTCTGTGAGAAACCCAGCAGTATTTATGCTATTATTTTACCTCTTATCAGACGAACGGGATTATCTCTGAGCTCCACCAATAACTTCCGCTAAGTGAGGTCAAAATACAAGCCTGGTCATAGATGTATACGTAGATGCCTCATTAGCGCTTGCACAGATCAGTAGAATGAGGCATCTAAGATCGATATATCTATGATCAGGCTCGTATTTTGACCTCACTTAGCGGAAGTTATGGCTGATCTCAGAGATGATCACGCTCGTTTGAAAAGAGGTAAAATAATAGCATAAATACTGCTCGGTTTCTCGCAGAAACTGATCGTTTGGCTAGATAAGACCCTTATTCATCGTCTGGTATTGTTTAAAGCCCTTTGAAGCTGCACTGAAACTGTCATTTGGACCTTGAACCGTTTGGAGTCCATTGAAGTCCATTATATGGAGAAAAACCCTGGAAAGTTTTCATCAAAAAATTTCTTTTCGACTGCAGAAAGAAAGACATGGACATCTTGGATGACATGGGAGTGAGTAAATTATCAGCAAAAGTTTATTTAAAAGTGAACTAATCCTTTAAACAAAAGCATGTGTGCCCTGATATGCTTTCCTATGATGATATTTGACTGTTATTGAACCGCATTAGTATGGAGGATTGCATTGAGCTCATCCTGCAGGAGCAGCGCAGCGGCTGGTTCAGTCGTCACCACTGCAGTCCCAATGTCACCTTTCTGATGGGATCGGCCGTCGCTGGAGTCTACGGACTCTGGGCCACGTTCTGTATGCCGGGACTCAGGGTCCCTTTCAGACTGAAGGTGCTTTGACTTTATATGTCATACTTTTATATGTCTCTCTCTTTAATAGAGAGAAGCTGAAAAGGTCTGGTGTGATATTCTCAGGTGCCATTTTTACCTTCAACAAAAGAACAAACTGCAAATGTTATCAAGCTTCTAGATGGACGCAAAGGCCGTCTGGCTGACCTGGGATCAGGTAATGGACGTTTGGTAAGTCTCGCTGACTCTTAAATGAGGATCAAATGTCAGCTCATATGCATGCATTAAGTGTCCTGTGCTGAAACGCAGGTTTTCGCAGCCTCGTCTGTGGGATTTCAATGCACAGGATTTGAAATAAACCCCATGTTGTTGGCCTATTCAAGGAGTAAAGCGTGGTGGCGTGGCGTACCACACAATGATGTTCATTTTATCAAACAGGACTTCTGGAAGGTAACGTGTATGTATAAATATGACCCTGAAGCACAAAACCAGTCATGGGTATATCTGTGGCAATAGCCAACAATTCATTGTATGGGTCAAAATTATCCATTTTTACTTTACCAAAAATCACTAGGATATTAAGATCATGTTCCATGAAGATATTTTGCAAATGTCCTACCGTAAATATATAAAACATGTATTATTATTATTATTAGTAATATGCATTGCTAAGGACTTCATTTGGACAACTTTAAAGGAGATTTTCACAATATTTCTCAGATTATCAAATAGTTGTATCCTAACAAACAAACCACACATCAATGGAAAGTAGGGCTGCGCGAATATATCGAAATATTGCAAATGTACATATCGCAATATGCATATCGCAAGGGCACGCAATATCTGAATGATTTTAATAGGCTACTTTAACATTGTGAAAAGCAGGGCCGTGCAGAGAGTTCGTCAGGGGCAGGGGCTCAAATGTAAAAAAGGGGCAATATGTAAATAATAAATATATA
The DNA here is from genome assembly GCF_949357685.1 of Gobio gobio. Taxonomy (NCBI): domain Eukaryota; kingdom Metazoa; phylum Chordata; class Actinopteri; order Cypriniformes; family Gobionidae; genus Gobio; species Gobio gobio. The sequence goes on along the minus strand of NC_137118.1, from coordinate 44,986,885 downwards.
TATATATATATATATATATATCTCCTTATGCTCATCAAGCCTGCATTTATTTAATCAAAAATACAGAAAAAACAGTAGCCTAATATTGTGAAATATTATTACATTATGTTCTTTTTAACTTTTTATTAATCAAAGAATCTTGAAAATAGTATCACAGTTTCCATCATTGACATTAAATCCTCATATTAGAATGATTTCTGAATGATCATGTGACACTGAAGAGTGGAGTAATGATGCTGAAAATACAGCTGTGATCACAGGAATAAATTATATTTTAAATTATTTTAAAATAGAAAACCATTATTTTAATATATTTCGCAATATTGCTGTTTTTTATTAAATAAATGCAGGCTTGATGAACATAAGAGACTTCTTTCATAATGCTGCATAATATTAAAAAATGGTAATAAGTCCTTTCATGTAACCATTTGGCCAGCCTACACTTCACATAATAGGCCTGTAGGTGCCGGTGGCACTTGGGTTTTGTTAACTTTGATAGTTTCATGAAATAGTAAACGGTGTATCAATATTGGCTACATAAATACAAGTGAATTTAACACTACTTACCATTAATGCGACTTTTGCTGCTGAATGGTTTTGTGCAGATTTGTTTGTTGTCAGTTAAAATCCATTTTGTCAGTGATGCAATTTATAAAATGAGACAAACCGCAGGAAATTGTTCCACAAACGTTAGTTCGTCTGTCCATGTAATTTTCAACCGATTTATGAATAAGAACAGAAAATTATCGCTCCACTTCACATCGCCCAATGGAATTTGAACTTGCTTTGCCAGATCACGATTGGTTGGTGTATATACATGACAAACGGGCATTGGTGAATTGTGTAATACTTTAAAATATATAGCTAATATATAGATTTGTAATTAAATCAACACATTAGCTCTGATTATGGATGAAAAAAAAATATTGGTTTACTTTTTTCCCGCGAGGCCACACACTCTCTGAAAGGACCATATTTGGCTCGAGAGCCGTTTCCGAACAGTGGAAAATCATCTGTCAATCAAAACGCACGCAACGCAACTATAGCAACGCGTTATGGCAACGCCTCAACAGAAATTGTCCGACTTTTGAGCCGTTCGTTACTATTGTAAACATTGTCATGTTATAATAATCACATTTATTTAGTTTTATTGACCACGATATTATCATTGATATCTGTCTGAGAGGGGCACTTTTGATTCATTTTGAAAAAGGGCAGGGGCTCGAGCACCCAAAGCCCCCCCCCCCCCCCCCCCCCCCCCCTGCACGTGCCTGGTGAAAAGTGTATGTTTTAGGTCAACACATATAGCAGAGAATAGACTGAGCACATAACTGTTACTTATGTGACTTGCTTGACGTTAAAAAGAGTTATTAAACGCAATAACTTGCGAAAAACCACTACTTGCAGTCTCGCGCTGTCTGACACACACACACCGAAACGTGCGCACAAGCCGTTCTTTTTTTCGTGTCTTGTTACACACGCAAACTGTCAAAAACACACACAGTTATGTCAAAATGGCTGTCTTGATGAGTATTCATGTAACACTGTCGGTTATGATATCAGTTGGGGAAAGAAATGGATTTTACACACTTAAAGCAATATTGTATCGCATATCGAATATCGCATTATTTAACAAGGATATCGCATTTTTCTTCAATATCGCACAATGGAAAGCTTTATTCAGCTTTCAGATGATGTATAAATCTCAATTTTTAAAAAATTGACTCGTACGACTCTGGTTTTGTGGTCCAGGGTTATAAATGATTTAGCATTAAGTCTTATGTGTAGCTTTCCTTACTGTACTCTTTTATATTCCAGACTGATCTGTCCAAATACAGAAACGTGACGGTGTTCCTGGCTCCTGCAGTGGTATGTTTCTGGACTGCCATGTGGGGGCGCTATAGGATCATGTGTTTTCTGTCTATTAGTGGCCACAAGTGATGTCTGGGGGGGGGGAGATTTGTTTTTAATGACCATACAAGATCAATTAAACCTTAAAATATGAAGAAAGTATTTCAACTACAGCAACAGGTTTTATTTTACTATGCAAAAAATGCATAGAAAAACAAAAATCATACATTGACTACAATATAATCAGTTATTAATATTTAATTGGTTCTCTCGTTTTTGTATTGAATCTTCAGCATCATTACTCCAGTCTTCAGTGTCACATGATGCCTCAGAAATCATTGTAGTATGTTAATTTGCTGCTCAACAAACATTTATGATTATTATTATTTATTTTACAGGATCTGTTGATGAATAAAAAGTTAACCGAAAGAGCAGCATCAATCTGAAACATATTTTTTGTAATATTATAAATGTTTTTACTGTCGCTTTTTTAATGCATCGTTGCTGAATAAAAGTTAATTACTACAAAAAAATACTACAATATAATCAGTTATTAATATTTCATTGGTTCTCTCGTTTTTGTATAACAGTCTAGCCAAAAATGATGTTGCACAATTTGTCATGTTTCATTGCGTTATCATCACAAATAAAACAATCGACTCCAAGCACAACTACACAATATGCTTACAAAATCTATAACTAATGTTTAATAACATTTGGAAAAAAAAGGGTGAAGATGTCAATTTTTCAAGGCCAGACGTCACTTTTGGCCACTAGTGTACAAATCCCATATGCATTTCATGAAGTTGAAATATTTCCAGTTTTTTATAAATATTTCTTTCAGTTTTAATTTGACTTATTTTCAAGTTAAACTAAATGAAAATAAGAAATTTTAAAATAACTAATAGCTAAAATTTGTCTTTTTTTTTTTAGTAAGATTTGTTTATATGCCTACATATTTTTATTTTATTTAAATTTTTCAGTTTGAGTTATTTTCAAGTTAAACTAAATGAAAACGAGGAATTTTGAAATAGCTGAAATAAAAATGTCATTTTTATTAGGATTTGTATACGTCTATACTTTTTTTTCAGGTTTAGTTATTTTCAAGTTAAACTAAATGAAAATGATACATTTTAATATGAAACCATCAAAATATGAAGAAAATATTTTATGTTTTATAAACCACAGCTATAGGTTTTTATTTTACTATATGAAAGAAGAAAAAAAAAGTTAATTAATATTTTATTGGTTCTCTCGTTTTTGTATGACAGTCTGGCCAAAAATGATGTCGCACAATTTGTCATGTTTCATTGCGTTATCATCACAAATAAAACAATCGACTCCAAGCACGACTACACAATATGCTTACAAAATCTATAAATATTTCCATTTTTTTATTAATTTTTATTTCAGTTTTAATTTGACTTATTTTCACATTTTTAAATAGCTAATAGCTAAAATTTGTAACTTATATTAAGATTTGTTTATATGCCTACATATCTTTTCAGTTTGAGTTATTTTTTAAGTTTAACTAAATGAAAATGAGGAATTTTGAAATGGCTAAAATAAAAAAGTTAACCGAAAGAGCAACATCAATCTGAAACATATTTTTTGTAACATTATAAATGTCTTTACTGTTGCTTTTTTAATGCATCCTTGCTGAATAAAAGTTCATTACTTTAAAAAAATAAAATACTAAAATATAATCAGTTAATAATATTTAATTGGTTCTCTCTTATTTTTGTATGACAGTCTAGCCAAAAATTGTCACACAATTTGTCATGTTTTATCATCACAAATAAAACAATCAACTCCAAGCACGACTACACAATATGCTTACAAAATCTATAACTTATTATTAATAAACTTTGAATAAGGGTGGGAAATGTCAATTACTGGCCACTACTGTACAAATCCCATATGTATTTCATGAAGTTTAAATATTTACTGAAATATTTTGTATCTTCGCTGATGATTAAATATGCTAGTAAGATTGTATGTTAACATTAGTTAATGCATAAGATATTATAACCAACAAATACTAATTATGTTCATGATGCATTAATTACTGTATGTTAAAACAGAAACTGACATTAACCAAAATGAATAAATGCTCAGGCTATTGCATTAATGTTGTAAAGTGTTACCAAAACGTAATCTTTCATAGAGAATATAAGGAGTGCTGAAGATGTTTAATGTTGATTTATGTGTGTGAATGTGGCAGATGGAGGTTCTGGAAGAGAAGCTGTTAAAGGAGCTTCCTGAGGATGCCAGAGTCATTGTGTGTCGCTTCCCTTTCCCTCACTGGCCTCACAGCTGCACTGCTGGATCTGGACTCAACCAGGTCTGGGCTTATGATGTGCACCCAGAACATCTGCACACACACACACACACACACACAGGCCTCAAGCCGCTTCTCACATGTGACGAATGAGAAATCAGGATATTCACCCTCAGAACAGTCTAATGATCAATGCGCCTGTGTGACTGTATTCATTTCCAAACCAAGCTAAAGTATTGGATATGTGATGGTAAATAAATTGTTGCAATGTTTTCAAAATAATTCTATTTAATTTATTTTTTCTAATACATTATCAGCTTTATAATTTGAGTGAGAAGTTAAACTATAAACAGTTTCCTAGTCAAACGTCCTCATTTTCATTTACTTTAACTTGAAAATAACTTAAAAAGCATTTTTTATTTATTTATATATATATATATATATATATATATATATATATATATATATATATATATATATATATATATATATATATATATATATATATATATATATATATATATATATATATATATATAAAAAGGTCCTAATAAAAATGATAATTTTATTTCAGCTATTTCAAAATGTATCATTTTTCCTTTAGTTTAACTTGAAATAAAAAAAAAACTTAAGTAAACAGACATATTTCAAAATCCTAATTAAAAGGACAATTTGATTTAAGCTATTTAAACGTTTCTAATTTTCATTTAGTTTAACTTGAAAATAACTAAAACTGAAATAAAATTAATTAAAAAAAATATACAGATATATATTTTAAAAATCCTGGGGACACATTTTTATTTAATCTATTTCTATCATTTTTTACTTTGATTTAGTTTTACTTGAAAATAGTTTAACAAAATGATATAGACAAAAAATATCTAATAACAATCACAGATTTTTATTTCAGCTATTTCAAAATGTATAATTTTCATTTAGTTTAAATAGCTCTTTCAAAATTTAAATACAAATTAATAATAACAAAAATTAATTTAGTTTAACTTGAAAATAACTAAAACTGAAATAAAAAAATAGACATAAAATATGAAAATAAAAATAAAAAAAATGCAAAAACTTTAGCATAAGAATAAAAACGAATTAAAACTATTGATGAAGATCCAAAAGGTTGTCAATCATAAAGCTTTGTTTGTTTCCCCGTTTCATAATCTCATATTTCCAGTCATCTTGCATTAAATCTCATATTGCCAGTATGGTCTCAAATTTCAGGAAAGCATTTTTGTTTTGTTATTTTGCATTCAGGATGGTTATTATTGGGATGGTTATTGGTTATTATATCATTATATAATACATAAACATCTTATCTTGATGTGTTTGGTAATCTCCCTCAGCATGCCTTGGACACTTTAATGAGCTTTAAGGTCTGTCATCATGTTCACATATTATATTACCCTCAACTGAGCAGAGTTACTGCTGGTGATTGTAAAGTGTTTTTATGCATTTTCCACCCTGAGATCACAACTCCTCACTCTTTCATACACTCAGGCTGCAGTCTGACATCACTGATGAATAATTCATGAGACATGGTCAGTTAAAAAAAGAAGGGTCCATTTTTTACATTTGACAACTGGCATATGCTTTCAATTTTATACTTTTGTGTTTCATAAGCTGTGAACATGCGTCATTTTCATGAGATAAATATAAATGTTTACCTGTTGAATGTAACTATAAATGACTGAGTAAACATTTTATTCTGGAAACCAGCCTTCACAGAACAGCATCAACACACTCCCACTCTCTCTTAAGACACTTCGGAGAACAGCTGTGTGTGTGTGTGTGTGTGTGTGTGTGTGTGTGTGTGTGTGTGTGTGTGTGTGTGTGTGTGTGTGTGTGTGTGTGTGTGTGTGTGTGTGTGTGTGTGTGTGTGACCTTCATCTGACGGAGAACTGATGGACGTTTACTCCAATAAAGAAAGAACAGCAGTGTTCATCTCACAAGAAGACAAGTACACAACACACACTGTTTGCATTAGCCATGCCACTGTAGATATCAAAAATACGAGTAGGCCTATGATATATTGGGATTTTAATATCATCATATTACCCTATGCCTATATCCTATTACAGGGGTTTTCAAAATTTATGATGCCAAGGACCCCCAAATATGATTCCCTTCTTAAAATTCATCTATATATGAAGACTTCAGATGCAAAAGCCTCTAAGTCCGTCTGACGTTTTTCTTCAAAATAAGCATTTCTGTCAGGCTTCTACATAAGTACTGCTACTTCTGAATGGGCTGAGGCTGGGATTTAGTGGGTTTGAAGTGAAAATATGTTATGAACGTATACTATATGCACAGAGCATTCACTCAGTATCGTTATCTCATTTTTGACTGAAGTGGCTTTTAGAGGCTTTTGCATCTGAACTCTTCATATGTTTATGTATGAAAAACATTTAAACTATTAGATAAATAATAAGTGTGACATTATAAATACAACATATTGTTTCCTAATGTAAATTGGCTATACTTAATGTTGGATGTATAAACCTGAAGAAGAACATTTTCAATTAAAATTATTTGTATAAGCAACTTTAACAATAAATGTATGTAATCAGCTCATGTACTGCGTTAAGAATACAGCCTTGCAACCCCAGTGAGCGAGATAAAGGGGACTATAGTGAGAAAAACTCATGTGAGCAAACATTTAACCCAACCGCTGAGTTAAAACAACCCATTCACTGGGTTAAAACAACCCAATTGCTGTTTTTAATCCAGCATTTTTAGAGTGTATGGTAACCCAGTGTAATTTAAATGGCTCTAATAATTCCAACATAATAAAACATTAAACATACAATATAAAGTCTCCCCCTTTTTTCATTTTGCACCAAAAACACATAAAATAACACTTAATTTCAACAATTTTACTCTAGTTGTCAAGTCCCAAGCAAAGCATGCTGGGAACTACAGTTTCAGCAAAAATCATTTTCGAGTACTGAAAGGGTTAGTTCACCCAAAAATGAAAATTCTGTCATTAATTACTTCCCCTCATGTCGTTGGACACCCGTCAGACCTCCGTTCATCTTCAGAACACAAATGAAGATATTTTAGTGTAAATCTGATGGCTCTGAAAGGCCTCCATTGGCTCAATGGCACGGTTCACTCTCAAGACCCTTAAAAGGTACTAAAGACGTCGTTACAAAGTCCATCTCACTACAGTGGTTCTACAATAACTTTATGAATCGGCGACAATAGTTTTTGTGCGCAAAAAACCCCTAAATAACGACTTATATAGTGATGACGATTTCAAAACACGGCCTCATGAAGCTTCGAAGCGTTATGAATCAGTGAGTCGAATGATGATTCGGATCGCGTGTCAAACCGCCAAACTGCTGAAATTTTGCGATTCAAACCGCTGAATCGACTCACTGATTCATAACGCTTCGAAGCTTCATGATGCCGTGTTTTGAAATCGTCATCACCAGTGTTGGGGAAAGTTACTTTGAAAAGTAATGCATTACAATATTGCATTACTCCGTTAAAAAGTAACTAATTGAGTTACTTAGTTACTTTTTAAGAAAAGTAATGCGTTACGTTACTTTTGCGTTACTTTTTCTCAACTGGGCTGGGCTTGTTTTTGTTTTTTTTATAACAAAAAAGTTATATTTTTGTAAAGACCTCTTCATACCAAAATTGAAATAATAAGCTCCAGGCTGAGGTAAAAATGCAAATTCACGCATGAACAGTAGAGGGCGCGGCTCTGCTGTGCTGCCATTCTGGATAATGGTAGAATAGGATGCAGGAGAAAAACAAAAATCGAGTAATTAAAAAAAAAAAAAAAACATCAAGTAATTTTCATCATCAAAGGTCAGCAGCAAGACATTGGTAAATTAAATATAAAGGTAGATCATGCATAAAAATAGTTGTTTTATTTAACATTTAATTATTGGAGGTTTGCATAGTACTTTGATTTTGCATTTGACTGATTTTATTCATTTTGAGGAGTACAGAATCTTTGGTGAGATAAATAAATGCTCACATTTAGTCTGGAACTACAATAACCATCATGTTCACACACGCCTCTGCACTTATTTTTCACATCATGGGGCAGGAGAGCTGTCAGTCAAATTAATGTGAAAAAGTAACTCAGATATTTTGTTGTAAATTTGAAAAGTAATGCGTTACTTTACTAGTTACTTGAAAAAAGTAATATTATTACGTAACTCAAGTTACTTGTAATGCGTTTCCCCCAACACTGGTCATCATTATATAAGTCGTTATTTAGGGTTTTTTGCGCACAAAAACTATTGTCGCCGATTCATAAAGTTATTGTAGAACCACTGTAGTGAGATGGACTTTGTAACGACGTCTTTAGTGCCTTTTAAGGGTCTTGAGAGTGAACCGTGCCATTGTGCCAATGGAGGCCTTTCAGAGCATCAGATTTACACTAAAATATCTTCATTTGTGTTCTGAAGATGAACGGAGGTCTGACGGGTGTCGAACGACATGAGGGGAAGTAATTAATGACAGAATTTTCATTTTTGGGTGAACTAACCCTTTAATTGGTTCACATTCACCCTAAATAATGTAATCTAGAATATTGCACATTTTAGAGAATTACATTAATCGAAAGCAAAGAAATCATGTTTAGAAGAGAAACACAATTTTGGTTGCATATGTTTGCTAAGTAAATTGGACAATATGTGTGTTCCTGTTTTTTCAGTGTATCACACACATTTGAGTGTGTTAAAGTGATGTTATAATGCTACTCTGTGCGTTCACTCGGTGCTGAGACACTTGTTCACACTGCAGTGAGTGAGATCATATTAGGCGGTAAAACATGGTAAATCAAGAACACCAGATTTTAACAATAAGACTAACTGTGTCGAGCTGGAGAACAATCATTTCTGTCCTTCAATGATCCAAACAGTTGCTCATCTGTCTAATAAAACACATCATATGTTAAAGCGGCTTTGGTGTTGCCATGGTTTCGACAAAATAAAACCAAGGGAAATCAAGGGTAACGCGGGTATGATGTCATTAATGATGTCCATCGCTTATTTCTCGAGCTTTAAACATTCTTGGAAACATTTGGGATAGTGTAAGGACACAAGTCAACAAAATATATAACATTGTTCTGGTGGTTTTTGGATATTTTAATCCCAAAATCTTACATATTGTGCCTTTAATTAGCACTATAAAAAATGCTGGGTTAAAAAATAACCCAAGTTGGGTTGAAAATGGACTAACCCAACAATTGGGTTGTTTTAAGCAAACATTTAACCCAACCGCTGGGTTAAAACAACCCAAATCCATTTTCAACCCAACTTGGGTTGTTTTTAACCCAGCATTTTTTAGAGTGTGATATCAAGAATTCGTATTTCTGCGAGTGATGAATGTCATTGTTGATATTGAGAATGAACATTTTGACTATAGTGGAAATGTATTTCCTGGAATCAAAAATGGCCATTAGTAGAAATCTTTTTCCTGTTATCAAGAATGAGCATTTTAACTAGTGAAAACTGAATTGATGATATCAAGAATTCATATCCTGGGAATTAATAAAAGTCAAAACGGCTTGCTATGGTGTGTGTGTGTCAGTGTGTGTGTGTGTCAGTGTGTGTGTGTGTCGGTGTGTGTGTGTGTGTGTGTGTGTGTGTGTGTGTGTGTGTGTGTGTGTGTCAGTCAGTATGAGTCATACATGCAGCATTAAATCCGTAGTAAAACGAGTGTAAAGGAACACATGGTGGCGCTAGAGATCTTTACTGTGACACACGCTGTCTAAAACATGCCCATGCATGTCCTGCTCACACCACTGTAAACCTGACATTGACATAAAATATGATTTCAGTGATGCAAAAGATTAGACTATGGTACATTTGTTTAGGGATTGTAACTATATACTAACTGATTCTGTGTACCCTCACTTTTCTTTATTTTGGAAATATGTTCTATTTGGTTTGAAAAATAATTTTACCTTATGAATCTTTTACTTCTCTTGGAGAAAGTTCATATTCATACATGTACATTTTCTAATCATAAGCCATTATTCAGAGTTTTTCTCATCAAAATCCCGTTTAATTTAGTCTCTTCTTCTCTTAACATGCTCCGATTGCTCCGATATTTTACTTGTGCTTTCTTTTCTTTTTTATTTGGTTATCTTTGCTTGTATTAGTATTGTGTGTATGTGCGTGTGTGTGTGTGTGTGTGTGTGTGTGTGTGTGCACTCTAAATAATGCTGGATTAAAAATAACCCAAGTTGGGTTGAAAATGGACAAACCCAGCAATTGGGTTGTTTTAACCCAGCGGTTGGGCTAAATGTTTGCTTAAAACAACCCAATCGCTGAGTCCATTTTCAACCCAACTTGGGTTGTTTTTAACCCAGCACTTTTTAGAGTGTGTTTCCCCCCCCCCCCCCCCCCCCCCTTTCCTCTTCTCTTTCCTCTGGCGGTTGTTCTTGTTCTCTCTTGTTATCTATCCTTTGTTTATTTCTTTCTTAAATGTCTGTTTCTCTCTTTATCTGTAATGCTTCATTGTTCTTATTAATAATAATAATAACTGCTCAAAAACATTCTAACATACAGAATAATAATAAAGTTAAAAAAAAGTGTTAAAATAAGAAAATAAAACATATTGTAAAATACATAGGAAATAGAAAAATAAATAAACTTTCCATTTTAACACGAAGTAATAATAATAATAAAAATGTCCTGCAAATAAAACGTTCTAACATACAGAATAATAATAATAATAAAATACATAAAATGCATTAAAATATGAAAAAAAAGAACTTTCCATTTCAACACAAAATAATAACAATACATTTTGATATTATAATTAACATAGTCCTTCTTTATATATCTAATCTCAGGAATAAAATATTCCACGTCAAAGCTCAAATTATAACATTCACTGATTTGAGACGCGCCTGTTTTTTCACTAAAAAAAATTAATTGTATGATAGAAATATGTGTATTTGATGTCCTTTTTTATACTCAGAATGATAACTTAGAATGCAAAGAACAACATATTATAGAGTTATTGATTTTATTAGGAAAATATCATATACATAAAAAAAGTGGGCTCAATGTAAACCAAATTTTTCACACTTTGTAAATGACTTTACATTGTATGTAAATCTCTTGGAACAAGCAAAGAACAAAAAAGCAATGAAAACATGTAATGCTTTGAAAGCACTGGACTTTATGTAATTTTTTGTTTGTATGTTTTTTTCTTTTCTTTTTTTTCATTTTTTTTTTTTTAATTTCCTGACAGCTACAGTTAATGTGATATTATGAGTATGTAATACCTCATGTTCTTATGGCATTGAATAAAAAATAAAACGATTTGAGACGCGCGTGCTTATTCCAGCGCTTCAGTGAACGCGCGTGACGCGCCGGTGAAAATAAAATAAGGAGGCGGAGCGACCGCGCGCGTGTATAAGACCGAAGCCCTGTGATGATTCCTCGCAGTCGGGACTCGAGCATGGACATACTCAGGACTATAACACACCACCATCACCATCATCAGCCTGTGCACAGCGGCAAGATGTGTGAACACACACACCACAGACCCACCGAGAGCAGACGAGGGAAAGCAGAGGATCATAATAACGCTCAAGAGATGTCACGCATCATCACGGATTCAACCACTGGGAAGTGTTACTGTAGAGGAAAAGTTTTGGGCAAGGTAAATATTTTACACCTGACTTATGAAAAATGAGTAGATACCATTTTATATATATATATATATATATATATATATATATATATATATATATATATATATATATATATATATATATATATATATATATATATATATATTAAAAACAAAAGTATTTTGAAATTGCATCAGCTGGTTTATATTTTGAATTTAGTTATGCATAAGAGATTATTTGCACCAATTGAATAGACTGATATGCAATGCATCCTCTCTCTCTCTCTCTCTGTTGCAGGGCGGTTTTGCCAAATGCTATGAATTTACAGATCTAAGCTCTGGCAAAATGTATGCAGCCAAAATCATTCCACACACACGCGTCTCCAAACCTCACCAAAGGGAAAAGGTAACTTGCTTGCCCTGTTCGTCACGTATTTGCTGCATTGCCTAAATGGCTTTATTAAGTTTCCGCAACCGTTTGATTGACAGATCGACCGAGAAATCGAATTGCACAGAGCCCTGCATCACAAACACATCGTTCACTTCTACCACCATTTCGAGGACAAAGATAATATCTACATCCTGCTTGAATACTGCAGCAGACGCGTGAGTGCCACTGATGGGCTTCTTCAATAACTGGTTATTTTAGGAAATATTGTGCTGATGTGTTTTGTTGTCCTTCAGTCACTAGCACACATTCTCAAGGCCCGGAAGGTGCTTACAGAACCAGAGGTGCGGTACTACCTGAGGCAGATCGTCTCGGGGTTAAAGTATCTCCACGAGCAGGAGATTCTGCACAGAGATCTTAAACTAGGTAAGCGCCCTAGAACATGCATATAATCACTAATAACACACATGAACCTTCGTAACCCGATCGATTCTGTTGCTTTTCCCAGGTAACTTTTTCATCAATGAGTCAATGGAGCTCAAGGTTGGAGACTTTGGTCTGGCTGCAAAGCTGGAGCCGGTTGAGAACCGCAGAAGAACGATATGCGGGACGCCTAACTACCTGTCGCCCGAAGTCCTCAACAAGCAAGGGCACGGCTGTGAATCTGACGTCTGGGCCCTCGGCTGTGTGATGTAAGTGCAATGGGTCGCTTTATACTACTTGAAAGCTTGAATCTGATTGGCTGACGAACGTTCTAAGGTGTGCAGTCATTTTCAGGGAAACGCACGGCTAAAGTAGTCCCAGGCAGGTTATGCCCGCATTACAGTTCCATATCACTCCGCCAAATGTTTTCAAATGTCTTGACAACAGCAAAAGAACCACAGAAACGTGTTGCTCTGACGATTGTATCAGTAAAATACTTTAACGACTTAAAAGCTATAAGACATTTCTCAGTAGCGAGGGAATAACGGCGCTGTTCTTGAAGCAGATAAACTTACAGTTTCACTATTAGTAGAGACCAAACACTGAGAGACGCAGACTAGTGTAAGTGTGGTAATACACACACTTAATATCTCTCTAATAACTGCATTAGTCTGATATCAGTGGCTCAAGCCTCTGTTACGAGCTCTAAAATGACATTTTGGAATTAGTAATGGAGGCTTGGGATGAGATGCGTAAGAAATTTGTCCTTTAAGGACAAAAAACTGACAAATGACTTGAAATAAATAATCTGAGCAATGTTTTGATGTGTGGTAACCATAGCGGAATAATTGACTCCAGGCCATTGAGTATAATATATATACATATACTTACCGTAATATATAAAAATAATGCACGTCGTGGCCGCATTACCACCTCGGGTGTGCATTATTTTTCTAATAATTCAATGGCCTGTCAACAATTATTCCTTACTTAATAAACGGGCCTGGCAACAGAACGGACCACTGCTCAAAAAAGAGCGACATCACGCCTCGAACATGCTAAGGTCGGAAATTAATGGGGCAAAAATGCCCCCAAAATTCAAGATATGGAGTGGTTGCTATGCAGTTGCTAGGGTACTCAGGATGGTTGCTATGCTACTCCGGTGGTTGTTAGGGTTTTGCTATGCTGTTGCAAGGGTGTTCTGGATGATTGCCATGCGGTTGCTAGGGTATTCTGGGTGGTTGCTATGCAAAAAATTCCCTCCCAGACAGCAACATAGTGTCATCCAGATCCGGCCCACATCTGGTCCACTAGGAATCCACATTTATAACATGATATAGATAAGCAATACCGAACGAGCAAGAGTGCCGTTTTCCCGAATATCAGCACAATTGCTAATGTGATATTGATTTTATATATATTTTATATTCTTAAAGCTGACTAAAAGTAATCGAGGATGGATCATTTAGACGAACTTGATTGTGTACATTGAGATGTCTTGTTATAAACTCTGGATTGCTGAATTCTGTCATCTATATAATGTTTAATATTGCTCATTAATGAGCTATTTGTACTGCTTGTTTTAAGTGAAAGAATGTTAAATATTGCACTTAAATGCAATTACAAAGCAATTGGTTTTGTTTAACTCTGAAACATGAAATGTGCTGCTTTAGCTAAACAACTAACCTTTTAATAGAAAAAAACATACTTTCAATGAACTTTAAGTTACCTGTATTTTTTTGTGAAAATAACCCAACTGCACTTTGATATTATATTTGATATTACTTGGAATGCACAATAAAAAAACATGATTTATGAAAATTAATTAAAAAAAACAAGTTTTTGCACATCAACTCTTCAGTTCTACATAAATCCCCAGTAATCTCTGAGCATCACAGTGATGTTAATGAATGATTCAACGACTCACTCACTTCATCCAGCCATTTTGAATGAATCATTTGACTGAATCATTTGACTCAGTGACTCATTTAGACAGTTCACTTTCACCTACTAAGATAATAAAGTAATTGCAGTCGCATTGCATACAATGTTTTTATCTGGCTCTGAATTGCGACAAGGTGGATGGATTTCGTGGAGATGTTTATTTATGACGGATAATCTGTGTCCCAACAGGTATACCATGCTTTTGGGAAGACCTCCTTTTGAGACCACAAACCTTAAAGAAACGTACCGGTGCATTCGGGAAGCGCGATACTCCATGCCTTCGTCTTTGTCGGCCCAAGCCAAGCATCTCATTGGCAGTATGCTGGCCAAAAGCCCTGTGGATAGGCCACATCTTGATGATATTCTACGCCACGACTTTTTCTGCCAGGTGTGTGTCTCTTTGTGCCTTTGTGTCTTCACCAGTGAAGCATTCAGTGGCTTTGAGCTTGTTTTTTCCTCTCTTATATCAGGGTTTCACACCAGACAGACTGTCTGCTAACTGCTGCCACGCAGCCCCAGACCTTCACCACACCAGCCCTGCCAAGAGCTTCTTCAAGAAAGCTGCAGCCGCCCTGTTCGGTGGAAAGAAGGACAAAGCCAAGTACTTGGAGACTCAAAGTAAGCGCTCGTGTACAGTAAACCATCCGTGGATTACCCAAGTTACATCACTAGACTGATACACGTCTTGCTTCTTATAGATAAACCAACCAAGGAAGAGGAAGACATAAACAAACTATGCCTTGACCTCCGGAAAACATCAGTGAGCCCCCAACCCTGCAGACAAACCCTTGAGGTGAGCTCCTTCGTCCTTCTCATAGTTGTGCAGAAAGTTTGAGATCGTAACCTAACCCCATGCACATTCCATCCTACATTTCCCACAGGACACTAAGCCCACCATCACAACTGCTGGAAAACCAGCTGTCCCGGCGGCAAAGGACACCAGCAGCAAACAGCACATTAGAGACAGCATTCGGATGATAGTGCGGGGAACTCTGGGGAGCTGCAGTAGCAGCAGCGAATGTAAGACACGCCGCTTTATTATCGTTGGGAGGCTGGTAATGGATGCTTCAGTGCGGGATCTAATGGGCTTTGGTGCTTTTTGCGTCCGCAGGTCTTGAGGACAGCACAATGGGAAGCGTTGCGGACACTGTTGCCCGAGTACTGCGAGGCTGTCTGGAGAACATGCCGGAAGGTGCGTTTCTGAGGATCTGACATGATCCGAGTCACAAATGCAAAGTCACGTTTAATAACTCTTTCTTGATAATAAGGTCAATTAAAATGCATTTAAAAATAAAACGTATTGTAAGATAAAAAAGCGGCAAAAGGGTTTTGAACCTTTTAAAAACTTGCATATATATATATATATATATAAAAATTAAAATCAGTTTTGTTTAGAATTTAGTTCTATATGTAATAAGTTATACATTTTTAATAACCAATTTTAACAATAAAGTAAACAATATCCGTTTAAAAAAATAACAGATTAGACAGATAAGTATTATTTAAAAAAAGCATTAAAAGGATTTGGAAAATTTTAAAAAGTTTGAAATCTGAAAATAAAATAATAGTATTAAATTAAAACCCTTTTTTTAACATTTTTTATTTCATGTTAAAGTTATACATTTTCACTTTTAATAACCTATTTTTAACAAAATAAGTAAAAAAATCAGAAAAAAAACTTTTTCTGGATTTTTGTCGGTTTTTGTCATGAGTATAAATAAAAAATATAAAGCAATAAAGGATTTTGAATATTTAAAAAAAAAAAAAAAAATTATCTGAAAAAAAAAGAATAGAAAATAAATTCATAAATAAGTTTCGTTTTTTATTCCACTTTAATGTTCTAACATTTAACTTTTAATGCATTTTATTTCCTTTAATAACAAAGGAAATAAAATGCATACAAAATTGATAAATACAAAGTGTTTTTACAAGTATAAATAAAAATAAAAAGCATTAAAAGGATTTTTAAAAATGTAAAAAGTTTAAAATCTGAAAATTAAAATCCATTTAGTTTAGTTTTGTATTTCATGTTAAAGTTTTTTACTTTTAATAACCTATTTTTAATAATAAACTAAATAAATGCATTAAATATTTATAAAACTTTGAGAAATATGGAGGGTTTTGTTAAAACCGTGTAAATAAAAAGTATTTAAAGGATTTTAAAAAGTTATTTAACAATAAAGTAAAATAAAATGCATTATTATAAAAAAAGCATTAAGAGGGTTTTGAACATTGTAAAACGTTTAAAATCAGATTTTTTTTTTCATGTCAAACGTCAGAGTTATACCTTTCACTGTTAATGATGCATTTTTAATCTCTCGTTTACAGTTAATAATATTCCAAAAGAGAGCGTGAACGGCAGCTTCCAGTGGGTGACTAAGTGGGTGGATTATTCCAACAAGTACGGCTTCGGCTACCAGTTGTCAGATCACACAGTTGGCGTTCTCTTCAACAACGGCACTCACATGAGCCTGCTGTCGGACAAAAAGTACGTTGACGATCTCAAATGTGTTCGTAGCTCTGTTGCTGCTAGAAACCATGAAGACTAACGTGTCTTTCTCCCCTCAGGACGGTGCATTACTATGCAGAGCTGGGACAATGTTCGGTCTTCCCCACTACAGAAGCCCCAGAGCAGTTCGTCGGTCAGGTCACCATCTTAAAATACTTCGCCCACTACATGGAAGAGAATTTGATGGATGTAAGTGTCCTCGCCTGGTGGAAATGGGTTGCAATTGAAGTCTATTAATAATTAGCATCAGGTTTTCTGACGATTGCTTGCTGTTGTTCAACAGGGAGGTGATTTACCCAACGTTACTGATGCAGGCAAACCCAGATTGTACCTTCTTCAGTGGCTCAAATCTGACCGAGCACTCATGATGCTCTTCAACGATGGCACTTTCCAGGTAAACCTTCGTATTTGCTCTAATGCGAGAACATCTACCTGCATAATGTTGACTTGATTGCTAAACACGTGCTATTCCCACAGGTCAACTTCTACCACGATCACACCAAGATCATCCTGTGCAATCAGAGCGAAGAGTACCTACTGACGTACATCAACGAGGATCGCGTGTCCACCACGCTGCGGCTCAGCACCATGCTGGTGTCCGGATGCTCGTCGGACCTTCGCAGCCGCATGGACTATGCACTTAACATGCTGTTGCAGAGATGCAACTGAACGATACGAGCTAACACCGAATGGGATACTTTGAAAAGACGAGAATGTGGACTACTTGCGGCTGGACGGGAGAGTATTGAAGACGGGAGGCGATGCAGTGGATTATGAGTTTTACAAATGGACTGAACTGAGCTGGGCTGGAACCAGAGACGACGATGAAATCAAGACATTGAGATCTCATTTAGGTGTTTATCTTTTTAAAATGCAGAAATCTTGCTTTGTTGAAGCCAAACGGAGATGTTAAGTCTTTCCCTGCCAGCGTTGACTGCAGAAGTTGCCAGCATTTTTGATCATATTCGCACATTTTTTTAATGGCCTCCATTAAGTTGTATGAATATGTAAACATTCAAAATATCGAAAGAAAGAACATAACCTGTGCTTTTAGGCTAAAAAATATATCCACACTAGGGATCGACCGATATGGACATTTTGGCCGATACGATAATTCTTTATATTTGAAAGCTGTTAACCGATATATATTTGCAGATAAATCCAAAATTTTATATAATTTTTGAGAGCCTGATTTACAAAAACAAACGTAGAGAACATTCAAAAGTAACGCACACATTAGGGATGCACAGATATGCAAATTTTGGCCGATCCGATAACCGATAATTCTTTATATTTGAAAGCCGATAACCGATATATTGGCTGATAAATCTACATTTTTTTATTATTTTTGAAAGCCTGATTACAAAAACAAACGTACTTCCTGTAACGTTCATAGCATATTTGTTCAAAGTTATCTGGTCTTTAATAAGGTTCTCAAAGCGTTAGCACAAAACGTTATTGGAATATCCATGGAATATTTTTTTTTACTAAAACGTTTTAGTTTATTTAATGTTTTTTTTAAATGTTACTTCTTGTTAGGGAATTTTCAGAGAACATTCAAAAGTAACATTAGGGATGCACCGATATGCAAAATTTGGCCGATATGAAAACCGATAATTCTTTATATTTGAAAGCTGATAACCGATATATTGGCCGATTAAATCTATATCCAATTTTTTATATAATTTGAGAGCCTGATTTACAAAAACAAATGTAGAGAACATTCAAAAGTAACATTCACTTTAGGGATGCACCTATACCGATAACCGATATATTGGCTGATAAATCTAAACATTTTTATTATTTTTGAGAGCCTGATTATAAAAACAAACGTACTTCCTGTAACGTTCATAGCATGTTTGTTCAAAGTTATCTGGTCTTTAGTAAGGTTCTCAAAGCGTCAGCACAATTTTATTGGAACGTCCATGGAATTTTACTAAAACGTTTTTTTTTTTTAATGTTACTACTTGTTTGGGAATTTTCAGAGAACATTCAAAAGTAACATTAGGGATGCAGCGATATGAACATTTTGGCCGATACGATAACCGATAATTCTTTATATTTCAAAGCCGATAACTGATATATTGGATGATAAATCAAATACCAGATTTTCATATAATTTTTGAGAGCCTGATTACAAAAACAAGAGTCTCAGCATTAAAAACCATGTCCCAAGCATAGAATTATGATGTTCTCATTATAATTTCAAGCAATTCAAACCCATCATGATGAACAGTGCACATCTGAAGTGTCTCAGCTGAAGGAAATAGATTATTTATCAGCTTTAATATATCGGACAAATGTTCTTATCGGCCCGATAATGATAACATTAGAAATGAACATATATCGGCCGATATAGTGTGTATCCCTAATACACACTTGAAAGTGAATACAAACAGCTTTTTTTGTTTTTGTCAAAGTTTCCGGATCGATGATAAAAGATAGATCATGAAATGGATCGAGTCCATCGACACACGACTTTGTACAGTAACGTTAGGCGGTTTTGATTTACATGCTGTTGAATGTTGATGATCACGATAAATGCATCAGCAATGCTTAATCCGCTCCTTCTGGTTTACGCAGATCATCTTCTTCGCTTGTTTTTGGATTTGGAGATGCTGTACTATTTCAGAAGGAGCGCAACAGCGCCCCCTACCAAACCCAGATTGCCGGCAAAACTCGTCAGTGGCGGGGAAAGAGTTAACGTTGAGGAAAAGGAGGCTTTAGCAAGGCAGGGTGGTTGGATGTTGCTCTCTTGAGAGCAGATTTTTCTGTTAACTGTGAAAACATTCCTGCTTAAGGACACGGGCTCCAGAGTGAAATGATCCGATGCTGTAGTTGCGCGGCCGGTTGGAAGGCGAGAAGAACCGGCTGCATTTCACTGTGCGCACGCTCTGCAATGCCATGGACATAACTTATTATCAGACAGACCCAACTATTTATTTATTTAATAAAGATGACCTTCGTGTTCATGAGTGATGTGTCAAGAACACGTGTTATTTAATTGTTCATTACAATAATCGTGACTAGTCCTTTCACGTCAATCTCCCGGGGCATCATGGGAGTTGAGACCAACTCATTATGCAAGGCCGATGGCAAAACCGCAATCGGCGTGTGTCTTGTCTTGATGTTTGTATAAAGATTAAAGATGAATAATATTGTGGAGGTGTTGTATTTTGTTTCTTTTTTGAAGCGTAATTACCCCCATTGTCCCTGCGTCTGAGTGCCAAAGCAGTCCATTATGTAATCCTCCAGGGGCCGATGAAGCCACTTCAAAAACACACACGTTATGCTTACAAAAGACATGAAAAGAGTGTTGTTTTCACCACCTACTTTCAGCCCAGTACAAATTCCCTACGCTGTGTTGACAAGCTCTTCGTGCACTATAGTAAAAGACAGTACTTGATGTGATTTTGTACTGTATTTATAATGCAATTGCTTAAAACTACTTTATCTGATCAATGGATTGCTTATATTATTTGCATTTCACTCGTTTTTTTCCTGCTGTCCGCAACCAGAACAGACATGTGACTCATTTTTGGGTCACAACCCAAAAAAATAATGAAGCTAGTTACGGTGACAAACGCCAACTCTTTTCATCATGCACTAATTAACTCAGGTATTATAATTAGTCATAATTTAAAGATAAATAGGGACACAAATGAATAGCTCATAGAAGGTTTCCAGAATTAATTAAAATAAATGCATCTGAATACCTGAAGCATAGCTGGCTCACACTACTTTCGTTCTTTAATAGGTCATGAGTTGCATTAAATCCATTCCTTAGAAAAAGTGTGATGGAAAACCATTGCGTCCCAATTTGCATACTATCCATCCTAATAACATTCGAAATTAGAGTGACCAAAATCATAATAGCCTATGTTTAAATACGTTTTCCAAAGATAAGTGGTGATAAATAATAAATATGTAGTGATAAATGAAAGATTAATAGATTGTAACCTGACGAAAATATATTTATTCAATGTTACCCACATTAAATTTCATATGCAACAGCATTGACAACTTTTATAAAGATACGTTTGGTCATTATAACTTTTAAATGCATCATTATGCAGGCAGATCAACATGCAGCTATTTCTCTCCAAGACGGTAGGAAATTAAATTAAATTGAACGATTTAAACAGTGACAAAATGATTGACAGGTCAGTTTAAACGGCGACAGGATGCACGTAGGCCTAACTAAAGCGACAGAGCTGTCAATCAAGTTCCCATGAAATCAAAATGGAGGTTTTTAGGATTGTAGTATGAATATGTTAGCCTTACTGTTAGCCTTACTGTTATCTAAAAGCTTGTGTTCTCCAAAACAATGACAAAATCTGATTTTCTGTCCAATCAAACGCTCTCTAGAATGTGAAAATATATCTACTGGATATGAAGAAAAGAAAAACAAGACGAGAAAGGGAGGACATTGGGTAGGGTGGCCATATGTCCGGATTTTGGCCGGACAGTCCGGATTTTAAGCCCCCAAGCTGCTAAAAACCCCCCCGCTCTAGAATCTTTATTGGGATGCAACAGCATAGCGTCTAATGCCGTAAGATCTCTGGTCAAACAAATGATTGGCTGAAAGCGGTGTCAAATAAATATCTGATATATCATTGGTTAAAAACGTAAACAAGCCTTGTCCACATGCTGGCTACGTCATATCATAACGTTAACATGCCGAAACGTCAAACCTCATTTACTCCGGAATGGACAAAAGAGCACGAATTTATATTAAAAAGCAGTAGAGACGCTTTTCATGGATTTGGCACTGTGCCAGATTATTTGTTTATTTATGCATTTATTTTATTTCCAGAAGTCCAGAAATGTTATGTTTTCAGGCACTGTGCACTTTGCAAGACAGGTTCCTCTCAGTGGTCAGTTTTTGATACATCTTGAATAAATACAAATACTGTGAACAAACACTTTTTGCTTCTTACACATAGGTATAATTCGAGATATATCGTAGATCAATGGTCTGGCAATGAATAGAGTAGGCTATTTCAGAATCACTATCACCATCGATATGATGGACAACATTGTACTGTAGTTGTGAGTACACCAGTGTCCTATGCAATTATTCCTGCTTCACTAAATGCCGCAAAATGTCCCCCTTTTTGGTGTTATGGAAATGGCCACCCTGAGATTGGCCCTTTATGGCACACGGTAACCATGTCAAGACGCAGTTTTCATTTGTTCATCTTTGCGTCGAGCCAGCTGGTATGTCGTCTCTCTTGGCCTTGACGAGGAAAGACTGGAGGAACAGAGAGGCGTTTGTTGTCCAAGATCCGTATAGCCCACAGTTGGCCGCCTGGAGAGAAGTCTCTTTCTAGCATCATCTGTCACTTTGGCTCAGAGAAGACAAAATGGCCTACATTTCAATGCCAGATTACTTAATAGACTGAATGCACAAAATAACACTTTTACAGTTACATAACACGAACATAGCCACTGATATTGACCATAACTATGATCTTTTTTATCTTTTACACAGGCCTTCGGCTCACATGAACAAATGACTGGATCTCTGAGTAATAAAGTCATAAAATAAAAGTAAAGTAATAATATAATATTAAATAAATAAATACAATTAATGTTTAAAAATATAATTAGTAATACTAATAATACATTAAAATAATAATGTTTATTATTTGAATAGTGATAATTGTAATGTATTATAATATTTTAGTGCTGTTAAATCGATTAATCGCGATTAAATCGCATCCAAAATAAAAGTGTGTACTGTGTATAATTATTTATATTTGAGTGTACACACTTGCATGTATATACTGTATATATATTTATATCTTTATATTTTATATATAAATATAGGCCTAACACATTTTCTTAAATATATACATGTATATACATGTATGTATTTATATATACGTAATACTTATGCAGTACACACACATATTATGCAAACACAAACTCTATTTTGTATGCGATTAATCGATTTGACAGCACTAAATATAATGTATGACAGATGTTTCAATATTGTAAAGCAAAGGACACAATGGATAAATTATATATATACACACACACACAATATAATATAATAAATGACTGATGCTTCAACATTTTATAGCAAGGGACACAATGCCTTATTTTGGCATATTAAGACAAATAAATAAATAACAATAATAATGTTTAAGCATTATTTGAATAATAATTGTAATTGTTGAGCTGTTCTGTATGCTGCTGTTTGCACAGTAAAATAAACCTGTGAAAAAATGTATTTTTAACAGCTCACAGACACTCGTCAATTGTATTTTTATTTAATGCAAATTCAATATTATAATCTTATCAGTTAACGGTTAATATTTGGATAAAGAGCGGCGGTTGTCGGTCGGGAAAATTAAAGGGTTAGTTCACCCAAAAATGAAAATTCTGTCATTAATTACTTCCCTCATGTCGTTGGACACCCCTCAGACCTCCGTTCATCTTCAGAACAGAAATGAAGATATTTTAGTTGAAATCTGATGCTCTGAAAGGCCTCCATTGGCTCAATGGCACGTTACACTCTCAAGACCCTTAAAAGGCACTAAAGACGTCGTTACAAAGTCCATCTCACTACAGTGGTTCTAAAATAACTTTATGAATCGGCGACAATAGTTTTTGTGCGCAAAAAAACCCTAAATAACGACTTACATAGTGATGACGATTTCAAAACACGGCCTCATGAAGCTTCGAAGCGTTATGAATCAGTGAGTCGAATCATGATTCGGATCGCGTGTCAAACCGCCAAACTGCTGAAATTTGGCGATTCAAACTGCTGAATCGACTCACTGATTCATAACTCTTCGAAGCTTCATGATGCCGTGTTTTGAAATCGTCATCACTATATAAGTCGTTATTTAGGTTTTTTTTGGCACAAAAACTTTTGTCGCCGATTCATAAAGTTATTGTAGAGCCACTGTAGTGAGATGGACTTTGTAACGACGTCTTTAGTGTCTTTTAAGGGTCTTGAGAGTGAACCGTGCCATTGAGCCAATGGAGGCCTTTCAGAGCCATCAGATTTACACTAAAATATCTTCATTTCTGTTCCGAAGATGAACGGAGGTCTGACGGGTGTCGAACGACATGAGGGGTGAGTAATTAATGACAGAATTTTCATTTTTGGGTGAACTAACCCTTTAACCGAAAAGTGGATGATTACGTTACTGTTGATCATCTGTCCGTCATCGTATAAAGCCCGCCCTGACAATTTGATTGGTCCGAACAGCTCTGGTTCCAGCATAGTGGCTCCACATTGGATCAAGTCCACACTGAACTTCCCGACCTCAAATGTTGTGGGCGGGGCTAAGTTCGGCTGGCATCCAGGCTAACATAATGGCCTTATTTTGGTATTTTTAAGACAAAAAATGTACTAGAAGCCAGAATGTACTAGAAAAAAACCAAAAATATTTTAATGAGCAACGATTCAGCCAATCTACCGTTCTCAGGCTTACTAAACACAAACAAATGACCAAAATGCTTAGCGAAACTGGTTAAATGTGTTGGCATGAAAACTGTGAGAATAGCTGGCAAAGTATTAGACAACATTCTTGTAATGAAACGGTTCTAATTGTCTAAATTAAGTTCTTGTTAAGTGCCGCTGATATAATTAGATCTAATCTTCTCTGGAATTGTTTGCAGAATTACATCCTTAGGTGTGGACAAATGTGGCACAAATGATAGATTTCAATAAGTGGTTATGAGCTATTGAATATGGCATGTTTTCCACAATGTCATTACAGACCATAAATACCTCGAGAGACATATTACAGTGTTCGTGTGGTTTATGGTTTATCATTCCAGCATGGAACTAAGGGATCCAAGCCACAACTTTACACTGTAAACATGGAGTACAATAATATCTGTGTATGCATAAACATAATAAAAATCCATTCAGCTAAACCAGCTCATAATGCATGTCACAGGAAACATATCCGGATCTGAATATGTGAAGGATGCAGCTTTTCCATGTTATTTCTCAAGACATGGCAAACAAAATGTGAAGATAATGAATCACGTCTGATTACTTAACATCCATCTGCTGGCGACTCCAACATCCTTCAGCAGTGTGTGTGTGTCCAACTGCCCTACATTACACGGACACATCACACATTTGCCCCAGTTTACATGTACTGCGATCGTCCATGTCTGAATCGGTTGACAACACGTCAGCTCACAACGGACGAGCTAATGCACGTCTAACCAACCGGCCAACAGGCTTCATTTCAGAGAAATCTGATTCAGTATAAGTTCAAATAATGACGAGTTTCATCAAGGGATCTCACAAACAATCACATTACCTCAAAATCACATGATCAGTCACATAGAAATGTTACAATATTTGAATTCAGTTTCTCGTGGCTGATGGGGGAAGTTTCTACTTCACATTTCACTACAAAAATCAAAAGAATTGATATTGTTTTATAAAAACAAAGCTTATTTTAGGACCTTCCCAGGTAACACAGGAACTAATGTTCTGAACAAACGTTCCTGTAACGTTCATAGAATGTTCCTTTAAAGTTATCTGGTCTTAAAGGGCACCTATTATGCAAAATTCACTTTTATATGATGTTTGAACATAAATGTGTGTTGGCAGTGTGTGCACACAACCACCCTATATTGGTAAAAATCAACCAAATCCTTTTTTTTTAATCCCCATAAATCATAAGCAGTGTCTCAGAACAAGCCGTTTGCAGATTCCTGGTAAAGTGACATCACATTTCACAGGCTCCGCCCATGAGTGTTGATGGACACTACCGTATTAGCATAGACCCCGCCCCTGAACGTGCTGTAAACAGTCCGCCATGTTTATCTCCTCGCCAGAGCATTAACAGCAGCATTCAAGTAAGAAATGCGTTCTTATTAAAACTACTTAAGTTATTCAGTCATGAGTACTGAGTGATTTTCTGATTTCTTCTGTTGTTTGATTCATATTAACAGCAGATATAGCAGTAGGTACTGTATATTACACTGCTCTCACTTTAGTAACGTTACACAGATCTGCACAGACATAACCGTGTTCATGTGAACTTTGTGTGTTTCTGACATAACTTTGTGTGCATTTGACAGTTCGCAATAACACATGAAAGAGAACTAGTCTAGTTTAATACTCATAGTCGCACGGACATCCAGCTCCAGATCCATGCGTCGGGTTTGTGTGCTCAAGTTGAGAGTTATAAGGCTTTAAAACGCATGCAGATGATAATATGCAATGTCACATAAGCGTGTCTGCGATAGAGATTATCATCAAAACAAACAGATATCATGTTTCAGTTTGGCTCCGCCCTCTGGGGTGGGGAGCAGCAGCTCATTTGCATTTAAAGGAGACACACACAAAACAGCTCATTTTTCTCAAACCCAAAAATGTGGCCTTTTTTAAAATGGTATATTAAATGATCTGTTAGGAATTTTGATGTGAAACTTCACAGACACACTCTTATATTACATCTTGTAAAAAGGGGCATAATAGGTGCCCTTTAAATAATGTTAGCACAAACCATTGTTCATGGATGCACCAATTCTTGCACATTAGGGATGCAAATTTTGGCCGCTATCGATATTTCTATATATTTGAAAGCCGATAACTGATATATAGTGGCTGATAAATCCAAATACATTTTTTTTATATAATTTTTGAGAGCCGGATTACAAAAACAAACGTACTTCATGTAACGTTCATTGAATGTTTGTTTGTTCAAAGTTATTCCATGTCCCAAACACACAATTATGATGTTCTCATGATAATTTTATGTAGTTTATATGACAGACTTGAGCTGCTCATGTTGCTCTGAACTGTATTTTCCTTTCTGAATTGATTCCAATCATATTTCAAGCAATTCAAACCCATCATGATGAACAGCTTTGATATATTGCCACAGTTTCTTATCGGGCCGATAACTATAGAGACAGAGCACATTTAAGCCACGCCCACACCGGGGGGGGGGGGGGCGCAATCCAACGCTCTCCATTGACTTTGTATTGCGTGAAGTGCCTCATTGTCATTTCTGAATTATAACAAAAACAGAACAATGTCTAAAAGCTGCTGTGTGACAAGGTGTACAGGAAACAAGCTAAAGAACCCAGAACTAAGTTTTTATAAGCTACCGAACCGTAAAAGCCAGCCTTTAAGGAGACAAAAGTTGATATAGGCAATGAGACGTGAAGCTTCAGCAGGAAGAATTGGTACATTTTGTGATCCTGACACTCAGTGTGTCTACGTGTGCAGTAAACATTTTGTCACTGTTAAGTCAAATATCCAAATGTCAGTTTTATATATTATATTTCCTGTCGCTGATTACGTTCCCCTCCAGTGGGTGTAGTTCTCACTCAGTGTAGTATAACATGTCGCGCTCTGTCTCAAATTGCCTGTATCCACTTTTGTGTCTTTAAACGCTCGTTTTTTGGGTCCACAGCTTATAAAAACTTCTGTGTTTTTGGTTCTGTGTTTTTTAGCTTGTTTGCTGTACACAGTCACATATCAGCTTTTAGACATTGTTCTGTTTTAAGTCAATGGAGACGGTTGGATTGTTTTCCCCCGGTGGGCGTGGCTTTAGATTATGACGCGTGGCGCTCTGCACTATCAGAAAAAAAGGTACAGTGGAGGTACAATTTTGTTCCTTGGGGAACAAAATGTATAACTGTACATTTAAAGGTACACAATTGGTGCTTAGGGTACAATTATACCATTGTTTTCCTCTACTTAGAGCAGGGTTAGGCAAGTTCGACAAGTCCTAGAGAGTCACTGTCCTGCAGAGTTTGTCTCCAACCCTGAAAGACATTAATAGAAGCTCTTATTGAGAATTAACAGAGGTTTAGAAGTTGATCTTTAATTGAACGTGTCGCCATTATGGTGATCAGTGTTTCCTTTAGTTGGGCAGTTTGACTCTTGGCTCTTGTGGTTTTTGTTACAGTGTTAACAAAACACATAATCTGTTCAAATCAAAAGAAGCCATAAACAAAAATTACCATGAAGAAAAATGTTTGACTAAACTCATCACTGACTAAAAATATTAATAATATTCACCAACAATACTTTCTTGCCACAGATCAGACATTCTGAATTCTGATTTTTTTAATACATTCTAAGAGGAAAAAGTTTAGACGCACACAGATATCAGCATATGAATCTCAACAATGGTGACATACTTAATGCTGCAATGCATGCTGGGAGCCATGAGTTTTATATTACGGTGGCTTAGTAGGGTTGGAGCTAAACTCTGCAGGACATCAGGACCTTGGGCTCCCATCAGGCTCTCTAGGACCAAACTTACCCCTGATTTAGAGGTACAAAAATGTACCCATAAGCAGTGTTGGGGAAAGTTACTTTGAAAAGTAATGCATTACAATATTGCGTTACTCCCTTAAAAAGTAACTAATTGAGTTACTTTTTAAGAAAAGTAATGCATTACGTTACTTTTGCGTTACTTTTTCTCACCTGGGCTGGGCTGGGCTTGCTTTTTTGTTTTGTTTTTTAATAGCAAAAAAAGTCCTTTTCCGTGCAAATGTAAAGACCTCTGCATACCAAAATTGAAATAATAGGCCTCAGGCTGAGGTAAAAATGTGCTGCCATTCTGGATAATGGAAGAATAGGACACAGGAGAAAAACGTTTTACCAATAAAAACAAAAAATCTAGTAATTTTTGCTCATGGCTTAACTGAATCATCAAAGGTCAGCAGCACGACATTGGTCAATAAAGGTAGATTAAATGCATAAAAATATTAGTTTTATTTAACATTTATATATTTGAGGTTTGAGTACTCTGATTTTGCATTTGACTGATTTTATTCATTTTGAGGAGTACAGAATCTTTATTGTGCAAGTGAGATGAGTAAATGCTCACATTTAGTCTAGAACTACAATAACCATCATGTTCACACACACGCCTCTGCACTTATTTTTCACATCATGGGGGCAGGAGAGCTGTCAGTCAAATTAATGTGAAAAAGTAACTCCGATATTTTGTTGTAAATTTGAAAAGTAATGCGTTACTTTACTAGTTACTTGGAAAAAGTAATATTATTACGTAACTCAAGTTACTTGTAATGCGTTACCCCCAACACTGCCCATAAGGGGCGGTGACAGCCACTTGTACCTAAAAAGGTACAGTTTTGTCCTCTTTTTTTTTTGAGAGAGTGTCTCTATAGCATTAAAAAATAAACGATACCGATATGGTGGCCGCTATATCGTGCATCCCTAGTTAACGTAATTTTTCTTTAGCGTTCAAGTAACCAAGGAAAAACATTTTAAAAACATTCAGAAATAACGTTTTCATAACTTAACGTGTGCAAAATGTTCTTAGAAAATATTTGTGTTAGGTGGGTGTGACGAGCAGGACGAGCAGGACGAGCGAGAGCCGCGAAAGAGCGACGCGAGGCCGGTGAGTGATTGATGATGAGCGCCAGCTGCGCGTCACACGGATTTCTCACGGAGGAACTCAAGACGCATAAAAGGAGGAGCGACGACAGTGAAGGACGAGAGAGGACCAGGCCTGGACTTTATGTTGTGTTTTGTTTACATTTTGTTATGTGTGTGTGCGGAGGTCGTCCGTGAGGGGCTGCCGCTTTTACTTTGATTTTGAGCTTATTATTTGATTAAAGTCTTTTAACGTTCGCCAGTTCCCGCCTCCTTTGTCCCATAACAACAAACCGTATTACTGTGGGATTGAGATTGTCTTGCATTGTGACATCATTTTCCTAAGTTTCACCACATTTTCACCTCAATTCTCATTAATGTATTGCAAATAATAACGTATTTTTAATAAGCATAAGTTAAATTTAGTATGACAAACATGATCCATACTTAATATTGGCATTATGAATGCAATTTTTTTTACACGTCACAATACGAAGAATGTAATCAGTGACAACTGAATTCATAATCATCATAAATAATGTCACATTGCAATCATCAGATATGTTTCACATTGCTTTAACTCATCAAAATAAGTTATACAAGATTCAACTCATTAAAATAAATCAGTTTAATGTAATTTAGGTTGAATTGACTTAAACATCCAAGTTGATTGTACTTAAAAAATTAGCAGCCACTTTTTTTTACAGTGAAATAATAATAATAATAAATATTGTACATATATGCAAATAGGCATTGACATTTCTTTGTGAGATTCACCCATGTTCATAATGTATTATCTTTTGCCGTTAAGAGAGTGAATGAACAGAGGAAGCTGTTTACTGCATATTTGTGGCTTTGCAACGAGTTCATTCATGCCGTTTGGCACATGGGAAGTGAACACATATTTTTGTGCCGCCCAGTTTCCTAGAACCACACCTGACATTCCTCAACACACCTGACGGCTTTTTCTCACACATTCCCTGTTCAACATCCCACCTTTAACCCACATAAAACAAGATGAACTGTGAGTTCCCAGAGGAAATAAAAATCACAAATAATCCATTTCAATCTCAATTGTTTCAGATTCTCAGATGTAAAGAGACAGAGTTTCTGAAGAGATTTCACTTCATGAAAGACTATGGAGGCAATTATTTTCTTTAGAATGACATGCACTGATAAATCATTCACAATAAGACCAGGAAACTAAATAGGGTAAATGTTGAGTTCACGTTGACTCATTTCTAAAACAGTGGGGAAGTCAGAAGCTGGCAAGGAAATTAAAAAAGAGCATACAAACTTTCTATGAATCAGACGAGGTAAATTGCATGCCTTTATTTGAGGAGTAATCGCTGCTAATGCGGCTCAGACAGTATGTACAGTATGCTCGGTGTTGCCTACATTGCTCTCTGTGTCTAAGAGAAACACAATGCAGACGATTGTTGCAACACAACCGGTACTGTATGCAATGTACATTGCCACACAATGGGGCTTGTGAAGCTGCTGGCGACCGCAGGATAGTGGGCTAGTGGATGTGGAGGAGTGAAGATTGCACTAACACAAAAGAGCTTTCAGAGAAGCATTGGAACACGTTTGCACGCTTATGAAAATATAAATCTTTAGAGTTGACCTAATGTTGCATTAGGGAGCTAAACAAGAAGGAATTACTACATTTTGCAGACTGAGATCTCAATTCAATCTTGTGTAAGTGGAAGAAATAGAAATGAAAAACAGCAAAAACAAAGTAGCTTAATGGATGCTTCCAAAGAAAATCAGTGCTGAGAAAATACAAAAACATAGTTCTGTCGATGGTTTGTCATACGAGACGGAAAAAATCTCACCTCAATATCTAAATTGTTTCTGAAATGAAATGTAAAACGAATGGACACCTTTGCTTAACTTGGTCTTCTTAATGCAATTTCCTGTACTTATAGAGACACTTCCCGCCATCGAATCAATTATTGATGGATAAAATCCAGTCCCTTCAGTTTGCAAAGACCCACCCCCTTTAGTTACTGTTGCTATGTCCGACAAGCCATGGCGCTCTCACACCACACACACACGTTCTCAAGTAGAAAAAATACATCGCAGAGCAAAGAGGACACTGACAACACGCCGACACACAGGACAGAGCAAGTTACTTTTGATATGAAGCAAAGTCTCAACTTTGAAATTGTCATTTTTTAAAGAAATTTAAACAATAAATAGCGTTTTGTGTCTCTTTAATGTGTGGTGATCGCTGTAGCGCCTCAGTTAAAGCTGCTCGTGAACCGATCATCTCTTCCTTAGTTCATTGATAAGCATGAAATAAACATGAATGAACACTAAAAGAAATATTGTTTCAACCACAGAAAGACGTTCAAGTCCACCGACGTTAATCTACTAACTCTCCTGACTGCTTTGTCGGACAAAACGGCAGATTCGGCGATGTGATTGGTCAGATCGCCTGTCAATCAAACTTGCGGCGAAGGGTGAAGTGAATATCCAGTTTCGCTTGGAAATATGCCACAATCCAAAAGTAAAAAAGGGATGCAAATGCAGTTTTTTTCCTTCTTTACCCCATGGACTTCCAATATACTATGGAAGTAAATGTGGCCCATCAACTGTTTGGTTACCCATATACTTCAAAATATCTTCTTTTGTGTGCAACAGAATAAAAAAAACTCATACTGAAACAACTTGATGGTGAGTAAATTATTTGTGAGGGGACTATCTCTTTAGTACCAGATGTGGCCCGGATCTTGTCAGACAATATGTTGCCGTCTGGAAGTTTTAAGCCTAAGGTCGTGTGTCCACCAAATTGTGGCAGGCTGGCGTATTCTATTGTTTTCAATGGGAGCGCCATGTTTTAAGAACGCCATGAACGCCAACTAGGCCTGTCACGATAACTACTTTTTGTATCGCGATATATCGTCCCTGAAATAATTGCGATTAACGTTAAATTAAACATTATTGTCAATAATTTTATTCCACTGAATATATAATCCTCATATAACAGCATAATAATGCAAGTAGACCTACACACTTTCAAATGACAACCTTTTAATTCTTTAGATCATGGAAATTAAGGGTAAAAAATATATTATCCGAAATAAAAAATAAAAAAATTGAATCAATAGTAAATAAACATTTTCCCTTGTGAAACGACTTTAACACTCGTCATTCTGCGTTGTCACGTTACGCTGAAAGAAAACTGAGGTGCGAGGACTCAAGTGCAGATAAAGGTTTTATTTAACAAAATAACAGAAACACAAAACAAAAACCCACAAGGGGGAAAACATAAATAAACCAAACAACATACCAAACTAAGTCAGGGAGCGGAACACAGGGAAGGGAGACGTCGACATTACAACGTAACCACAAAGACTATGAGCACATGGGAACTATATAAAGGGGAAGAAATCAGGAGGGAACAGGTGGAAGAAATCAAACACTAATCAGATAACAAGGGGGAGGGATCAGACAAAGACACGAGCACAGCCCAAAACAACAACACACCACATGTGCTTCACAAGACAGGACAGACATGTGACATTACCCCCTCCTTAAGGAGCGGCTACCAGACGCTCCACCAGAACAGGGCGGGACCGGGAGGACAAACCAGGGCGGGACGGGAGGGACAGACCAGGGCGGGACGGGAGGGACAGACCAGGGCGGGGCGGGAGGGACAGACCAGGGCGGGGCGGGAGGGACAGACCAGGGCGGGGCGGGAGGGACAGACCAGGGCGGGGCGAGAGGGACAGACCAGAGAGGGACGGGAGGGACAGACCAGAGAGGGACGGGAGGGACAGACCAGAGAGGGACGGGGAAGACAGACCAGAGAGGGAAGGGGGAAACAAAAAGTTCAGGCGGCCGGAGCGGCCCGCAGAGTTCAGGCGGCCGGGGTAGCCCGCAGAGTTCGGGAGGCCAGGGCGGCCCGCAGAGTTCGGGAGGCCAGGGCGGCCCGCAGAGTTCGGGAGGCCAGGGCGGCACGCAGAGTTCGGGAGGCCAGGGCGGCCCGCAGAGTTCGGGAGGCCAGGGCGACCCGCAGAGTTCGGGAGGCCCGGACACGGCAGGAACCGCCGGGATGGTCTCTGGCCTTGGGTCCACCGGAACTGGGTCCGCCGGAGCAGGGACCGCCGGAACTGGGTCCGCCGGAGCAGGGACCACCGGAGCAGGGACCGCCGGAGCAGGGACCACCGGAGCAGGGACCACCGGAGCAGGGACCACCGGAGCAGGGACCACCGGAACAGGGTCCACCGGAACAGGGTCCACCGGAACAGGGTCCACCGGAACTGTGACCACGTCAGGGGAAACCCTGTGCTCCTCCCAGGCACGCAGGACTGCCGCCATGAAGAACCCCATCACAGCCCTCCAGGCTGTGTCAGGACTCGGGACCACCGGAGCAGGGTCCACCGGAGCAGGGTCCACCGGAGCAGGGTCCACCGGAGCAGGGTCCACCGGAACTGGGACCACGCCAGGGGAAACCCTGTGCTCCTCCCAGGCACGCAGGACTGCCGCCATGAAGAACCCCATCACAGCCCTCCAGGCTGTGTCAGGACTCGGGACCACCGGAGCAGGGACCACCGGAGCAGGGTCCACCGGAGCAGGGTCCACCGGAGCAGGGTCCACCGGAGCA
Organism: Gobio gobio; assembly: GCF_949357685.1. Classification (NCBI taxonomy): domain Eukaryota; kingdom Metazoa; phylum Chordata; class Actinopteri; order Cypriniformes; family Gobionidae; genus Gobio; species Gobio gobio. The sequence continues at coordinate 44,952,911 of NC_137118.1, read as the reverse complement.
GGGTCCACCGGAACAGGGTCCACCGGAACAGGGACCACCACCGGAAGTGGGACCACCGGAACTGGGATCACTGGAACACGATCCACCGGAACTGGGACCACCGGGGCACGATCCACCGGAACACCATCCACCGGAACTGGGACCACCTGCTCTCCTACCCCCGAAGTAGGATCCTCTCCAGTGGAGGTGTCTGACAAGGTAGGCCTGCTCTTCCTCCTCCTTCTCTGTTTCCGGGTCATCGGAGGACTGGGGCCTCCACTGACAGTCGATGGAAGGGAACTGTCAGTGGGCTGGGATTCTGTTAGCCGCAGATGTTCCGACTCACCAAGATGGTAGATGTGGTGGACAAAGTCCCAGAATCCCAGATGCCCCAGCTTTTCCATCTCCCCCGGGCTGAGAGGCATGTCCAAACAATTGTTCAATACCTCCTTAATCTCAGCCTCAGTGTAAGTCATGTGGTCTACTTTAATGAGGAGACTGCAGGCGAAGTCCCTCACGTCAGCCCCCTGCTGACGGATGTAGTTGAAACTCACATACTTGGCAATTTGCAGGTAGTTGGAGGGAGATGAAAAAAGGAAGCTACCCATCTTCTGCTGAGTCCTCTAGTGGTGGTTACGTTCTGTCACGTTACGCTGAAAGAAAACTGAGGTGCGAGGACTCAAGTGCAGATAAAGGTTTTATTTAACAAAATAACAGAAACACAAAACAAAAACCCACAAGGGGGAAAACATAAATAAACCAAACAACATACCAAACTAAGTCAGGGAGCGGAACACAGGGAAGGGAGACGTCGACATTACAACGTAACCACAAAGACTATGAGCACATGGGAACTATATAAAGGGGAAGAAATCAGGAGGGAACAGGTGGAAGAAATCAAACACTAATCAGATAACAAGGGGGAGGGATCAGACAAAGACACGAGCACAGCCCAAAACAACAACACACCACATGTGCTTCACAAGACAGGACAGACATGTGACATGCGTTGACATTTATATGTGCAGCGGAACAGTGGATTTCGGCTTTGAAATCAAGTCCATTTTGGGCTTATTCTTCCAAACTGTCAGTAGTGGCCAGGAAAACACTAGAACGCCTCAAATGGCGCCTTTTTCACCTGTCGATAACCGCTCTGTGTATGAAGAACTGCCCGAGAACCACTTTCGCCTCCGTCACGGAAAACATACAAGATGACAGCACAATCCAGTAAAATGTTGGTGACATTCATTTTCATGTAAACATAATGGACGATATATTGCATCACAAAAATTACTGGAGGTCATGTACATATATTGTGCGATATATCGATATATTGATTATTGCGACAGGCCTAAAAACAACACCAACCGCCACATTCTGCGTGTACAACATCAACAGATGACAACAAGCAGCATAATAACGGAACAAAATTATTTAAGAGCCAGAGCAAATACTTTACATTGTATCAGCATTTTTATATAAAATCAATGCAGAAACAAACTATCTGTGAAATGAGATACTAGTTACACTTCCGTGGATATTACGTATCATAACAAGCAAAGAGTCTCAACTGAAAAAACGCTCTCAAGCGCTCACAGCGAGGCGTTTTCAGCTGGATAAAAACCAAGTGGCAACCTCTCGCATTTTCTCTTGAAGCCAATACAGAAGTGACTTAAACTGCAGTTCATGGACTGCCCACTAGAGACAGACTCTAGAAGGAGCAGAATCTCATTGAGCTCACGTTAAAATGCCCGACTGTAAATACACGTTTACAGTCTGGGACAAATTGTGGTTTTGGTCTATACGGCTAATTTTGCCCTTCATGACGACTGTGAGGGGGGTGAATTTTTTTATACGACACTACGTCCATATTTTTTTACAGTCTATGATAAAAACGCTTTGACGGACACGCAGCCTAAGTGTCCCTGTAATTTCACAAATTTGTCTTCAAGGGTTTCAGAAGAGATCTCAACAATGTCTAAAGCCGGGTGCACACTGTGTGATTTATAATAGTCCTTCATGATGTCAGACTTCAGGAACATGATCCCCGCTGTAAGCCATGTCACACTGTAAGACCTCAGTTGTCATTAATGTCAGATTGTACGATAGTTAAGGCGTCCGGAGTTCCCTTTCGTACGTCGGACGTACGTCGGAACTGACCGACGAATTGGGATCTGTTTTCAGAGACCGACCTACTTCGAGTAATTAAAAACGAGCCAATAAATATTGGCATGCGATCACGCATTCTACGCACCGCCCCGCGTTGCGAGTATAAATAAGGAAGTGGAAGTGCCGCATACCGCTTTCAACTTCGGAGCCGAGCATTGCAGTAATCTGTGTGTTCCTACGAAGAGTTTTTTTCTACAAACGAGTCGAGAGAAGATCTTTACCTGCTTCCAGTGTTCCAGTGTTGGTGTGACGGTGCCCTGCAGCGGTGGTCGCGACCAGGAAGAAAAGGACGAACAGCTGTTCTCACGGCTTGCTGGGCTTTTTTTTCTGAGTGCTCACAGCGGGCTTGCACCTTTGAACTGCTGTGAGCCGCGGCCATTTCCCCTGCGTGCCTCGGCACTGACGGAGCGGTTTTCTCTCTCTCTCTCTCTCTCACTAAAAGAGCAACACGGTTTGACCCTGCGTCTTTTTCAAGATGTCATTCAAACCGTATGTTTCTGGATGCCGTCGGTTTCTGTCCCCAGTTGACGGACACGATCGCTGTCTCTCGTGTTTGGGCGTTCAGCACGCAGAGGCGGCTTTCGTGGATGACTCATGTTCGCACTGCGCGAACATGACCATCGCAGTGCTACGGTCTAGGCTCCAATACCTCAAAAGGGGTGGAGTCCCATTGCGCATCCCCCGATCTAGTGGTCCTCCCGCTGCAAAGCAGAGGGCTGCTACTTTGGCTGATGCCTTTGGTGGAGATCTGAGGGTGACGGTCAGGGCACCCCCGCCCAGTCAACAGGCTGCTCGGGCCCCTCCCCCCTCCACTGCGCCGGCGCAGTTCCCGGAAGATCGCGGTGGTCCTTCCCATGGGGGGCCACCCGTTTCTTTCGGGGCTCCTGCTGAGGATATGTTATCGATAGCTGCATCGGGGGACGAGCTAATGGACTCTGGAATTGAGGATTCGGCTGCGTTGCCCCCTTCGGGTGTGGCACCGTTGCCCGAGTCTGATCCAGAGCTCACGGCTATGCTTTCCCGGGCCGCCGCGAGTGTCGGGCTCGAGTGGAACCCTCCACCGTGTCCCGAACCCTCGCGGCTGGACGATTGGTATCTCGGGACGGCCCGTGCTGGTTCTCAGCGCCCCGCCCCATTGCCTTTCTTTCCGGAAGTGCATCAGGAGCTCACGAAGTCGTGGACGGCACCCTACAGCGCTCGTTCACGATCAGCGAGTTCCTCCGTCCTCACTACCCTCGATGGAGGCGCGGCTAAGGGTTACGTGGAGGTCCCTCCAGTGGAACGGTCGGTTGCGATGCAACTGTGTCCTAAGACCGGCTCCGACTGGCGGGGCCATCCGCATCTCCCCTCCCGGGCGTGTAGGTTCTCGTCCAGCCTAACGGGCAAGACCTACACAGCCTGTGGAGAAGCCGCGTCTTCTCTGCATGCCATGGGGCTCCTGCAGGTCTACCAGGCCAAAGCGCTCAAAGAATTGCACGAGGGTAGTTCCGACCCAGGGGTTATGCAGGAACTGCGTACCGCAACGGACCTTGCCCTCCGGGCGACGAAAGTTGCCGCACGCACCCTGGGTCGGGCGATGTCCACTCTGGTGGTCCAGGAACGCCACCTATGGCTGAACCTGGCAGATATGCGTGAGACCGACAAAGTGCGGTTCCTCAACGCCCCTGTCTGTCAGGCCGGCCTCTTCGGCGACGCCATCGATAGCTTCGCCCAGCAGTTCTCGGTGGCACAGAAGAAGATGGAGGCCATCAAGAACATCCTGCCCCGGCGACCTGCTGCTGCCTCCACCCAGTCGCCGGCTGCACCTCCGCCTGCTCGTCGCCGAGGGCGCCCCCCTGCGGCCGCCTCCGCCCCAGCTAAACCCAAGCAGCAGCCTTCACCATCGGGGAAGCAGGGTGCCGGCCGTAAGGGTGCCGCCCAACCCGTGTCGGGGCCTGCTAAGTCGGCAGGCAAGCGCAAGGGCAAGCGGCCCTGACACGGGGAGCCCAGGAAGAAGAGGAGCTGCTCCAGGGGAGGTGGTGTCCAGGTGCCCGGAGGAGGACCGGGGTGGGAATGTCCAGACTGGTACACACATTCTCAATAAAAGAGCAGTTTCCTCCCTCCCTGAGCTCCGAGAGGGACGCCCCCGGGCCTTGCCACTCCTTTTCTTCCCTCTCACCCCTCGCCAGGGGGCAGCAGAGTGGGCACCGAGGATGCCCCCGGGCCTTCTCACCCACTCTCTGCCCCACCTGGAGTATTCAGACAACACTCCGGGCCGCCTCCGGGCCTCCCGAGTCGGGTCTGAATACTCCACCTCGCTGCCTCACCCCGGGTACGTCTGTGGTGCCGTTGATCCTGCTTGTTCGGTCTCTGGGGGCCTGGCTAGGTCTCCCCAGGCCGTCTCGCTGGCTCATCCGTACCATCAGACTCGGCTATGCGATTCAATTTGCACGCCGGCCTCCCAAGTACAGGGGCATCCTCTTCACCTCCGTGCGGAGCAGCGATGCCCATGTCTTGCGGTCCGAGATCGATGTCCTGCTGGCGAAGGGCGCGGTCGAGCCGGTTCCTCCTGCCGATATGAGGTCGGGGTTCTACAGCCCCTACTTCATTGTACCCAAGAAAGGGGGTGGGTTAAGGCCAATCTTGGACCTGCGCATTCTGAATCAGGCCCTGCACAAGCTTCCGTTCAAAATGTTAACGCAGAAACGCATTTTCCAATGCATCCGTCCCCAAGATTGGTTCGCAGCAATCGACCTGAAGGACGCGTACTTTCATGTCTCTATCCTTCCTCGACACAGACCGTTCCTGCGCTTTGCGTTCGAGGGGAGGGCATATCAGTACAAAGTCTTGCCCTTCGGGCTGTCCCTGTCGCCTCACGTCTTCACGAAGGTCGTCGAGGCAGCCATTGTTCCGCTCAGAGAACGCGGCGTTCGCTTACTCAACTATCTCGACGACTGGCTCATACTCGCCCAGTCTCGGGAGCAGTTGTGCGAACACAGGGACATGGTGCTCAGTCACCTCAGCCTGTTGGGACTTCGGGAGAAGAGCAAACTCTGCCCCGCGCAGAGGATCTCTTATCTCGGTATGGAGCTGGATTCGGTCAGCCGGACAGCGCGCCTCACTCCAGAGCGCGTCCGGTCAGTGTTGAACTGCTTGAATACGTTCAAAGGCAGGACAGCGGTCCCACTGAAATTATTTCAGAGGCTCCTGGGGCATATGGCATCTGCAGCCGCGGTAACGCCGCTCGGATTGCTTTAAATGAGACCGCTTCAACGCTGGTTGCACGACCGAGTCCCGAGATGGGCGTGGCAGAGCGGTCAGTACCGGGTCCTAGTTACTCCTTACTGTCGCCAAACCTTCAGTCCGTGGTCAGACCCCTCGTTTCTCCGGGCCGGAGTGTCCCTAGAACAGGTGTCGAGGCATGCTGTGGTCTTCACGGATGCATCATCCATGGGCTGGGGGGCCACGTACAACGGGCACGCAGTTTCGGGTCTGTGGACGGGGCCCCAACTGCGTTGGCATATCAATTGCCTAGAGTTACTGGCGGTACGTCTTGCCCTGGCCCGGTTCAAGAAACCGCTTTGGGGCAAGCACGTACTGGTCCGTTCGGACAGCACTGCGGCCGTTGCGTACATCAACCGTCAGGGTGGTCTACGCTCCCGTTGCATGCTCCGGCTCGCCCGCCATCTCCTCCTGTGGAGTCAGAAGTTTGTGAGGTCACTTCGTGCCATTCACATCCCAGGTGCACTGAACCAGACAGCCGACGAGCTCTCTCGCCAGTCGACACCTCCGGGCGAATGGCGACTCCACCCCCGGAGCGTCCAGCTGATATGGGACCACTTCGGAGTTGCACAGGTAGACCTGTTCGCTTCTCCGAACTCGACCCATTGCCAGTGGTACTACTCCCTGACCGGAGGTACCTTAGGCATAGATGCACTGGCGCACAGCTGGCCCCGGGACCTACGCAAGTATGCGTTCCCCCCCAGTGAGCCTTCTCGCACAGACACTGTGCAAGGTCAGGGAGGAGCAGGTCCTCCCGAGGAGCAGGTCTTGTTAGTTGCGCCCTACTGGCCCAACCGGACCTGGTTCCCAGAACTCACACTCCTCACAACAGCCCCTCCCTGGCCGATCCCTCTGAGGAAGGACCTGCTTTCTCAGGGGCGGGGCACTCTATGGCACCCGCGTCCAGACCTCTGGAATCTCCATGTCTGGTCCCTGGATGGGACGCAGAGGTTCTAGGTGGCCTACCACAAGCAGTGGTAGACACCATCGCTTCAGCTAGAAGCCCTCTACGAGGCGCCTCTACTCTCTGAAGTGGAACCTGTTCGTCGAGTGGTACTCTTCCCGCCGGGAAGACCCCCGAAAGTGTTCGACTAACGTTGTGCTTTCCTTCCTGCAGGATGGGTTGGATCGAAGGCTGTCTCCCTCCACCCTCAAAGTGTACGTCGCAGCAATAGCGGCGTATCACGATGCAGTAGATGGTAAGTCCTTAGGTAAGCACGACTTAATCGTCAGGTTCCTCAGAGGTGCGAGGAGACTAAATCCTCCTCGTTCTACCTCGATACCCTCTTGGGACTTAGCCCTGGTGCTCAGAGCACTTCAGGGTCCCCCATTTGAGCCTTTGCAGTCTGTTGAGCTAAAAATCCTGTCCATGAAGACAGTTCCCCTGATTGCATTGGCTTCAATCAAGAGGGTAGGGGACCTGCATGCACTCTCGGTCGACGAATCGTGCCTAGAATTCGGGCCGGCCAACTCTCACGTTGTCCTGAGACCCCGGCCTGGATACGTGCCCAAGGTTCCTACCACTCCCTTTCGGGACCAGGTGGTGAACCTGCAAGCGCTGCCTTCGGAGGAGGCAGACCCAGCCCTAGCTTTGTTGTGTCCATTCCGCGCTCTTCGCGCTTACGTTGACCGGACTCAGAGCTTCAGATCCTCACAGCAGCTCTTCATCTGTTACGGAGGCCAGCAGAAGGGAAAGGCTGTCTCCAAGCAGAGGTTGGCCCACTGGATAGTGGATGCCATTGTCTTGGCTTACCAGTCCCAAGACGTACCTTGCCCATTCGGGTTGCGAGCACACTCAACAAGGAGTGTTGCTTCTTCCTGGGCGTTGGCTCAAGGCGCCTCGCTGACAGATATATGTAGAGCTGCGGGCTGGGCGACACCTAACACGTTCGCTAGATTTTATAGCCTCCGTGTAGAGCCGGTATCTTCCCGCATTCTCGCCCCCAGTGGCCAGCAGCGCTAAGTGCCCGTTCTAAGTGTCGGCTTGCATACGCCACTCCCGCCCTCTGGGCCGGATACGTGCGTCTATTTTGCTCCAGTCGTGTTCCCCGAAATTCGGCTAACCCTGTGAGTTCCTCCGTCACCCCTTCGGTGTCAGACGTGGCGGCCGTCTGATGCCAGGCCTGCACCCGTATGCTTGTGGAACGTGTGTGTAGGCTGGGTTCCATATGTTGCGGTCCCCTCAAGGCTACCCCATATGTGTATTTCCACGGTACCAGCTACCCTACTCGGCTAGCCCCGTGTCTTTCCCTCGACAGAGCTTCCTCTGTCGTCTCTGGCTGTGTTCTTCCCCCCCTGGAACCAGGTTGGGTCCACTCCAGAGACTGCCATTTGTTACACTACCCTGTTAGGTTAGTCCTTATGTGTATTCCACCTCTCCTTCCATTGAAGGATGTGGTCCGCAGCGTACCATCTCCCGAGACGGGCACGCTTTCCCAGCGTTATCCAATAGTCACACTGAGTGGGTCTTGCAGGGACAGCAGTGACTGTCCTTCCCTGCCCGGAGCCCTGACTCACACTCTAACATAAGAGTGGTCCAGCGAGCTCAGGCAGGACGCTGGAAGGGCCAGCCTCCTGGCGTGTTGGTAGGGATCCCAATTCGTCGGTCAGTTCCGACATACGTCGAACGTGACCGACTGAAAGGGAACGTCTCGGTTACGTATGTAACCCTCGTTCCCTGAAGGAGGGAACGGAGACGTACGTCCCGTCGCCAGGTGCTGTGCTTCAGCTGAAGGGCCGAGCCACTTATCTCGGCTCCTCAGTTGAAAACGGTATGCGGCACTTCCACTTCCTTATTTATACCCGCAACGCGGGCGGTGCGTGGAATGCGTGATCGCATGCCAATATTTATTGGCTCGTTTTTAATTACTCGAAGTAGGTCGGTCTCTGAAAACAGATCCCAATTCGTCGGTCAGTTCCGACGTACGTCTCCGTTCCCTCCTTCAGGGAACGAGGGTTACATACGTAACCGAGACGTTTTATATCATCAATCAATGACGCTTTCAGTGACAGTGAGCTGCATTACTCAAGGGACTGAAATGGTGGCTACAAAGAAATCTCAAGCTCTCATTTTGGTCATAGTTTGTCTTGAAAAACGAAAATAATTTGACGGTCGTCCTAAGAGAAGTCACACAGCAGGACTGTGTGCCAAATCTGACAAATCCAGCCATTGGGTTACATTTTTAAATGACATTTTTGACCCAACGGTTGGATTTGTCCGTATTTGACCAAACATTGGGTTAAAAAAAACCAGCATTTTGTATTGCTCATTAGTATGCATATTACTAGGATATTGGCTGTTTATTAATCCACTCTAAAAAATCCTGGGTTAAAAATAACCCGAGTTGGGTTGAAAATGGACTAACCCAGCAATTGGGTTGTTTTAACCCAGTGAATGGGTCGTTTTAACCCAGCGGTTGGGTTAAATGTTTGCCCTAAAACAACCCAATTGCTGGGTTAAAACAACCCAACTTAGTCCAGTTTAGGTTAGTCCATTTTCAACCCAACTTGGGTTGTTTTTAACCCAGCATTTTTTAGAGTGCATATTCTACATCCTTACTTAAAACTAACTATTAATAAGCAGTAATAAAATGCTGGGTTGTTTCAACCCAAATTTGGGTCAAATGCGGAGACCCAGCCATTGGGTTACATTTTTAAATTACATTTTTAACCCAACGGTTGGATTTTGGCTGTTTATTACTTATAAGGCACATATTAATGCATAATGCCTTATTAAAGCGCTATGACCACATGCTTTAATCCTATACCTAAACTTCACAACTACCATACAAACTATTAATAAGCAGTAATAAAATGCTGGGTTGTTTCAGCCATTGGATAAAAAAAAATGTTATTACATTTTTAACCCAACGGTTGTGTTTGTCCACATTTGACCCAAAATTGGGTTGAAACAACCCAGCAGTTTTTGTTGCTCATTAGTATGCATATTACTAGGATATTGGCTGTTTATTAATACTTATAAGGTTGAAACAACCCAGCATTTTTTAGAGTGTAGGAGTTTATTGAGGCAAAAGCATCTAAACCATTGGTTGGGCTTGTCCAAATTTGACCCAAACATGGGTCAATGAAAAATGCTTTTAGTCATTGTACTTCATTGTTTAATTCAATGTAACTCGTGATTTCTGAGTAAAAATGGCTTCAGAGTAAATCCAAATCTTTCTTTTTTTTGTTGAAAAAATTAAATGCTGAAAAAAAGAAATGTCCTTCTGGGTTATTTGACACTTTGTTGGGTACAGGGCGGTTCAGCTCTGCACACAGTGTTCTGGGTAAATTCATAAGCACTCGGCCTGCCTGTGAAACTTCTCATCATACCTGTTCTTCACAGAATCACAGCCCTCCGCGGGGACTCGTGTAAATGGCATCTGATGTCGGCTTCACTGCAGGCTTGCCAGCCTAATTGAACAGATGGGTTTGTAATGGCGGCGGGTCAGACGGGGCGAGATGTTTGTGCAGCTGGAGTGGGTTTAAAGAGACGGGCAGAAGAGCGGACAGCCATGTGAAATCTCATACTATATAAAAACATGCCTTTGCCTTCCGTGTTTGACGTATAGGACGGGATCTGTTTGATGCTGGTATTGAATGTCACGACCCTCCTGAGAAAAGATGCACTTTAATGAGAGTCACAATAGACTGAGAGTTCATGAATGCACACATTCAATCAAGTTCAAGATGTTGTCTAGACTTCAAGCTCAAGTCGCCCGAAGGCATGTTTTATGAGCTAAAGAAGTGAGCTGTTCATGTAATCGAATCTGTGGAGAGAGTATTAAAACATTGATTTTCTTCCAGAGATGTATTTACTCCTGGATAGGGTTTCCAAACACACCCACGGGACACAAGCGGCTCAATAAATACGGATGGAGGGAGTAAAAGCCATATTAGAAATACTGATTTATTTTTCTATTTATTGTCAAATTCTTATAAAGCCCTACAGAGGTCCCATCTCACATTACAGTTTTCTCTTTGTCATCCAAACCGAAGCTTGTAAAAAATGGAGACGGGAAAAACACATCCCACCAGAAATAAGTGTTGAATAATGAAAGAAACTCAAAATGATTTCATGCTACAAGCAAATTAATTAATATAAAAAATGCTTGATGAATGAATGATGTAATCTATCAATCAATAAATGAATCAAATTCATGAATAAATTATAAAAAAATAAATTATATATATATATAGTAAATATTTTATTCAGTGTATATATTAATGTTCACTACATTTATATATACAGTATAATGTATATTGTAAAATTATTATAAAGAAATAATTAAAAATATAAAAAATAATAAATTATATTCCAAATTAATTTATTCATTAATAAAATTTATTATTATTATTATTATACATATTTAAGTTTTTTTATGTTCACCCCACATTATATATATATATATAATTAATATTTAATAATAATAATAATTAATATACATAATATTATAAAATATTACAATTAATAATATTATAAAAACTAAAATTATATATATATAAATATTATACATTTTTAATAATAATAATAATAATAATAATAATAACTACACATAATATTATAAAATATTATAATTAATAATATTATAAAAACACACACACACACACACACACACACACACACACACAGACACACACACACACACACACACACACACACACACACACACACACACACACACACACACACACACACACACACACACACACACACACACACACACACACACACACACACACACACACACACACACACACACACACACACACACACACACACACACACACACACACACACACACACACACACACACACACACACACAAACACACAAACACACACATATATATATATTATATATTAATAAACATAATATTATAAAATATTATAATGAATAAATTATAAATTGCTGTCCAATGTGGGGTGACCATAAAAAAGTTCTTAAATATGTATAATAATAATAAATTAAATTCATGAATAAATTATTTTTAATATAATTTTTTTATTATTTGCTAAATAATTTTACAATATACATTATACTGTGTATATAAATGTAGAGAACATTAATATATACACTGATTAAAATATTTACTATTTTCTACAATGAATTGCAAATACACACATGCGCTCATTTCATGCATGTAGAAAGGAAAGCTCAAACTAAGCACATTTACTGAGGATTGTTTGCAGTATTTGTGCCTTCAAGTATTGATCTAGTATTGATCTCAGTAGAAAGCTCAAGCTTTGATTCGGCTCATCGGATGCCAAACCACATCCACGCTGTCGTGAAATGATTTACTGACTAGTTTTGATGATAAATATTATTATTAGTGTCTCTGCCGCATACAGTTAGAGTGCCACCAGCGGCTCTGAACCGGTCACATTTGCACAGGGATTGTCTGTATTTCCTGTAGACGGCGTTAATCTCACACACTCTGAAGTGAATCTTGAACATCCGAATGCAAAAATACCTTTAAACCATGTTATTAAAATGAATCCACTATATTTCAATAAAGATCGTGGATGCGGCTGCATTTTTGCACATTAATCATTAAACTTTGAATGAATGAGTCATCAGTCAAATGCCCAGTGATATGAGCCGGCCTTCAGCACATGAGAGCCAGTCTGCTCTGCCTCACACACTCCGCTCAGAGATGCCCCAGGGAACCAGTGAGGCGACAGAGACAGCGCTCACACACTCCGTGTCCTCTCAGCCCAGCCTCAGTGTGAGAGAGTGGCCATGCGTGTAGAGTGAGAAGGAAACACAGAGAGGACAGAGAGACCTGTGAGGATCTGTGAGGACTGACACACTGGTGTTGGCCATTATTGCTGATATTCAACGTCATATTTTTGCAAAAAGGAAAACAGGATTTTTCTTGCTCTTATCAAGTATAAGAGTCAGACCATACAGACAAACTCTAACATGCACAGCTCTCCCTACACTCTCTCTCTCTCTTGTTCCATCCGTCCATCCATCCGTCCGTCCGTCCGTCCGTCCGTCCGTCCGTCCATCCATCCATCCATCCATCCATCCATCCATCCATCCATCCATCCATCCATCCATCTATCTATCTATCTATCTATCTATCTATCTATCTATCTATCTATCTATCTATCTATCTATCTATCTATCCATCTATCTGTCCATCTATCTATCTATGGTTCCATCTATCTATTGTTCCATCTGTCTGTCCGTCCGACAATCCATCCATCTATCATTCATCCATCCATCCATCCATCCATCCATCCATCCATCCATCCATCCATCCATCCATCCATCCATCCATCCATCCATCCATCCATCCATCCATCCATCTATCTATGTTCCATCTGTCCACTCATCCATCCATCTATTGCACCATCCATCCATCCATCGCTCCATCTGTCTGTCTGTCTGTCCGTCCATCCATCCATCTATCGATCTATCGTTCCATCTGTCTCTGTCTGTCCGTCTCTCCATCCATCTATCTATCGTTCCATCCACCCATCTATCTATCTATCATTCCAATCATCCATCTATCTATCTATCTATCTATCTATCTATCTATCTATCTATCTATCTATCTATCTATCTATCTATCTATCTATCTATCTATCTATCTATCTATCTATCTATCTATCTATCTATCTATCTATCTATCTATCTATCTATCCATCCATCCATCCATCCATCCATCCATCCATCCATCCATCCATCCATCCATCCATCCATCCATCCATCCATCCATCCATCTATGTTCCATCTGTCCACTCATCCATCCATCTATTGCACCATCCATCTATCCATCGCTCCATCTGTCCGCCCGTCCATCTATCGCTCCATCTGTCCGTCTGTCCATCCATCTATCTATCTATCGTTCCATCCACCCGTCTATTTATCATTCAAATCATCTATCTATCTATCTATCTATCTATCTATCTATCTATCTATCTATCTATCTATCTATCTATCTATCTATCTATCTATCTATCTATCTATCTATCTATCTATCTATCTATCTATCTATCTATCTATCTATCTATCTATCTATCTATCTATCTATAGTTCTGTCGTTCCATCTGTCCGCCCATTCATCCATCCATCCATCCATTATTCCATCTGTCTGTCCGTCCGTCTGTCCATCCATTCATCCATCCATTCATCTATCGTTCCATCCATCCATCATTCCATCCATCTATCTATCTATTGTTCCATCTGTCCGCCCGTCCATCCATCCATCCATCCATCCATCTATCGCTCCATCTGTCTGCCCGTCCATCTATTGCTCCATCTGTCCACAGTCCATCCATCTATCCATCGTTCCATCCATCCATCTATTGTTCCATCTGTCCATCCGTCCACTTATATTTTTATTGTAACATATTCATATGTTGTTTAACTGCCTTTTACTTTTAACACTCATAGTACTGTATACAGTATTCTGTACAATAATGGAATAGTAAAATTATGCAATATATTGTATGCTGTTGTTGTTATTTTAGGGTGAAATATGACCAGGATGTTCTTGTGAGATTTATGTCACTTTTGTTTTTATAGCACAACTAAACACAACACTCTCAGCGTGACTGCTGGGGTTGTTTTGGCACTATTTTCACAAGCAATGAGGTCAGCCAATCAAAATAGAGACAATGAGCAAAGAATATGAGGGGACAATAGCAAAAACAGTTCCTTTCTAAAGGCCATAGACTGGGTCAACAAAAATTGGTGCATAAAACTTCAGAGAAAAAAAAAGAAGTGTTCCTATAAAACAAGAGCCTGTACATAAAACACAGATGAGGCGTCGCTCATCGCCCCTGCACACCCTCAGTTTAATATGGAGGATGTGCAAATAAATGTCAAACAGCAGCTACTGACAAACGCCAGGTGCAAACCAGCTGACACTGGCCATCTCAATAAAGACAAATCCCCTACTATAACACCAAGCAGCTCAATAGAACATAACACTGCATGCTGTACATTGATTTCAGAAATGTTTTGTGTTAATATAAAGATCTTCAAGCAAAGTAAACACTGACAGTGTGCTTGAAGTTCTGCCGCCAAAAGATGAAATACACATCGCACGTCATTAGGGAAACCCCATAGGAGCACAAAAGCTTTATGCACTTGAAATTCATGAGCACAATCTACTTTAAAAAAGGCCATTCAGAGCAAGCTTTACTTTTACAAGTACACTAACACACACAAACTCTGAAAGCTCTTGCGTAGGTCATATGTTTGCCCATATATGCATGCATGGATGGCATGCTGTTTTCCACACACTGATTTTGGATGCACTAATCCTAATCGTGCTCACTATTTAGTAGAGTCCTGACTCATTTGTGGGTGAGTTTTATATGAAATTGAGATAACTGCATCAAATATCCGGAGCTCTGAAAGAGAAACCTCTGGGATAGATTTGATCCATCTCAGCTCTTTTGTGCACGGGCCACTGGTCATCCCGCCGACCGCTTTAAAACACAGACACAGCATCAGAAACACCCATCGATACCTCTTGAACACACTGGCTTCTGTGCGGCTGGGCTCAGGCTGATGGACATTGTTAATTATGGTACGTCATTTGTGACATTCCCGTTGGGCAGACGAGGCGGCTGGGAGACAGACTGGCATTATCTGTGGACGCGGAGGGGCGGAGAGCTCTAAAAACACTCAGAAAAGAACGAGAGAAAGTTTGCGGATGCAGAAACTGAACACGAACACTGTTCTTGAGTAGATCACACAGGCAACAACAGTTACTCAATACGTTTTTCAGTAGGAAGACAGTAGTTAAAACTGTTTAAAATAGTGAAGCTTGTCCAGTAGCAAGCAAAATCCCCCAAATGGAATAAATAAAATTAAATAGAATGAGATAATCAAATAAAAATACATAAAATAAAATATAAAAAATAATAAAATTAATATAAACTTTCTGTTCATCCAAAAAAAATCCTGAAAAATATGTATCACGGTTTCCCCTCAAAAATGAAGCAGCACAACTGTTTTCAATATCGATAATAATCTTAAATGTTTCTTGAGCATCAAATCCTCATATTATAATGATTTCTGAAGGATCATGTGACACTGAAGACTGGAGTAATGATGCTGAAAACAGATGGATGGAACGATCGATAGATAGATGGACGGACGGACGGACAGACAGATAGAACAATAGGTAGATGGATGGATGGACGGATGGACAGATGGAACGGTAGATAGATAGATAGATAGATAGATAGATAGATAGATAGATAGATAGATAGATAGATAGATAGATAGATAGATAGATAGATAGATAGATAGATAGATAGATAGATAGATAGATAGATAGATAGATAGATAGATAGATAGATAGATAGATAGATAGATAGATAGATAGATAGATAGATAGATTAGATAGATTAGATAGATAGATAGATAGATAGATAGATAGATAGATAGATAGATAGATAGATAGATAGATAGATAGATAGATAGATAGAACAACAGATGGATGGTTGGACGGATGGACAGATGGAACAATAGGTAGACAGACAGACAGACAGACAGACAGACAGACAGACAGACAGACAGACAGACAGACAGACAGACAGACAGACAGACAGACAGACAGACAGACAGACAGATAGATAGATAGATAGATAGATAGATAGATAGATAGATAGATAGATAGATAGATAGATAGATAGATAGATAGATAGATAGATAGATAGATAGATAGATAGATAGATAGATAGATAGATAGATAGATAGATAGATAGATATAGATAGATAGATAGATAGATAGATAGATAGATAGATAGATAGATAGATGGATGGATGGATGGATTGATGGACTGACGGACAGATAGAACAATAGGTAGATGATAGATAGATGAGTTCCTAACATAAAGCAAACAAAAAAATATCATTATGCTTTTTAATAGACATTGTTCCCCCTCATTTGCTTTTGTGTCAAATGGCTCTGATTAAACTGGGATTTGTTTCACCTGATCTTTTCTAACCACTCCCAGCATTTCATGTGCCATTGAATCTTTACGGGCTGGAGCCACTATTGACCATAAACCTCAGGGAATTTCCAGGGATCTGGAACGGCCGGCCTCCCAGACAGCAGGGATAATCGGAGTGTATGCTGTCTACTGTAATTACACACAAACTGATTAAACTATTACCTCTGGAATGCTGCAAGTGATGCAACTGTAAGTAATGTTTATTGAATAACTCGAGGCCAACAGTCTCCACTTAAACACATGCAAGCTAGAATGACAGGGGCTAATTAACCATTAACTAGCAGGACACAGTGACCGGACTAAATGGATTTGAACACTTAATGTCACAATGTCAGATTGTCTTTTAACACTTTATTTATTGTTTTATCATTCCAAACCTTCATTTTGTCATACGTTTTGCTTAAAAATCATGTTTGTGCTGTCTCTCTTTAACCTTGTGAAAAAGTGCACTTAAATGTATTGCACTTGTAGTGTACTTCAAAGCTTAAAAGCATATTTTAAAAAAATGCATTTATTTTGCAGACAATATAATGTTAAAGAAACAAAAGGTCACTTAAGCCTACTTTTTAATGACTGTTTCTTAAATTTTAAAAAGTGCACTACATTTTAAATCTACTCTTTTGTTGCACTGTACTTGATTATAACTGTACTGTATTATTCAATATTACATATAATATTTTAAATGCACTTTATAATTTCCAATATTTAAACAATGACATGCAAGTTTCAATAGAATTTACTTTTATCAAAGATAATAGTAGAAATAAAGAAATAACAAATAAAGATAAGTGGGCCAAAAAAGCACTCTAAAGTTCAACTAATTGAACTGAATATACATTTAAAATATTTAATTGCAGTAAATATGCAATAAGCATGCATGAAATATCGGACATCATATCAGTATCGGCCGATATATGTTCATTCGGCCTGATAAGAACATTTGTCCGATATAATAAAGCGAATAAATAATGTATTATTTCCTTCAGCTGAGACACTTCAGATGCTCACTGTTCATCATGATGGGTTTGAATTGCTTGAAATATGATTGGAATCACTTCAATAAAGGAAATTACATTTCAGAGCAACATGAGCAGCGCAAGTCTGTCATATAGACGACATAAAACTATAATGAGAACATCATAATTGTGTGTTTGGGACATGACTTTAATGCTGAGACTTTTGTTTTTTGTAATCAGGCTCTCATTTTTTTTTTTAAAATTTGGATTCAAATTTTCGCAAAATTACTGGATAATGTCCTGGCAGAAAATTACCAGTACATTTTCTGTTTTAATTTTTTTACAGCGTACGCTAATGGCGAGTTCAGACTGCACGATTTTCAAACTGGTCGGATCACTGCTCTTTTCACACCAATAAAATTTAAATTAAGCGCCGTTCGCGCTATGTTTCACGTACAAGTATGAAATTCGGCTGACACATGTAACAGCCGAAAACCTACAAAAAAGTCCCAAGGTGCAAAATCTGAAAACCCAACAGGAACAGTTTTTGACATTTCCAGGCCTCATACTTGAACAAACTCCTCCTACCATTTTAATCGGATCTTCTTCAAATTTGGTAAGTGTAATCTTAAGGCCTCTGCAATGCTAAATTGTGAAGATCTTGAGTTTTCCCTGAAGGACGTGTCCGTGGCGGCCTGACAAAGTTTGATGTTTCGCCATGAAACAGGAAGTTGTTGTAACTCAGCCATACAATGTCTGACCTGCCCTAAACGTTACATGTTTGATAATAGTCCTGACTGAAGACATCTACATGGCAATATTCAGCTATAGTCAAAGCGCCACCTGCTGGCAGCAGGAAGTGTGGCACATCAGAATGACTTTGCTATTTTTCTCCTATTTATCCACTTAAATGCATGTCATCCACTATTCACTGTTTTCCTGAGGCCACTGTGTGGCGATGGCCCCGGGTGCGAGGGCCCTTTCATCGCCGCTTGCAGCTTTAATCTGGTCTATGACTCCTCTCTGATCTTCCACTGCGCTGTATCTTGCGCTCTCATTGGCTGTAGGTCATCACCGATGTTATTTTCAGTCAGAACACATCAGGATTTTGAGTTGCCGACAGGTCCAGACATTAAAGGGGTGATGAATTGAGAAATCAACTTTCATTTGAGCCTTTGGTATATAAAAGTTCATTGTGATATAAGAATATCCTGTAAGTTTCAGAGCTGAAAACGTCCTTGTTAGTCAAAGAAAAGCTTTTATAGACACCAGGCCCAGAAAACGAGAGCTCTCAGAATATGTCGACCACTGACGTATTAGGACGCAGAAGCACCGCCTCAAGCCCCGCCCACCGACTTGTGGAGCTAAACGATGCCGGTTCCAGCTCACGTGTGTAAGACATTGCGTTTGTTCGCTTCATTTCACCGCGGAATCGATTGTAAACAAGATACAGGTCGAGACTGGATTTGCAGACATACTGAGATTAAGACAATGTCCGAACCAAAGTTCATGTTTTGATAAATTTTATACATTCGGTTAGTTTTGGTTTGGTTTCACATTGCAATTATGCGAGCGCACTAAAGAACTTTACATGACGCACTTGCGTCCACTCGTCATCATCTCTGTGGGCGGCATCTGGACATTGATTGGTTTGTAAACGGACGTGCGTCTGACGCGTCTTTGACAAGAATGAATGAATGGACGCATATCGTTGCCACTATTGAACAGTGCGCATTGCTTGACTATTTTCTTTTCGTTACGTTTAAAAGTGGACATTTCAAGCTTTATATACACATATTTCTCATGTTTGTGAGACAAGTAGCCTGGTTTATTTGAGACGCGCTCCAGTTCATGTGCAAAGCATGTGATCGCTCCCGCGATTATTGTCTGCTATAGACTATTTGCTTCTTTTTATTAAATTCAGGCAATTATCTGATGACACATTGATCAAAATTAAGATACAATTTATGCAAAACGAAATTCACATTAAAGAAAGGCTTTCTAAGCAAAATCATACAAATTTCCTTCTGTCTTCTGACATATTGCGCATCTTTTCACTTTTCATAATCAATGTAGCCTAGAGGAAATTAAAAAATAACATTATAATATTAAACATAAACAGGAACTTCCTCTAAATGGTCTGAAAGTACGAACCATACAGAAAATGCTTTCACACTAGAAACCAACCGAACCTTTGTTCAGTTTGATCCGGACCGACACTACCTCTTTTCGTCGGACCAAATTTCGTCTGTTTGGTCCGGACCGTGGTACAGGGGAGGTTTCACACCTGTAATTTTGATTCGGACCAAACTGAAAAGTCCGAAAATCTGGACCAAACAAGGTAGGTGTGAAAGCGCCCTTAAACACAACGCTGTGCCTTCTATATTGGATCCGACAGGAACGGTGCAACACACTTGTGTGAGTAAAACATGTTTTTATACGTGTTAGTATTGCATTGTTACAGATCGTTTGATATTTATTGATTATATACCAATATGGCACCGGTACCTATATAACCGGTATGTACCGGACCGAATCTGAATGCAGGTTTCGGTGCCTCATTTCGGTGCCACTTAAATTCAAACGAGCTTTCGCGCTTTGGCTGGCGCCGAGCCAGAGACAGACATGCTCAGCACTCGTCACATATCACAACTATTCAGTGTTTTAAACCACTTAATGTTTATATTAGGTTCCATACATTTAAATGCTCATAAGTACTAGAAAAAAACTTGACTACGTGTTTTATTCATTTCTGATACACATTATATAGTAACTCTATAGTTTACTCTAATCTTCTCCCAGTTCACCGTTGTAACGTACTGCTCTGAGACAGAAGGTAGAAGATCCAAATGCAGCTTTATTAAAGGGTATTCCACACTCGTAGTCAACAAACAGGCAAGAGGTCATAACAGGTAATCAGTCTAATAAGGCAAACAAGACAAGAGAGACAGGCAAAAGGGTAATCCACTAGCCTGGATGCCAGCCGAACTTAGCCCCGCCCACAACATTTTAACTCGGGCAGTTCGGTCTGGACTTGATCCGTAGAGTAAATTATGCCAGAACAGAAACTGTTCGGACCAATGAAATTGTCAGGGCAGGCTTTAGACGATGATGGACAGATGATAAACAGTAACGTCATCATCCACGTCATCAAAGGCGCTGGGGTTGAATTTGTTCTAATCCTAAACGGAGAACTTGTTCGTATATGCGTTCACCTTTACTATTTCTCTCAGTAATGATGATGGTGTTGTAAGTACTCTGTGTATCCTTAAATTCTTTTTTTTACAACACCGGCAAAGATCGTTTACACTCATCTTTTTCTTCTAACTTATTCCAGCGTGCGTGCAGGTACAGGGTTGCCAAGTTTTTACAACAAAACTCGCCCAATTGCTAACGTTCCTCAAAACTAGCCAAAAACAAGCCCAATAGCTTTCCGGGGGGTTCTCCGGGAAAAAAAAAAGGCATTTGGGGGGTTAAATATGTGTTATTTTGCCTGCTAAAATTCGCATTCCTGGGTCTTTATATCACATAATTGGGGGTCACTTCAACCCGCGGACTTGGCAACACAGGTCAGTTGAGTTCTGTTGACATTTGACAACTAACGTTATGCGTCGCTCCGTTGCTCTGATTGGTTGTAGGTCTATCCAATTGAGGTCTTTCCTGGTTCGGTTGAAACACGCCCCATAATCACAGCCCAACAGAGCAGATCAGACTCATATTCTGACTAGAATTGAGTATGACGACGTCAGGCTAGTAATCCACGGAACAGGCAAGTAATCCAAAAACCGACAGACATGAAACCAGGGAAACGCTCAGAAATGCAGTGATACAACTTACAAGACTTCGCCGTGAATGACAGAGTGAACATGGTTTATGTAGGCTGGGGTAATGCGGTAATGAGACACAAGTGCAAACAATGAGTGAAGATGAGTGCAGGTAAAGCATTATGGGTAATGTAGTCTATGATAGAATGACAGTCCGGGTTGGAGTGCCCTCAGGTGAAGATCACAGGGCACTCACACTGGTGAATTGTGACAACCGGTCACTTACTTTCATGTGTTTTGTGAGACGTGAATTAATTTATGTGATGTAGGCTAAATCCGACAGATCCGATTCTCTGAGGCGCAAACTAACATGGCGCCGCCCATCGCGCAGTTTAGATCAACTAACACACATTCACTCACACATATTTGAAAATCAGAATATCAGATAGTTCATGACATAGTTAGCAAGTTTGTGAATATATTCCCGATACAGCTGAGCTGTCATACAGTGCTAAGCATGCATGACGCGTCGCCATGGAAACAATAAGGCGATGCGTTCTAAAATGTTTAGCCAGAGAATATGGTCATATTTCTGCAAAATAAAGCTGAACCTTGAAGCTGGTTTGTAGCATACCAAGAATACAAACTACTGCTGTTATTATTGTAACTGTTATTTAGAGTTAAATTAGGCCTGTTGTGTGTGTACTGTGAATTTGTTAAGTAAATTGTGTTTTGTATGTATTTATATTTATATATTTAAGTATACTTTAAACTTTTAATAATAAAAAAAACAAACAATAAAAAGCCATTCTTTAATCTCATCCACTTGGTTTTGTGGCTCTTTTTTTTTTAAGTATCGGTTCAGACACCGTTTAGGCTCCAGTACCGTTTTAAAAGTATCGTTTTGGCACCGGTATCGAAAAAACCCCAAACGATACCCAACCCTACGCGCTCGAACGTCATAAGTTGACCTCAGACAACAGTATAAAAAAATGTAAAAAGCCAGTTCATGACACCTTTAAGCTGTCATGATTCCAGCCTGTGTTTCCCTGTCTTGTGAAGACTCTTTGGTTATTTCCTGTTTTGTTCCATATTTTGTAGTTCTTTGTAGTTTTTCATGTTGATTGGTCTCCCCAGGTGTAAGACAATTTGTTAATTTGTTAATTAAACAAGTTAATTTGTTGAGCCTGTTTGCCCATGTGTTTTTCAACCCTTGTGTTTCCTATGTTCTTTGTCAGGTCTTGTCCTACATGGATGTACGTTTGGTTCCTTGGTTCTCTGATCTCTGTGGTTTTGTTATGTTTATTTTGTTATTAAACTAGTTTGCATTTGGATTCCGCTCTCCCTTTTGGTTTTGAGTTCACCCTGCGTGACATAAGCGACTCGTCTCTCAAATCGCATCTTTGGTAATTCACACTGCGTGATTGTCAGTCGTGTGAACGAGCACCGTTTTGCCTGTGATTTTGGGCATTTGTCTGCGATTTCGCAAAACCTGTTGGCGAGTCAAAATCGGGGCTAAAATCGTGCAGTGTGAACTCGGCATAAGTGTACTTCTTTTTCACAAGAGTAAGTATACAAATCCTTTCAGAAGCATCCTGAAGGACGTCAAACTCCAGTAAATTAAACAAGAAAGTAATCAGGCTTTTGTTGCATTTCAGTGCAGCTGCACTTGGCAGAAACGTCTGACGTTGGTTCAGCTTGAACAAAACAAAACATCATAAAAACTTGACTTGACTCTATTGACTGCATATACAATGCAAGTCCTCATTTGACTGCACATGCCACAGTGTGTTGATGTTTTTGTTAGGTTGGTAGGTTTGTTAGATTGTTCAGAGATCTTGGGTTCGTTCTGTGGAAAAGTCACAGTATAAAATTCCTGGAAGTGGCTGTAATTGGTGAGGAAACCAGTTTGACTGTTTGATTTCGCTTCAGCTCAGAGACGGTGATGTAACTCAGATCAACCCGAGAAAACCTCTCAGAGGCAGAAAATGAAGTGAAGTTGACGTACTTTTGAGGTCGGCTTCGGAAGATATGGATGTATCTTAAAATGGATATGGATATGTCTAAAAATGAAACAAAATAAAACATTATTTTGCAAACTAAATGCATTACTCATTTCAGGGTTAACATTATAACTGAAACTAAAACCATAATAAAAGTTTTTGTTACTTGAAATAAAATTTCCCAACATTTCTCAACTTCACGTATAATAAAACTAAAACTAAAATAACAATTATAAATACTAATAAAAAAAAAAATTAAAAAAAAATCACACAACAAAATTACAAAAAATTTAAGAGAAATGAATATTAAAACAGAAAATATAAACATAAATATAAAACTATAATAGTATCTCAATTATATTACACTAACACTGCATTATTTTATCCACAATTAAGTGCATAATAAAATTCAGACAAACAATTATGCATTATTTCAAATGTGAAGCATTGATATAAAAGTAATTTATCATGTTACAGTTACAAGATCTGGGGGCTTTATTGTCATAAAAATGATGAAAGTCATGATGAAATTTTCGTTATGCAATATATATTTTCTTATTTCTTTGTTTTGCTTGTGAAATGTGACTCATCTGACTGAATTCGGTCCACACACACACACACACACACACACACACACACACACACACACACACACACACACACACACACACACACACACACACACACACACACACACAATTCACTATGCACAATAAATACGATTTACTTCTTGTTTCTCCCCGCCTGACAAAAAACATTATAGTCCTGTTTACCAGATAACCACGTACATAAGGAAGTTGCATCTCTGCTGCAGATTTGGCTCAGATTTATAGTTAATAAATTCCATTTATTCTCTTGTCAACACATCCTGTAGCTGTAGCGCTCAGGCAAGACTCCTGCATGTTTTACTGCTAATAAAACAGAAGCCTCACTGACATCAGCGTCGTCTTCATCAGGCCTGCAGGTGTTACAGGACGTCTATAACGTGGGTGGTTCATTCCTATGAAGCCTTCATCACCACAGGTGTATGGTTTCATACTGTCACATTGCTCAATGGCACAAAGTCAGGGAAATGAAGCCCCCGAAACTGGAAGGGTTTGCTAGAGGTTCAGATCATGGAGAACATTTCACATGAATGACAAAAACAAAAGGCCTGTTTCTGGTCAGTGAGCATCATGGGGAGCAGGATTTCTACAAATACACAGGCAGAATTAATCAATCAAGATGGATAAACTGTCCATCACAGGATGAGGCAGATTATGATTATATAATCATGATTTACTGATAACTCTAAAGCACCTGCCATAATTCAAGGTTATTCATACGTTTTCAGTAAATAAGGTATTTTACCAAATCATGACATGAAAGAAATTCAGTTTGGAATTAAAACAGGTAAAAGTTCCTGTAGTTATAAAAATAGTCATAATCATTTTTCTCATTACGATATCAAAACGGAAGGATGGTTGGATGGGTGGAACAACAGACGGGCAGATGGATGGAACAACAGAAAGACGGATGAATGGATGGGTGTATGCATGGATGAAACAACGGACGGACGGACGGATGGAACAAAAGAAAGATGTATGGATGGATAGGTGGATGCATGGATGAAACAACGGACGTAAGGATGGATGGATAAAACAACAGAAAGACAGATGGATGGATGAATGGATAGGTGGATGCATGGATGAAACAATGGACGGAAGGATGGATGGATAGGTGGCTGCATGGATGAAACAACAGACGGAAGGATGGATGGATGGAACAACAGAAAGACAGATGGATGGATGAATGGATAGGTGGATGCATGGATGAAACAATGGACGGAAGGATGGATAGATGGATGAATGGATAGGTGGATGCATGGATGAAACAACAGACGGAAGGATGGATGATGGATGGAACAACAGAAAGACAGATGAATGGATGAATGGATAGGTGGATGCATGGATGAAACAACGGACGTAAGGATGGATGGATGGAACAACAGAAAGACAGATGGATGGATAGGTGGATGCATGGATGAAACAATGGACGGAAGGATGGATGGATGGATGGATGGATGAATGGATAGGTGGATGCATGGATGAAACAACGGACGTAAGGATGGATGGATGGATGGAACAACAGAAAGACAGATGGATGGATAGGTGGATGCATGGATGAAACAATGGACGGAAGGATGGATGGATGGATGGATGGATGAATGGATAGGTGGATGCATGGATGAAACAATGGACGGAAGGATGAATGGATAGGTGGATGCATGGATGAAACAACAGAAGGAAGGATGGATGGATGGAACAATAGACAGACTGACAGATGGATGATGGAACAACAGACAGATGGATGGATGGATGGATGGATGGATGGATGGATGGATGGATGGATGGATGGAACAATAGACAGACTGACAGATGGATGATGGAACAATAGACAGACTGACAGATGGATGATGGAACAACAGACAGATGGATGGATGGATGGATGGATGGAACAATAGACAGACTGACAGATGGATGATGGAACAGCAGATGGATGGATGGATGGATGGATGGAACAATAGACAGACTAACAGATGGATGATGGAACAGCAGTCAGATGGATGGATGGATGGATGGATGGAACAATAGATAGACAGACTGACAGATGGATGATGGAACAACAGACAGATGGATGGATGGATGGATGGATGATGGAACAACAGACAGATGGATGGATGGATGGAACAATAGACAGACTGACAGATGGATGATGGAACAACAGATGGATGGATGGATGGATGATGGATGGATGGAACAATAGACAGACTGACAGATGGATGATGGAACAACAGATGGATTGATGGATGGATGGAACAATAGACAGACTGACAGATGGATGATGGAACAACAGATGGATTGATGGATGGATGGAACAATAGACAGACTGACAGATGGATGATGGAACAACAGACAGATGGATGGATGGATGGATGGAACAATAGACAGACTGACAGATGGATGATGGAACAGCAAACAGATGGATGGATGGATGGATGGATGGATGGAACAATAGACAGACTGACAGATAGATGATGGAACAGCAGACAGATGGATGGATGGATGGATGGATGGAACAATAGACAGACTGACAGATAGATGATGGAACAGCAGACAGATGGATGGATGGATGGATGGATGGAACAATAGACAGACTGACAGATAGATGATGGAACAGCAGACAGATGGATGGATGGATGGATGGATGGATGGATGGAACAATAGACAGACTGACAGATGGATGATGGAACAACAGACAGATGGATGGATGGATGGAACAATAGACAGACTGACAGATGGATGATGGAACAGCAGACAGATGGATGGAACAATAGACAGACTGACAGATAGATGATGGAACAACAGACAGATGGATGGATGGATGGATGGAACAATAGACAGACTGACAGATGGATGATGGAACAGCAGACAGATGGATGGAACAATAGACAGACTGACAGATAGATGATGGAACAACAGACAGATGGATGGATGGATGGAACAATAGACAGACTGACAGATGGATGGATGATGGAACAGCAGACAGATGGATGGATGGATGGATGGATGGATGGATGGAACAATAGACAGACTGACAGATAGATGATGGAACAGCAGACAGATGGATGGATGGATGGATGGATGGATGGATGGAACAATAGACAGACTGACAGATAGATGATGGAACAGCAGACAGATGGATGGATGGATGGATGGATGGATGGAACAATAGACAGACTGACAGATAGATGATGGAACAGCAGACAGATGGATGGATGGATGGATGGATGGATGGATGGATGGATGGATGGATGGATGGATGGATGGAACAATAGACAGACTGACAGATGGATGATGGAACAACAGATGGATTGATGGATGGATGGAACAATAGACAGACTGACAGATGGATGATGGAACAACAGATGGATTGATGGATGGATGGAACAATAGACAGACTGACAGATGGATGATGGAACAACAGACAGATGGATGGATGGATGGAACAATAGACAGACTGACAGATGGATGATGGAACAGCAAACAGATGGATGGATGGATGGATGGAACAATAGACAGACTGACAGATAGATGATGGAACAGCAGACAGATGGATGGATGGATGGATGGATGGATGGATGGATGGATGGATGGATGGAACAATAGACAGACTGACAGATAGATGATGGAACAGCAGACAGATGGATGGATGGATGGATGGATGGATGGAACAATAGACAGACTGACAGATAGATGATGGAACAGCAGACAGATGGATGGATGGATGGATGGATGGATGGATGGATGGATGGAACAATAGACAGACTAACAGATGGATGATGGAACAACAGACAGATGGATGGATGGATGGAACAATAGACAGACTGACAGATGGATGATGGAACAGCAGACAGATGGATGGAACAATAGACAGACTGACAGATAGATGATGGAACAACAGACAGATGGATGGATGGATGGATGGAACAATAGACAGACTGACAGATGGATGATGGAACAGCAGACAGATGGATGGAACAATAGACAGACTGACAGATAGATGATGGAACAACAGACAGATGGATGGATGGATGGATGGAACAATAGACAGACTGACAGATGGATGGATGATGGAACAGCAGACAGATGGATGGATGGATGGATGGATGGATGGATGGAACAATAGACAGACTGACAGATAGATGATGGAACAGCAGACAGATGGATGGATGGATGGATGGATGGATGGAACAATAGACAGACTGACAGATAGATGATGGAACAGCAGACAGATGGATGGATGGATGGATGGATGGATGGATGGATGGAACAATAGACAGACTGACAGATAGATGATGGAACAGCAGACAGATGGATGGATGGATGGATGGATGGATGGATGGAACAATAGACAGACTGACAGATAGATGATGGAACAGCAGACAGATGGATGGATGGATGGAACAATAGACAGACTGACAGATGGATGATGGAACAACAGACAGATGGATGGATGGATGGAACAATAGACAGACTGACAGATGGATGATGGAACAGCAGACAGATGGATGGAACAATAGACAGACTGACAGATAGATGATGGAACAACAGACAGATGGATGGATGGATGGATGGATGGAACAATAGACAGACTGACAGATGGATGATGGAACAGCAGACAGATGGATGGATGGATGGATGGATGGATGGAACAATAGACAGACTGACAGATAGATGATGGAACAGCAGACAGATGGATGGATGGATGGATGGATGGAACAATAGACAGGCTGACAGATAGATGATGGAACAGCAGACAGATGGATGGATGGATGGAACAATAGACAGACTGACAGATGGATGATGGAACAGCAGACAGATGGATGGATGAATGGAACAATAGACAGACTGACAGATGGATGATGGAACAGCAGACGGGTGGATGGATGGAACAATGGACGGGCGATTGGATGGAAGGACAGTTGAGTGGATGGAACAATGGATAGATGAATGGATGGAAGATGGATGGAACAACAGACGGACAGGTAATAGATAGATAGATAGATAGATAGATAGATAGATAGATAGATAGATAGATAGATAGATAGATAGATAGATAGATAGATAGATAGATAGATAGATAGATAGATGGATGGAATATATAGATGTAAACACCTGATCAGGTTGAGTTGTTGAGCTTGTGCACTGTATAGAGTTTACGTCTCGACACGCCTTCTGGATTGACATTCCAAACACCTGAGCGACTCCACCGAAACTGAAGTCTGTGGTGGGAAACCTCCGGCACTGAAACACACAGGTCGCAACAATAACCGCCTGTGATAAATCAAAGGACACCGGGCCAAGGGTTGAGTCAGAACACAAGAGGAAAACACCTTCACTAACATGCCCAGACAAGAGCCGCCATAAACCAACAACAACAAAAAACTCCCGCGGCTAGAACAATCACACGGCCGCAAACCGACAGAGAGACGTCCAAAGACACGCCAAGAGCTGATCCACATGCAAAGTGATGGTTTTCACATAATCAGCCAACGGGGCATTCTCCAGGTCTTTGGTTTAATATTTGTTTATAATTTCTTCCTCATAAATAATTCCCAGTGCCCCTGTGAGGTGTTATTTTACCAGAACAGAAGATTTCAACACAGTTTATCCTTAGGAAGGCTATAAAAAATCCCCATAAACTTTAACGGTACAATTAAAGTGTCAACTAGACACACTCTGAGACAAGTCGGCAGTGTATATAGCTGACATTTTAGTGCAAACTAATTAAATCAGCAAAATAACTCGATTTGAACACTGCTGCGGGGGAGTTTTTGGGTGGGATCATCATTTATTCACCCTCATGTGTTTCCAAACCCATTTAAATTTCATCTTATACTGTCTTTCATATTGTCCTTTTTGAAGATGGAAAGCATCTGAGTTCCATCATTGTTATTGCACAGAAAAGAGCAACTAGCAGAACTTCTTATCACAGATGAAAAGTGAGTGATGCCAGAAATGTGCTTCTTTAACCAAGTATGAGGAATAACTGCATGCAACACTAACAAAATAATAATGTTGGGGGATAGATGGATAGATGGATGGAACAATGGACAGATGGATGGATGGATGGAACAACAGACAGATGGATGGATGGATGGAACAAAGGACGGACGGATAGATGGGTGGATGGGTGGAACAATGGACGGATGGATGAATGGATGGATGGATGGATGGATGGGTAGATGGATGGATTTATGGATGATTGGTGGCCGGATTATGGGTGGATGGATGGGTGGAGGGATAGATGGATGGATGGAACAATGGACAGATGGATGGATGGAGGGATAGATGGATGGGTGTAAGGTTAGATGGATGGGTGAATGGGTGGATGAGGGATGGAGAGGTGTATGGATAGATGGAACAACAGACAGATGGTTGGTTGGTTAGATGGATGGATGCAACAACGGATGGATATAGCTGGATGGAAGAACGGACAGATGGATGGATGGATGGATGGATGGAAGAACGGACAGATGGATGGATGGATGGGTATTGGTGGATGGATGGATTGCTGGATGGACTGATGGATGGGTGGAGGGGATAGATGGATGGATGGATAATAGATAGTTGATGGATGGAACAATGAACAGATGGATGGAAGGGTGGAGGAATAGATGGATGGAAGGGTGAAGGGATAGATGGATGGATTATTGATGGATGGATGGATGGATGGATGGATGGATGGGTTGAGGGATTGATGGATGGATCATGGATGGATGGATGGAACAATGGACGAACGGATGGATGGATGGATGCAACAACGGATGGATATAGGTGGATGGATGGAACAACGGACAGACGGATGGATGGAAGAATGGACAGATGGATGGAAGGGTGGAGGAGTAGATGGATGGAAGGGTGAAGGGATAGATGGATGGATTATTGATGGATGGATGGTTGGAGGGATAGATGGATGGATTATGGATGGATGGATGGAACAATGGACGGACGGATGGATGGATGCAACAACGGATGGATATAGGTGGATGGATGGAACAACGGACAGACAGATGGATGGATGATGGAAGAACGGACAGATGGATGGACGGATGGGTAGATGGATGGACTGATGGATGGTGGATGGATGGAACAACGGATGGGTGGAGGGGATAGATGGATGGAGAGGTGGATGGATAATGGATAGATGATGAATGGAACAATGGACAGATGGATGGAAGGGTGGAGGAATAGATGGACAGATAGATGGATGGGTCGAGGGATATGGGTGGATTGATGGGTGGAGGCTGGAGGGATATGGGTGGATGGATGGAAGGGTGGAGGAATAGATGGATGGAAGGGTGGAGGGATACATGGATGGATTATGGATGGATAGATGGAACAATGGACGGACAGATGGATGGGTCGAGGGATATGGGTGGATGAATGGATGAAACAGAATACAACAGAATAGATGCTTCTGTTCTTTGCTCTGCATTAAATATAGTCTTTTTTTGATTGATGAGATATTACTGCTGAAAGTCCTCTTGATCAGAGCTGGAGGCAGACCTCACACTGAGGCCCGGACAGACGTTTGACACTTCATTTTCACTCTGGAGAATAGTTTCATTATCGGGACGTTCTGCAAATAGAGTTCTGCTCTGGCACACGGGGCGCTGATAAAATGTCTGAGGGCTGGAATCAAAAATCACACTTGGCAGCCCACCGAAAAGACAAATGACCCTATTATGAATCCAGTAATGAAACTCTCCGAACAAAAGCTTATCTTACACACTGTCAAGATATCGCCGTGTTCTGCTGTAATAAACATATGTCTCATTAGTTGGAGTGCATTAATGAGGGCACGCATTTGACAAAGAAAAAAGAAGAAAAAGAGGGAGATCTTCATTGGCTCCAGGTTTGATGTATCAGAGGATGAGCCACTAAAAACACAACTTATTGAAAATAATAATCAGTGTGTTTTTATGTTCAAATCAATCTGGACTCAATGCCCCGTCCATTAGAGAGGTTCAATCTGAAGCAGAACGCAACTCAGACATGAACGGTTTACAGGAGAAGGAAACTTCATGCCATTCCACTGGTTCAACTGGAAGTGTGCCTTTAAGAAACTAGATTTGCCTCTCCGGAAGGAAATGCCACTGCTAAACAGAAAAACAATAGGCCTGTTTCCCACCGCACGCAAACGCAGCAAAGTTATTCTGGTGCCTTATTAATAGATGACAGTTTTCACACTGCATTCATAAGCATCTGCAACGAGCCTCTGTTTGCAGCGGGCTGGATGCAAAACACTGAAAATATTAAACATACTGTAAATCATCAACACTCTCTTGCATTATTACATAAAAAAAACAACATCAAAAAACAGGCATATATCATTTCCACCTATTTCAGATTTAAAACATCAGGTCAGATGCAGTATAAACACACTGACTTTACTATCATTTCAACTTATATTAAACTGACTTAGATCGAGTTGCTTCTATAACATACATACAGTATATATATCAAAGTTTAAATTGCTTAGATTATTTGGATGAGTTGCCATGATCATATTTTCTTTTTACAGTTTTTCATAAATTATGTGGCAAAAAAAAAAAAAATTAATGCAAAGCAAAGAACAGAAGGATGTTCAATATATTTTTATCTGTTGTTTCATCCATTCATCCACCCGTTGTTCCATCCACCCACCCACCCACATGTCTGTTCCATCTATCCACCAATCCATCCATCCACTCACCCATCCGCTGTTCCATCCACCCATCCATCCGTTATACATAAAGCTCACAGGAAAAATAATGCATTCACTACAACAATCAGTTATTAAAATTTTGTTGGTTTATGTGTTCATAATTTCTTTGAATGACAGCCTGGCCATAAAATTATGCCGGCACAATTTGTCATATTTCATTACATTATTATTGCAAATAAAACAATTGACTCCAAGCACAACTACGTAATATGCTTTAAAAAAATCTTAATAATATTTAAATAAAGGGTGATGTCAGTTTTCTAGGCCGGATGTCACGTTGAGCCACTACTGTAAATACATATAACATGAAGAACATGACAACACTGACACTGTTACTGAACTGAAACAACACTCAACTAAATTAAGTTGAATAATGACACTATTGTCTTCTGGTTTCATAGTTGGTTCATTTGATAACACAGTGATTTTCCTGTTTATTAATATGAAGCCCCTTTGAAACTATCTGTATTGTATAAAGCACTATATAGAAGTACATGCTGCATTCAAAATTCTGACTGGTCTTCTTTCTCATAGTTTATAATTATACATCTATAATAAATTATATGTTATATATTCACGCCACATAGACCTGAGCATCCACATGAGCACAATAGAGTTACATCACCTGTGAGAGTCTGTCAAATGAACACACATTTAAAGGCTTTCAGGTGATTTCTGAAGGTGACAAACTAAAGCCTGTTACCTCACCAGAACATCCGTCTGACCGATCCCGCTCCAGGACATTTCATAACTGCGCTTCACTGACAGCCGGCTATTAGCGGTTCATGCCCTTAATCAAAATATGAAATTGCACATCTCATTAGACATTAGCTCTGCATTAAATCAACAGGGCAATATAATTATAAAAAATATTGACATGATTGGTCATGAAGCGTTACTGTTGTCTCTTCCTACCTTGGCGGATGCATTTGGATTCTTTGAGCTGCTACAAATATAGAAAAATTACAAAATATGAATGCCATTAACAGAAAGACAACGTCACCACACATCCGGCCTGTTATCGAACTGTGCTTGAGTTTAAAGGCCAGACAAAAATCAATAACTGCTCATTGACTGGAAGCTGCCCGTCCCGCTGGAACTGAAATAGATTGTGCCAGATTTGTTTTAAACATGAAGCACATTTATAAATCACGGATACACTTCCAGCACTGGTTATGATGCTGTTATTTTATTTCCCACATGACACAGCATTCGCAAACTGCATTAAAGGTTATTCAAAGGACAAAAATGTAGGACAAAACTTGATTTTATCCACAAGGAATTGACTGGAGTGTCAATGTTTCACATGTGATCATGGGTTTCACATGGGAATTTAAGGGTTCAACATGTGATCACATGGGTTTCACATGGGAATTTAAGGGTTCAACATGTGATCACGGGTTTCACATGGGAATTTAAGGGTTAAACATGTGATCACATGGGTTTCACATGGGAATTTAAGGGTTAAACATGTGATTACATGGGTTTCACATGGGAATTTAAGGGTTAAACATGTGATTACATGGGTTTCACATGGAAATTTAAGGGTTCAACATGTGATCACGGGTTTCACATGGGAATTTAAGGGTTAAACATGTGATCACATGGGTTTCACATGGGAATTTAAGGGTTAAACATGTGATTACATGGGTTTCACATGGGAATTTAAGGGTTAAACATGTGATTACATGGGTTTCACATGGAAATTTAAGGGTTCAACATGTGATTACATGGGTTTCACATGGGAATTTAAGGGTTAAACATGTGATCACATGGGTTTCACATGGGAATTTAAGGGTTAAACATGTGATTACATGGGTTTCACATGGGAATTTAAGGGTTCAACATGTGATCACATGGGTTTCACATGGGAATTTAAGGGTTCAACATGTGATCACATGGGTTTCACATGTGATTACATGGGTTTACATGGGAATTTAAGGGTTCAACATTTGATCACATGGGTTTCACATGGAAATTTAAGGGTTCAACATGTGATCACATGGGAATATATGTTTAACATGTGATCACGTGTTTCACATGTGATTACATGGGTTTACATGGGAATTTAAGGGTTCAACATGTGATCACATGGGTTTCACATGTCATTACATGGGTTTACATGGGAATTTAAGGGTTCAACATTTGATCACATGGGTTTCACATGGAAATTTAAGGGTTCAACATGTGATCACATGGGAATATATGTTTAACATGTGATCACGTGTTTCACATGTGATTACATGGGTTTCACATGGGAATTTATGGGTTTCACGTGTTTCACATGGGAAAATACACGTGTTTACATGGGTTTCACATGCTTTTAACATGTTCATTTGCACATGTGCTCACATGTGATCCACATATTTCACATGTGCTCACATGTGATCCACATATTTCACGTGCTTTTAACATGTTTTTACACATGTTCTTGCACATGTGAAGTTCATGTGTTTTTTCTGTAGGGGAAGTGTTTCTACATGACATATACTGATGACATCAGCTGACGTGATTTCAGCGTTATTACATATTGGTGAAAGATTACAAAAGGCAAGCATGCAGTGATAAATCAATCACACTAAGAGCCGTAATCTGCATGCAAATTTGATCTTGTGTTGACGTTAAGCTTACTTGTGTGTAAAAGTGTAAATAGTGAAAGGGATGTTAATGTGCACAAAACCGAAGGACTCTTGACTTCCTCCCGAACAGGAAGCCGGCAGGATGCTTCGCACTGACACAAACTCTATTGTGTGTGCTTCCTGTGAGCCGCTGCAGGTGCATCTCTGACACACACACACACACACACACACACACGCTGCATGACGCTTCGTTCACACGGCTTCCTATGAGAAACTGCCTTGCCAGAGAAAAAGAGGGAAGAAGAACCTTCGTCAGGATGTAAATGCAATTAAATCCTGCTCATTTGAATTGCAGATGAGAGTGGAAACTGTTTGAAAAACAAAAAAGTTATTTTGATATTCATATTATATATATATTTTTTACCATCAACTTGCAATTACTAAAAACAGCATGAAGCAGAATTCATAATGCGTTACACTGCATGATGTATTGTATTTCCAAGTGAATCAGATTATCCGGCAGGAAATTATTATTATGCTAACATAATATATGCAGTGACATGCTTGCATCATGCTCTAATATCCCAATATTACTGTATTACAGAATTCTAGGTCATATTAAATGTCCCTATATGCTGTTTTAAAGGCTCCTAATTGTGTTTTGGACTCTCCTACAACAGCTTCACATGCATCCAAGGTCAAAAAACACTTTCATTTTCTCATAATACACCTCATTTCTCTCAGTGTTTGAAACGGATCGATAAACGATTCATTCTCTCTAAACCCCTCCTTTACTAAAAGCCTGCTCTGATTGGTCAGACAGCCCAGTCTGTTGTGATTGGTCTACTCTGCTCTGATTGGTCAGACAGCCCAGTCTGTTGTGATTGGTCTACTCTGCTCTGATTGGTCAGACAGCCCAGTCTGTTGTGATTGGTCTACTCTGCTCTGATTGGTCAGACGCCCAGTCTGTTGTGATTGGTCTACTCTGCTCTGATTGGTCAGACGCCCAGTCTTTTGTGATTGGTCTACTCTGCTCTGATTGGTCAGACGCCCAGTCTGTTGTGATTGGTCTGCTTTGATTGGTCAAATGGCCCAGTCTGCTGTGATTGGTCTACTCTGCTCTGATTGGTCAGATGGCCCAGTCGGTTGTGATTGGTCAGACACCCAGTCTGTTGTGATTGGTCTACTCTAGTCTGATTGGTCAGACGGCCCAGTCTGTTGTGATTGGTCTACTCAGCTCTGATTGGTCAGACACCCAGTCTGTTGTGATTGGTCTACTCTGCTCTGATTGGTCAGACACCCAGTCTGTTGTGATTGGTCTACTCTAGTCTGATTGGTCAGACGGCCCAGTCTGTTGTGATTGGTCTACTCTGCTCTGATTGGTCAGATGACCCAGTCTGTTGTGATTGGTCTATTCTGCTCTGATTGGTCAGATGACCGAGTCTGTTGTGATTGGTCTACTCTGCTCTGATTGGTCAGATGGCCCAGTCTGTTGTGATTGGTCTACTCTGCTCTGATTGGTCAGACGCCCAGTCTTTTGTGATTGGTCTACTCTGCTCTGATTGGTCAGACGCCCAGTCTGTTGTGATTGGTCTGCTTTGATTGGTCAAATGGCCCTGTCTGCTGTGATTGGTCTACTCTGCTCTGATTGGTCAGATGGCCCAGTCGGTTGTGATTGGTCAGACACCCAGTCTGTTGTGATTGGTCTACTCTGCTCTGATTGGTCAGACACCCAGTCTGTTGTGATTGGTCTACTCTAGTCTGATTGGTCAGATGACCCAGTCTGTTGTGATTGGTCTACTCTGCTCTGATTGGTCAGACGGCCCAGTCTGTTGTGATTGGTCTACTCAGCTCTGATTGGTCAGACACCCAGTCTGTTGTGATTGGTCTACTCTGCTCTGATTGGTCAGATGACCCAGTCTGTTGTGATTGGTCTACTCTGCTCTGATTGGTCAGATGGCCCAGTCTGTTGTGATTGGTGTCCTCTGCTCTGATTGGTCAGATGGCTCAGTCTGTTGTGATTGGTCTACTCTAGTCTGATTGGTCAGACGGCCAGTCTGTTGTGATTGGTCTACTCTGCTCTGATTGGTCAGACGGCCAGTCTGTTGTGATTGGTCTACTCTGCTCTGATTGGTCAGACGGCCAGTCTGTTGTGATTGGTCTACTCTGCTCTGATTGGTCAGACGGCCAGTCTGTTGTGATTGGTCTACTCTGCTCTGATTGGTCAGATGACCCAGTCTATCCCAGTTATTGGGATAATTCATATTAATTTATATAATCCGGATGCTATACGATGTACATGCGATTAATTTCAATGAATGAATCAACATAAATCAACATGAACGAGTTGATTAAATGATGGTGCTGATGAATTACTAAAATAAGAAAGCAGTGTAATGGGAAGATCATGTCTGGTATTTCCAGTAGAGAACACAGATGTGATCATGCATGCAGAAAGCATGAATACAATAACCCCAAACTGACCTTGATCTATTTTTTCCCTCGCTTCTGTCCTCATGATAAAGTACACAAGCACATTTCTGTCGGTATCTTATCTAAAATTAAACTCAGTAAAGAGCTTGATTAAAGCATCAGAGGCCTGCGCGCTTATCGAGTCTCAAACTCTCTTGGTTTCCAAACGCTGAGCGCAGCAGAATCTAATCGCCGGGCGGTTTCCATCGGCGGGAGCAACATCAAGAGAGGCCTTGAACAGCCTCAGCAAACTGCAAACCAGCAACAAACACCAGAGCAGATAAGAGCACAAACTTCAGTCCCAATAGTAATGTGCAGAGCCATACTTCAGCAAAGAGAACAATGGTTTTCCCTTCTAATTTAAGAAAAAGTTCCTGAGAAGGCCTGAAAAACCTCCAGTTGATTCCTTCAACCCTTCACAGATAACATCATGTTTGGAGCGTATAATGATCTGTGAGACGAAAGGCCCAGTACGGTTGATCTGATTATCCAGGGAAGCAAACGAGGGACGTTTATTTCATAAGCTCAACTAGGAAATAACATCTAATCCTGCTTGAGAACGACATACACTGCAAATGATTGTTTCTCTTCACTCAAGAAAACTTCTTATTTGTGGAATTTACTTAAAAAAGCTGCGTCAAGTGGTTCCACACAACTATATTGAGTCATTTTTACAAATAACAATTTAGTTATATGAACAAAAGAAAGTCAAGTAAAGCTGACAACATTTCATAAGTAAATACAAACCATTTGAATTTGTCACTGTTACATAATATTTATATGTGCAGTTTACTTAATAATGTTATGTTCAATTTAGAAAAGTTTATTATGTTATGTGAACACATTTATTGATTTAATTTACCTTATTAAATTAACTACTTGCTCTACAAGTCTATAGACACATCCAATATAATCTTTTAAGTATTTACAAATGTCTCCTTGTAAGCCACACATTAAGATACTTTTTTCCAAGCTACTTTTAAAAAAAAAATACTGTGCCCGTTTTACACAATAAAATTGAGGCAACTATTTGCATCAGCTTTTTGAGTATTTTAAACTCATTTTATTTGTGTTTATCCTATTAGACTTTTAAACTTGTACTCTTAAGTAATAGCAACTCAATTTTATCAATTTAGAAAATTATAGTTTTAAGTACATCCAATATAATCTTTTATGTATTTACAAATGTCTCCTTGTAAGCCACACATTAAGTTACTTTTTTTCCAAGCTACTTTTTTAAAAATATAAATTTACTTATTTTCTAAATTTGTTTTAAATTACCATGAAACAGTAAACCAGCATCTCAATACAAAACATTTATTCACTTTAAAATGATAATGCAACAGTGCAAAACACAGTAGCTTATTTTTCACCTTTACATAAAGCTGACTTCAAGTTAAAAAAACGTTATGTACTAAGAGGTAGCAACAGTATTTCATTTTCGCATAACGTTCTTTTCAATGACCATTGGTCTGTTTAACCCACTGAGAACAGTAATTCGGTCATCTAATTAAAACAATGTTTCGAACAATGTTAAAAACATAAAATTCAAATACATCATAATTCATACATCAGCTGATAAAAAAATAATCACTGAGAAAAGTGAACACCAATTTAAAGTATTAGTTCACCCCAAAATGTAAATTCTGTCATGAATTATTCACCCTCATGTCGTTCCAAACCTTCGTTCATCTTCAGAGACAAATGAAGATATTTTTGATGAAATCCCAGAGCTCTCTGATCCCTCCATAGACAACAATGTGATGAACACTTTCAAGGCCCTAAAGTATAGGAAAGACATAATTAAAATAGTCCATGTGACTCCAGTGCTTCAAACTTAATGTTATGAAGCCACGAGAATACTTTTTGTGCGCAAAAACAAACAAATATAACGACTTTATTCAGCAATTTAGCTTTAGCCTGTTAGCGTTAGCCAAGCCGTGTAATTCAAGGCAAATTTAAGTATTTATCAATACAAACATTTAGCTTTATCCTTGCTATATTTAAAGCATCAAACCATTGAACAGTTCATATTTAATGTCATTCTTACATTTTTTAGTGTCGTTGGGTTGCCAGCAGTGCAAATTCAGTCCTGTCACACATCAAAATGGCGTCTGTCATGAACATTTGTGTTTTTGCAACAGCCAAATCCACTTGTTTAGACTTTTAAATAAATTTTACTTAAAAAGTATCTCGAAAAGGCACACATCTAAAAAGCCTAGTAAACATTACTCAAGATATGTTTACAACAACATTATATTAAATAAGTTACTCAAAATATGAAGTACCAAACATAGATTTATTTGTTGAAAATATAGAATTTATTTTTGTTACAATTACAGCCCCACAGAGTCATTTTTCCCAGTGCAGATAACATCATGTTTGGAGCGTATAATGATCTGTGAGACGAAAGGCCCAGTACGGTTGATCTGATTATCCAGGGAAGCAAACGAGGGACGTTTATTTCATAAGCTCAACTGTGAAATAACATCTAATCCTGCTTGAGAACGACATACACTGCAAATGATTGTTTCTCTTCACTCAAAAAAATTATTTGTTAAATTTACTTCAGCTAAAAAAGCTGCGTCAAGTGGTTCCACACAACTATATTGAGTCATTTTTACAAATAACAATTTAGTTATATGAACAAAGGAAAGTCAAGTAAAGCTGACAACATTTCTTTAAGTAAATACAAACCATTTGAGTTTGTCACTGTTACATAATATTTATATGTGCAGTTTACTTAATAATGTTATGTTCAATTTAGAAAAGTTTATCATGTTATGTGAACACATTTATTGACTTCATTTACCTTATTAATTAATTAATTAACTACTTGCTCTACAAGTGTAAGTGGAAAACTATTAAATATAAAAAAGCATATTTTCAGTCCATCCAATAAATGAGTGTATGAGTGGCCACAGCTAAACACAGGCACCACTCTTCTGCATAATGGTAATTACAGAAAAAACATACACATAACATAAACTAACAACATCATTCCCTTTATAGATAAAATAACACTTTAATCCCTAAATTTACTCTCCTAATGCAGTCCCTTGCAAAGCATGCTGGGAACTACAGATCCACTGCCCAGTTTGTTCGTTTCACTCAATGTTAAGTTGACCGAACAAACACTTATTAAGTAAAGCTGACAATACTCATTTTTAGTAGAAACAACTCAGTAAATCTAAGTACATTTAGTTACATGAGTTTTTTAAGTAATGTGAACAAGGATGATTTGAGTGCAACTAACAACAGTGAAAGTTCATTTTTTTGAGTGTTCTTGCACACTTTTCCAGACGTTGAGTAAGAGAAATGTTGCTTAAACTTTAAATGATGACGCCTCCACCAATCAAGAAAAAGAACAGAAGGTCATGCAAACATCAGAGCGTCTTTATTTAAAGACACTGAAGAGGTTTTCGCCTACTGGTCTCATTTACGGAATTAAAGTTTAGTAAAGTAATTCATCATGCAACTACATATTCAATATTCAAAAGTTTGCATGCGATATCTTGAACTTCACATTTACTTTTGGGGATAGTAAAAAGGCAGACATTTGCATTTTATATGTGCCATGTTTTGAAATGTTATTTCACCAAACAGATGTTTGAGGTTTTAAGTGATGGAGTGAGGTGCAGAAGACACAGATGTGCAGGTTCTCACAGGCTTTTGTTGTGTAATCATGAGATGAGGCTTTATGAGGTCATGGAGGTCAATCTCAGACAGTACGTTCACAGTCGTCGTGTTACTGTTAACTAAAAATAATTAATTTTTATTCATTAATTTCACTATTAATTTTTTTCCGTTTTTATTTCATGCTTTATTTTTATGCACTGTCTAATTTTTATTTATTTATTTAATTTTTATTTATTTATTCATTTAAATTCTATATATTTTATTCTATTTTATTTTATTTATATATTTTTTACAGTGGCTTTGTGAATATTAAACTAATTTAGATGAATTTAGACTAGTTTAGCTGAAACAAAAAAATATTAATAATAGATGAAAAACCTAAACTTAATCTATACATTATCTAATTTTATTTTATTTTATTTTATTTGTGCTTTTTTACAGTGGATTTGTGATTTTTTTTTTTTTGAAATGAAATAAGATATACAAATTTAAAATTAAACATAATATAATTAATATAATATAATATAATATAATATAATATAATATAATATAATATAATATAATATAATATAATATAATATAATTAATATAATATAATATAATATAATATAATATAATATAATATAATATAATATAATATAATATAATATAATATAATATAATATAATTAATATAATATAATACATATAATATAATTAATATAATAAAATTAATACAATATAATATAATTATAATATAATATAATATAATATAATATAATATAATATAATATAATATAATATAATATAATTAATATAATATAATATAATATAATATAATATAATATAATATAATATAATTAATATAATATAATACATATAATATAATTAATATAATAAAATTAATACAATATAATATAATTATAATATAATATAATATAATATAATATAATATAATTAATATAATAATATAATATAATATAATATAATATAATATAATATAATATAATATAATATAATATAATTAATATAATATAATATAATATAATATAATATAATATAATATAATATAATATAATATAATATAATATAATATAATATAATAAAATAAATAAAATAAAATAAATAAAATAAATAAAATAAATAAAATAAATAAAATAAAATAAAATAAAATAAAATAAAATAAAATAAAATAAAATAAAATAAAATAAAATAAAATAAAATAAATAAAATAAAATAAAATAAATAAAATAAAATAAATAAAATAAATAAAATAAATAAAATAAATAAAATAAATAAAATAAAATAAAATAAAATAAAATAAAAATAAATAAATTATAAGCTTAAACTTAAACAATCGTTACACATTATTTTATTCTATTTTATTGTATTTTAACAGTGGATTTGTGAACATTAATCGAACTGAGATGAGCTGAAATAAGATATAGATGAAAAGCTTAAACTTAAAAAACAAATAAAAACATTTAAATGCTACCGTGTCAATTTAACTGAACTGAAATTAAAAGTAAATTACTAAAAAAAATAATTACTAAAAGAAAACAAAAATGAAAAACAAATTAAATAAAAAAGCAAAAATACTAAAACAAACTAAAACTGAAATGAGAATAAAAAATAAAAGCTAATTGAAAATATTAATAAATACTATAATAGTATAAGATAAGAAGGACATTTGTCTTGGACACATACAG
This sequence comes from Gobio gobio, assembly GCF_949357685.1. Taxonomy (NCBI): domain Eukaryota; kingdom Metazoa; phylum Chordata; class Actinopteri; order Cypriniformes; family Gobionidae; genus Gobio; species Gobio gobio. The sequence continues at coordinate 44,910,104 of NC_137118.1, read as the reverse complement.
TACAGTGTCTGCTGTTTTAAAGCAAGTAAAATAATACTTACAGAACATACACGACTATCACGCACGCACACAATACCTGCAATACACAGATGTATATAAATAATACAAAATTACCCATTCACTGTCTATCCTAATTCATACGCAACACAAAACTGTGTGTCAAACAGTAGTAATGCTACATTGTCACATGACCTCATGACATTGCATCATTAATTCAGTCATTGGCATATTATCATACAGTTATCCTATTGAAAATGAGTGCAATATATGAGTAGAAATATTGTGTTAAGATTTAACCCAGAACAATGAGTCAAGAAAGAGTTAATAAAAAATAACAGTTTTTCATTCATCCCACTGGAATGGAAGGCATCCCACAATATATTTTTTGCAAATAAAGTATAGCACATATTCCATGCATACAGTAAATGCACATATTGTGGACTGTACTAGATACTGTATGAATAGAAAGAGAGAGTTTCAAGCATTTTCATTTCAATTCACCACTGAACCCAACACCATGTCACGCTCAAGGCTGTTCTCACAATCTCACGGTGATATCTGCAAACATCTGCCGTCACAGCTCTGCTCTCAGAGAGAGAGAGAGAGAGAGAGAGAGAGAGAGAGAGAGAGAGAGAGAGAGAGAGAGAGAGAGAGAGAGAGAGGTCATATCTCGCTCTCGCTCACTGCAGATAAGATGGCACAAAAACTCCAGCGACAATCATCGGGTCTGGCCTATAACTGAGCCTGAAACCACAGGACAGCAGAGCTTCTCCGGTTTCTCTCTGTTTTTACCAGGGATGCTTTTCTACATATGAAGGATCAAATGCTCAGATCTGGCTGACAATGTGGGAAAAGCCCTGGGGTTGCTTTCATCTGAAGTCAGGTTCAACTCAAACACTGCTTGTGTTCACTGGAGGACATCGGGTCATCTGAGCTGATAAAAACACACTAGAGATAAATATTGTATTATTTATTTAATTTTTACAGTGTGTTTGTGAATATATATAAACAGAACATCCGAATTTAAATACAGCATGTATCCAATAAATATCTATAAATTGACAGTGGAATGAAATTTCTTTTATTACTTTTTGTATTGTATTTTTACAGTGGATTTGTGAATACTAAACATTTATTCAAATTTGTTATTTGTCTTATTTGTTAAAGGTTTAATATTCACAAATCCACAGTTAAATAAATAAATAAATAAATCCTTTGTCAATTTAGATATATTTATTGGATACGTGCTGTAAACTTTGGATACATTTGTGAATATTAAAACTTTATTCAAACTTCGTCCTGTTGTTTTATTTTATTTTATTTTATTTTATTTTATTTTATTTTATTTTATTTTATTTTATTTTATTTATTTTATTTCATTTTATTTTATTTTATTTTATTTTATTTTATTTTATTTTATTTTATTTTATTTTATTTTATTTTATTTTATTTTATTTTATTTTATTTTATTTTATTTCATTTCATCATTTTATTTTATTACTATTTTATTTTATTAATTTTACAGTGTGGATTTATTCAAAAATAACAACAGGACATACTGTAAAATTAATAAATAAATAAACAGATAAATAAACAAATAAATTAATAAATCCTTTGTCAATTTAAATATATTTATTGGATATATGCTGTGAACTTTAAAAACATTTGTATTTTAAACCTTTATTCAAATTTGGATTTCCTGTTATTTTTTAAGTCCACTGTCAATTTATGTACTGAATACATGCTGTATTAATTTCCAGTTATTTTTACAGCATGTATCCAATAAAGATTTATAAATTGACAGTGGATTTTAATTTAATTTAATTATTTTTTAAATTAATTTAATTAATTTCATAATTCGATTTAATTGTTTTTATTGTTTTTATTTTATTTTATTAATTTTACAGTGTGAAATTATAAAAAATAACAACAGGACATACTGTAAAATTAATAAATAGATAAACAAACAAACAAACAAACAAATAAATATCACTTTACAATAAGATTTCACTTGTTAACATTATAGTGAACTACTAAAATGACCAATACAGCATTTATTAATCTTAATGTTAATCTCAGCATTTACTAATACATTTTATGATTTAAACCTGTGTCTGTTAATGCATTAATGCATTGTGAACTAACATGAACATTTTTATTAACAAACATTATCAAAGCTTAATAAATGCTGAAAAAATATATTGCTCATTAGTAAATGCACTACCTAATGTCAACACACAAGACCTTATTAAAGTGATACCAATATTAGCTTTCTGTGTAGGAGGTGCTCCAACAATAAACACGAGGGTCCAAATGATGAAATAATCACATATCACATCTATCATGACACGCGGGAAAATCAATCCTTTTTTATTTCAGATATCATTACATTAGCATCATCCCCTTTTCTAATAAAACCATAACAAAACAAAACTCTTTGGAATATTATCCCTTCCCAAACTTTTATCATATGGCATCTTCTACAGAAACAAACGCACATTAAACCACTGCGGCATGAACTCATGAACTGACGCAGGGCCACTTCACATCCAGCTTAACGTTTTTACGCATCATTACATTCGACAGATAAGGAAAGCTGTTTAACAATAGACTAATATGAGATGAAAAATGAATAAAGCATGAGGAATGATCTTTTAGTGTCACCCAATAGCTCTGAATGCATTTAAATACTAATGCTAGTCAGAGATAAACAGTTCACTGTTAAGAATAAATGAGATGATATTAAAATGGATCCCATATGTCCATTGTGGTTATCATCTTATTAATCATGCTGATGTCTTGACACATATAGGCCTACATGGGTTCAGACATGCTTTCTGGGGGACGTTAAAGGGATAGTTCACTCAAAAATGAAAATGATCCTATAATTTACTCCCCTTCAAGCCATTCGAGGTGTATATGAGTTTCTTCTTTCAACCGAACACAATCTGAGTTCTATTAAAAAATCAGAGAGTCAGAGGTCAGAGGTTACTCTTCCGCAGTGATGAATGGATGCACTTTTTTGGGCTTCAAAATCTACCGTTCACTCCAATTATGAAGCCTGGATATTTTTTAATAACTCTGACTGTGTTTGGCTGAAAGAAGAAACTACTCGAATGGCTCGAATGGCTTGAGGGGGAGTAAATCATGGGATAATTTTCATTTTTGGGTGAACTAACCCTTTATATAATGGTGCAGTAATACCAGTAAATTGACAACCGCAAGCCTTGCATAATTTATTTAAAGTGGGGTCTAATGCTATTTCATGCATTCTGACTGATTTACACTGTTAAAGAGTTGATTCTCATGCATTTCTAAAAACGAGTTGGACGTATGACGGAGTATTTCTGTGCCAAATACACTCCTTCGAGATTCAAAGTTTGGTAACACTTTAGAATAATGGTCATTAGTTAAAGGTCCCATGGCATGACATTTTCATTTTATGAGGTATTTCAACATTAATATGAGTTCCCCTAGCCTGAATATTGTCCCCAAGTGGATAGAAATGTTGATGGGTGTAAACCCGAGTTCTGGCTGTCTTTCTCTGCCTTTGAGAAAATGACAGGCCAGACGAGCCAATCCTGAAGTCTCCTGGTTTGACGTCCAAGCAGGAACGGTTTCCTCCCTTTCCTCCGCCCAGAGAATCTGGCACGCCCATGCAAACGCTCGAGAGATCATGGCTTGTGAACGAGTGAACGCTGGCAGTTTCTCAGTGTTTGGATGTGCAAATGAAAACAGAAGTCTTTTTTCAGTTCCTTCTGATCTGTGATCAGTGATTTCTGATGTGTTTGTACGTCCTCGTCGCGTCTATCTGTTCTTAAATGTGCATACAGTCGGGAGTTTCTGTTTAACATCGGCAGAGTCACATCTTGAGAGATAAACCTCATGCACGCCGAAGCTCGGCCTTCAACATCCCCGACCCCCAGTACTGCATCTGGCCCACAGCGGAGGCGCCAAACGCGGCGTGAGATTAAGCAGAAGGGGGGTAAGCGTGAGGGTATCCGGCTAGGCTAACCAGCTTTCCCCACAATAAACTGGATTACATTCGATTACTGCTGTTGTGTCTTTGTTTGCGCTGTGTAAGTTACTCAATGCGCGTCACTGACGCTTTTCATATGATTGGAACATATCTAGAAATAATGCTTTAATCAAACTTACTAACTCGTTCATCTCGCTGTAATGGTACATTGCATGTGTTACAAAGTTGGTAATAATGATGAAGACGGACTCGGCGTGACTGGGACTCGTGTTTATTCAGAACTCTCAGATACAAACACAATAAACTCGCGCTGACTGACAGCGCTCTCATAACTCAGTAGTTACTATAAATAACTTTGTTAGCAATCGCTCCGTCTCTGTGATGTCCGGTTCGCGAACGAATCATTCTTTTGAATCGGTTCTTTTTAGTGAACCGAACCAGTTCACCAAATCGGACTGAATCGTTCTAAACGGTTCGCGTCTCGAGTCAGCGCTGATCCATAATTTACTAAAGTTACTAACTTTCTGACATGAGTGACAGTCCCTCCGACTAGAAATAAACTAATAACCTGAAGTATATTCTAGTAACTACAACAGTTCACCCTGAACTGAGACATGCTGAGAGAACTGATGTGAAGTGAACTCCGGTCCATCCGTCTCTCTGGCAGCAGCTCGTGCCTGCTCGTGCCTCGTAGACCTCGTTAAACCACGCCCCCTCCGCTCATTTCAAATGCAAAGATGTCAGCCAATCACAACAGTGGGCGTTTTCACTGAAGTCTCACAGCAGACACGCCTCTTGAAACAGGGCAGTCAGCCACAGGGCAAACAGCAGTATAGAAAAAATGCCTTTTATTTCTAAATTATGACATTTTATGATGTAAAAATCATACTAACAATATAAGTACACCTCAGGAAACACTATAAAATAATAGAAAAATGCCATGCCATGGGACCTTTAACATTAGTTAATGTATTAACTAACATGAACTAACTATGAGCAGTACATTTGTTGCTGTATTTGTTCATCTTTGTTAACGTTAGTTAATATAAATCCAGCTGTTCATGGTTTGTTCATGTTAGTTCACAATGCATTAACTAATGTTAACAAGATTTTAATAATGTATTAGTAATGTTGAAATTAACATTAACAAAGATAAATAACTGATTTATAAGTGCAGTTCATTATTAGTTCATGTTAAAGGGTTAGTTCACCCAAAAATGAAAATTCTGTCATTAATTACTTCCCCTCACGTCGTTGGACACCCGTCAGACCTCCGTTCATCTTCGGAACACAAATGAAGATATATTAGTTGAAATCTGATGGCTCTGAAAGGCCTCCATTGGCACAATGGCACGGTTCACTCTCAAGACCCTTAAAAGGTACTAAAGACGTCGTTACAAAGTCCATCTCACTACAGTGGTTCTACAATAACTTTATGAATCGGCGAGAATAGTTTTTGTGCGCAAAAAAACCCTAAATAACGACTTATATAGTGATGACGATTTCAAAACACGGCCTCATGAAGCTTCGAAGCGTTATGAATCAGTGAGTCGATTCAGCAGTTTGAATCGCCAAATTTCAGCAGTTTGGCGGTTTGACACGCGATCCGAATCATGATTCGACTCACTGATTCATAACGCTTCGAAGCTTCATGAGGCCGTGTTAAATCGTCATCACTATATAAGTTGTTATTTAGGGGGTTTTTTGCGCACAAAAACTATTCTCGTCACTCCATAAAGTTATTGTAGAACCACTGTAGTGAGATGGACTTTGTAACGACGTCTTTAGTACCTTTTAAGGGTCTTGAGAGTGAACCGTGCATTGTGCCAATGGAGACCTTTCTCAGCCATCAGATTTCAACTAAAATATCTTCATTTGTGTTCCGAAGATGAACGGAGGTCTGACGGGTGTCGAACGACATGAGGATAAGTAATTAATGACAGAATTTTCATTTTTGGGTGAACTAACCCTTTAACTAATGTAGTTAACTAATGTTAACTAATGACCATTATTCTAAAGTGTTACCCAAAGGTTTTTTCGAGTATGGCCCTGTATGACATCATAAAGGGCGGAATTCCTTATATGGGCACTTCTCCCGGATGAACGAACACACAATAGACTGTAAAAAAATATGGGCGTAGTGTCCGTGACGTCACCCATAGGATTCTGAAGAGCAGTTTTGAAGCCTCAAAGAAGGCTGTGCCATCTTGTCAGCGCGTCATCACTCATCACTCCCGGATAACAGAAAATGGGCAAAGAGGCGGGATGTGGGCGGAGCTGAGGTGACTTGATGACTAACAGACAGCAGACAAACGGCAATCCACCTGTCACTCAAAGTGGCCACGCCCTTAATTATGGAGAACTTTAAGGCTTTATATAATGTAAACAAATGAGTTATAAAACAATTCACCCCCCTCACAGTCGTCATGAAGGGCAAAATTAGCCGTATAGACCAGAACCACTTTTTGTCCCAGACTGTAAACATGTGTTCTTCTGCTGTAAAGTTGGGCATTTTAACATGAGCTCAATGAGAATCTGCTCCTTCTAGGGGTGTGAACCTACACTGGTCTCACGGTTCGGTTCGATTACGATTATCAGGCCATTGATTCGGTTCAATTCGATATCACAATGCATTGACGATTCACTGTATCCTCATACAATTTTGTCAGTCAGTTATATGAGCTGAACCTTTCATTTGACCTGCTCAAAGAAAACACGCTTCTTGAATGTATCAAACAAAACTCAAGTCTGGGCACAGAAGACAACAGGAGCGTTAAGAACAAATAGAAAATACTGAAAGCCACTTCAGGAGGTGATCTGGGTCGCATTACAGTCAAAAATGCATCTGGTTGTTGAAACCACATATGTCAATTTTACTCCTTGCAACAATGCTAAAAAAATGAACGTGTGAGCATTTTATGGGTTATATGACATAGCCAGATATGACGGCGCTACTGAAGCACGGATCCCGCAGATGAACAGCTGAGTATCTCTTCATCAAGTAAACACACAAACTACCGAGAGTAAAGTTGCAGGTGCTCAAAATACAATCATATTCATTAAAAGTAAAGAAACTGAATGATCTGACCAGTGCTTTTGCTGCGCGCTCTCCTATCCATAGTTTTCAGTCGCGTGACTGTCGCCGGAGCCTTGGAGGCCAAAACCGCCATAGATCTCCATAGAACTACAGCACAAGCCTGTCAAATTTCCATCTTAAAACAAAAATATGTGAACAAGATGCACGCTTTGGGCACGTATGATCCATATACAGCACCTGCTGCAGTATTTCAATCACTGAAAACAGCGGGACGTTTTTAAAATGCTTAACGTGAAAAACACCAATAAGGATTAAATTAAGCAAAGTTTAAAGGATTTGTTGATATGGGTTTTATTTTTAATCGAGTTGTTGCACCACTTCATTTTAAACACAGATTAATTACGCAGTAAAACGTTATAGAGCTGCTGTTAAAGCAGCAGGCGGAGGGTGAACTGACAGGCTAAAGAATCCTTAGTGCAACCCACCCTTAAAGTGCTGTAATGGACTAAAACAGTGATATTAAAAGATCAAATTCAGTTTACACCTTTTTGATGATGCATACTATATACAGGCGAGTAGATGAGGTAAGAATATGAACGCAACGCGTTTTCTTTATAATGGGTTTCGATGGGGAAAACACCTAACGAGAAACCTCGTGTTGCACTAATATTCTGTGTTCGTCTGCTTTCCTGAACAAAGTATGCAACATCATTAAGGTGTATATTGAATTTGGGATTTTAAAGGGTTAGTTCACCCAAAAATGAAAATTCTGTCATTAATTACTTATCCTCATGTCGTTCGACACCCGTAAGACCTCCGTTCATCTTCGGAACACAAATGAAGATATTTTAGTTGAAATCTGATGGCTCTGAAAGGCCTCCATTGACACAATGGCACGGTTCACTCTCAAGACCCTTAAAAGGTACTAAAGACGTCGTTACAAAGTCCATCTCACTACAGTGGTTCTACAATAACTTTATGAATCGGCGAGAATAGTTTTTGTGCGCAAAAAAACCCTAAATAACGACTTATATAGTGATGACGATTTCAAAACACGGCCTCATGAAGCTTCGAAGCGTTATGAATCAGTGAGTCGATTCAGCGGTTTGAATCGCCAAATTTCAGCAGTTTGGCGGTTTGACACGCGATCCGAATCATGATTCGGCTCACTGATTCATAACGCTTCAAAGCTTCATGATGCCGTGTTTTGAAATCGTCATCACTGTTTAAGTCGTTATTTAGGGTTTTTTTGCGCACAAAGACTATTCTTGCCGATTCTTAAAGTTATTGTAGAACCACTGTAGTGAGATGGACTTTGTAACGACGTCTTTAGTACCTTTTAAGGGTCTTGAGAGTGAACCGTGCATTGTGCCAATGGAGGCCTTTCAGAGCCATCAGATTTACACTAAAATATCTTCATTTGTGTTCCGAAGATGAACGGAGGTCTGACGGGTGTCGAACGACATGAGGGGAAGTAATTAATGACAGAATTTTCATTTTTGGGTGAACTAACCCTTTAATATCACTGTCTTACAGCATTAATACTGACTACAAACCTGGTAAAAATGACTCGCGTGCAATGGAGCAGAGCCTTGTTTTGCCCTCCAGGTGGGCGTTCCTATAAGCGTGTGACGACACGTGAAAACTATGGATTGCAGTCTTTGATTTCAATATCGCAATAGGAGTGCGCGCGGCTCAATGGTGATCAATAAAATGCAGCTCATATCTCATCCCTCTGCCATTGTATGCTACCGCGACAACGCACATATGTGACAAATGACGTCAGAAAATAATCTGTACATTATAATCGGTTATGGTCTATTACTGAACCGATATCGAATCGTCCTCGTCTGCATCGCGATGCATCGAAAAAGCGATTCATTTCGACACCCCTAATACTGATGTGTTGTGAATATAGAATGTAGTTTTCTTTTTACAATATTTAAATTGCCAGTTAAGCAAAAACTATAAATAGTAAATTTGTTTAATTAGTTGTGACAGTGATTTATTGTAAAATCTGGCTGTATGACTGTGACTAGGGATGTCACAAGTACCGGTACTTTTACATTTTGAAAATGTGACGATACCAGCATTTCTGTAGTACAGAGTATATTCGGTACCCACTAATAGGCTCTAGTGTTGTCAAAAATATTGATATTTCTATATGTATCGATACTGAAATATCTGAAACGATACGATACTCATTTTCTACAGTATCTCCTCTCCGACCGACAACGAGTTGACACGCACCCGCCTCCTCTCATTCAGTCCGGTTAACTCTCTGAACACGGCTAACGTGTGTTCTGCTGGATTTTACTTCATGACATAACGTTAATTCTACTCATTCCCGCAGATTTCGCGCTCGCATCTGAAGCGCACACACACATATGCCGTAGTAAAGCCGCCTCTGACATACAAGTACAAAAATTCGCTAATTTTTCCAGCTTATTAATGGTCAAATACACTCATGCATCGAAGAAACGATTAATTTCGACACCCCTACTCCTTTCTGGAGTCTGTCTCTAGTGGCCAGTCGATGAATTGCAGTTTAAATCACTTCAGTATCGGCTTCAAGAGAAACTGGGGGAGGTTGCCGCTTGGCGCACACACACACACACACACACACACACACACACACACACACACACACACACACACACACACACACACACACACACACACACACACACACACACACACACACACACACACACACACACACACACACACACACACACACACACACACACACACACACACACACACACACACACACACACACACACACACACACACACACATCAACCAGATCTAGAGCAAGAGAGCACCCATCAACGAGCTTTGTTCGGGTTGCGGGAGCCATCGGCCGCACTGCCATTTTGTTTTTAGACCACGAAATCAACAATGTCACTAAAGAAGTGTGTTTCTGGTTGTGAGGGAAAAATAACCTTGTTCAGCTTCCCAAATAACCCAGCGTTAAGGAAACTGCAAGTGTGTGTGCTTGTTGCCGGTCATGAGTGGAAACTGCATATAATGTGAACAATACAAATGTATACTGAATCGAAAGTTATCCAGGGATAATGCCATGATGTTGTGTGTGTGTGTGTGCACTCGTGACTCTTTAGCTCTGCTCACAGCACGCCTTCACGAGTTCAGCTGTTTTCAGAAAGGTACAGTGTATCTGTCTTTCATAAATATGATCAAACTAAAGACTCTTTGGAGATATGAAGGATGCAACACTATAGATAATCAAGATTAACATGAGACGGGCAGAAACTGTGTGTGTTATGTACCCTTTAAATACCCTACTCTCATAAAACATATGCAATACGGTCAGCTGCGAAAATAACTGTCCATAGCTTGTCATCGCAATTTTTTCACTGATTGTCTGATCACTGATTGTAACAAATAAAGGGTACGATTACACAATTATATACTAAAAGCTTTATGTTTTTTGCAAACGTTTTTCCACGAAAACGACTAAAAACGCTGTATTATTCATGCCAGGCCAGTAGATGGCGATGTCCCTTTGTAAAGAAACACTTTTATATATTTTTATACTCTTATAGACAGAACACGTAATACACATGGTGTCACCATTTTCAAATTTTTGAGACTGTATCTTTTTTAAAAATGTGCACTTTGAAACCTGTTTTTAAAAGTTTGCGTTTTCAGGCCGCCGAAACGTCATTGTCGTGTAAATGAACGACTGTAAGGTGGACAATAATCAAACATATTTGAAATAGAACAAAATCATCTGCTTTACTGTTAGCAACCAAGATATTTGAAATTGACTCAACCCCCTCCCCCCTTAACCCCATCAGAAGCGCCATTTGGGATTTCTAAGGACAAAAGAATGGCTTGGCCTGCAAATGTTTTTCACACCTTTGGTACAGTGGTAGAAGTTTCGTCTGATTGGTTACTTTCAAACGTCTCACGGTTTGGTCTGATTGGTCAGTTTTGAAAGAGTCATATTTGAGTTTGGTGACATCAGGGAAGAGGATAAAAGAAGATCCCAACTGGATTCTCTGCCTTTCTCTAGAGAGAGCTGCTCTTTGGCTCTCTCTCTCTCTCTCTCAGGTAACATTCTATGCATAGGCCTACTGAGTACAATTAAGGGTTTAAGTTTACATTTGAAACTATTTTAAGTGTAACCATAATTAGAATTTGTGTTTCCTTTTAAAAGAGATTTCTGTCTATTATGTAATTGACATTTTACATTTACTTGATTGTTAATACATTTTTACATTTTGATCCTTTCTGGATTAATCTGTAATTATTAACTATCTCCAGTATGGAACGGTATAATTGCAACAAAGGGTTAAAACGGAATGATTAAATGTATGATTAACTATCAAATAGAAATGACCAAATAACCAGTTGGCATTTTCTCCTAAATTCGACAACTATGATAAATGGAGTCAGATAAAGAATATTATAATTAAATCCATGTTTCCAGCTGAAACACTGAAGGCGCATGCGGCCTTCACCGCGGTTCGCTACCGATCATTGGAGCGAATTCATGCGGTCTTACAGCGAACAAAACGCATTAAAAGTTTTCTGTTTTTGGTTGAAAGCAGTGTTGTGTAAACGGCCCTAAAGTTTAAGCAGGCTACTTGGAGTCTACCCACAGTTGTAGTTGACTGGATATCTTGCGGTGTTCTGTGTAAACGAATTCTGAATGAATGACCATCGTTTGTCTCATCGTTCATCATTTTCAGTAAAGTGAAAACATATCAAACGATCTGTAAACACAGACAAAGCAATAGTGACATGGTAAAAACACAGTTACTCACACTTGTGCTGTCGGACTCATCACTGCATCATCTTTTATTTCCAGTCTCTCTGAAAAGCCTGTCGAACCGTCTTGTTTAAAAACGAATCTGCAGTAAAATGAAGCAAACATGAAACGTGTATTACTGACGCGATCTGGAACTTTGTTAAAAATACAGTTCATCCAAGCTTTCTTAATAGGATCACAATGAAGGCAATGCAAAGACTAAATTGTACGTTTTTCTTTAATTAACGTCTTGTAATCCTCTATGGATTTGTTGCTGGAGTAATTCTGTGTTTGAGTCTCTCTCGTATTTACTACTACATGGCATGCGTGAATCGGTGGGCGGGGCTAAAGAGGCAATGATGTAGAAGTAGGTGTCAACCTTTTTTTCGTCGTACTATGATGTCATACTGAGGTAAAATCTGAAACGAGTTGTTTTGGGAGCTCAATTTCAAACAAAGCTGTTTTTGGTCTAATGAGGAAGTTTTGAGTTTACCACTTTAACAAAAGACGGTTTGCGCTGAGCTTTTAGTAAATCTGGCCCATCGAGGGACAATTAGTATTTATATGCAGTTTATGTAAGTAGTCTGCTACTATTATATTGATTGACATCACAAGCATCAGAATTTCATCTTACTCGACTGTATATAAACTGCACCAAATTGCATATTTGTGCTCTGGTTTGGTCTCAAAACTGAGGTGTTTTTCGAGAGCTTCACTGTATATTCTCACTATGAGCCATCAAAGCCTGATCTATACATTTGTTTTTAATAATTTGTCTAAAGGGTCAATAAACTGTTCCATTAAAAATATTTATATATATATTTGACTGACTATTCTTTCAGGTTATGGTAAAATAGTCTGTGAATATATAGCCATCTGTTGAATACTATAATAATGCAGCAAACGGCGTACAGATGCGCTGCTTTGACCTCCACATGAAAAGCGTTACAGATAATGAGATAATGAGGATAGTAAGAAAGTAAATAATGGGGCAGTAATAAAGCTGTATGTGTACACAGTAAGCACTGAAAAAAATGAAAGTGGAAAAATGTTAATAAAACAGAAAAGGTCCATTTCAAATCGTGCAAATTAAGAAGTAGACCAATATTTCAAAAATCAGAACAAACATGTTCATATTCAGCATGGTTATGATGCTTGAAATAAAATTTTAAAACATGTAATTACATTTCTGTCATGACAACACTCGTGTTGGCATGGTAATGGATATGACAATGTTGATAGGTTTGGTCTTGGCGGAATAGATCTGCTATTTTTATACTGCTGCTGTTATTGCCCATGAATTTCTCATAGCAGATCTACACAGGTGGAGATGGGGAAGGTGGAGGGTTTCTGAAAGTTTGCTGCAACTGTTATTGCTAATGCTGAACTGTATTTGATGGTTGAGCAGCGAGCTCATTTTCTAGTGATACATCAGAGGCCTGTACCATGATGGTAGTTTAACAAACTCAGGGTTACAGGATTAGTTTCGAGTTGACAAAACCAAACCAATCTATTCAGGCTTTGTTGGTCCCATGATGCTGATCATCAGCTGTCTCTGTCAACTCAGGCTTTGATCCTGAGTTTAGAAGTGTAGCTGTGACATCAGCAGTGAACAGCCAATCACACGCTGAGGTTCAGTGAAACTGAGATACACTTCTCGCGAGAGAAGCAATGAACTTTATTTCTCTCTTCTGCAGAATATTACATGATTGAAAATATTAAGAATTTAAACAACTTTACACAGGAAGAAGAAAAGAGCTGTCTATGAAAGTGGACAATTTTAAGAAAAATCTTACTTAGTCAGTGCAAGTAAAAGTTAATTTAGTTGATATTTAGAGAGAATTTAACATTTAAGCTCACATGCAGTAACTTTTATAGCTTTATTTATTGATTTGAATGCTTATTTGCATGGCCTTTATATAGGCTATATATATTAATATTAATTTTAACTATGTGCCTATTAATGATTGATGAACTAAAATGATACATGTGTAATTGCTTAAGGATATGATATTAACATAAATGATATCTAAGTCATTCAAAATTATTATTATATTAAATAAGCATTGGTAAAAGCCAGATACTTAAGTCTTTAAAGTCCGTGTGAAGTCAAAACAAATCTCAGAATTGCCTTTAAAGGGACTTTAAAACCCATTTGCTATGTCGTGATCTTTAATTTGGAGTAGAAACAGGGGGAGTGACTTCATTGCATCAGAGGTGTGTCACTTTGCTCACAGCTGATTGGGCTAATTTCAGTTTGAGATCTATTATCCAGACCATAACCTGCCCTGGAGCAGGTTAACTGTGTAGCGTAAATTACTATGGTGATGAACACTGATAAAAGCCAAACCACTTTAATGGTACCTAAAACCCAGGATTGGCACAAACTAAGCTTAAACATATCTGGCTAGCCAGCTAAACCGGCTTCATGGTACAGGCCCCTGGAACCAATCAGATGTGCCCTATAGAGAATGAATTATGTGTTTGCAAGCAGATTGAGATAAGGACCTAAGACTGAGTTTCATGACAGAAGAACTTTGCATTTGGCACTGGCATTAGCAACAATCTCACAACCCCCCTGTAGTTCTAACATGAACAAGTGCAATGCAATCTAACCCCGAATTCAGCTAGAAGGCAGGATTTAGCAGAGCATTCAGCTCCATGAAGGCAGACAGATGAGCAGTCAGTCACAGATCTTCAGTTCAGATGGGTTTGTGGAGGCTGTGAACTTCTCTCTCAGCTGCTGTCACAGATCTCCTGTTACCCTCCTCCTCTCTCACATCCATATTTCTGTCACATCAGGGTGCTTTAGTCACTTCTGTGTTATTGTCAGCTTTAAGGCTATCTGGGTCCGTGCAGCCACGCTAAAAGTCTCGGATTTCAAAGGCCTTTACGTTCAAGAAATTCCTGAGGCTTCACACATATTAACTTGTGACATTACTGTGACCTTGAGACATTTCTCTTAGCCCACAACATTTACTTTTTGAGCTTTTAAATGTCCACACAATAGTTCTATTTTCGAGAGGTTCTGCTTCAGAACGTCTGCTGACTCGTCACACGTATAACTGTGTTTATCAAGCGGGGGAACGAATCGGCATGAACAGAAAAGCAATTCACGAGGAACAACGTACCATTGAGATACAGTAATGCCAGTGTCAGTTGGGGAATTAATGATTATGAATGATTATTCACACACTGTGTGCATGCATTTGTAATCTTTTAGACTTTTGTCTCCTCAGCTGATAAAAAGATCAACAATCTCACTGTTTCAGAATCTCAACAACGTCAAACTGAAGTCAGTAAACAAAAGTGAGAAATCTCTGGTCTTCAACAATCAGACAGTGCACTATATAGGGGATAGGGAATGATCAGACAGTGCACTATATAGGGGATAGAGAACGATCAGACAGTGCACTATATAGGGGATAGAGAACGATCACAGTGCACTATATAGGGGATAGAGAACGATCACAGTGCACTATATAGGGGATAGGGAACAATTAAACAGTGCACTATACAGGGGATAGGGAACAATTCAGACAGTGCACTATATAGGGGATAGGGAACGATTCAGACAGTGCACTATATAGGGGATAGGTAACAATCATACAGTGCACCATATAAGGGATAGGGAACGATCATACAGTGCACTATATAGGGGATAGGGAACGATCATACAGTGCACTATATAGGGGATAGGTAACAATCATACAGTGCACTATATAAGGGATAGGGAATGATCAGACAGTGCACTATATAGGGGATAGGGAACAATCATACAGTGCACTATATAGGGGATAGGGAACAATTCAGACAGTGCACTATATAGGGGATAGGGAATGATCAGACAGTACACTATATAGGGGATAGAGAACGATCAGACAGTGCACTATATAGCGGATAGGGAACGATCATACAGTGCACTATATAGCGGATAGGGAACAATCATACAGTGCACTATATAGGCGATAGGGAATGATTCAGACAGTGCACTATATAGGGGATAGGTAACAATCATACAGTACACTATATAAGGGATAGGGAACGATCAGACAGTGCACTATATAGGGGATAGGGAACGATTCAGACAGTGCACTATATAGGGGATAGGTAACAATCATACAGTGCACCATATAAGGGATAGGGAACGATCATACAGTGCACTATATAGGGGATAGGGAACGATTCAGACAGTGCACTATATAGGGGATAGGTAACAATCATACAGTGCACTATATAAGGGATAGGGAATGATCAGACAGTGCACTATATAGGGGATAGGGAACAATCATACAGTGCACTATATAGGGGATAGGGAATGATTCAGACAGCGCACTATATAGGGGATAGGGAATGATTCAGACAGCGCACTATATAGGGGATGGGGAATGATTCAGACAGTGCACTATATAGGGGATAGGAAATGATTCAGGCACAGCACTATATAGGAGATAGGGAACGATTCAAACAGTGCGCTATATTGGGGATAGGGAACAATCAGGCAGTGCACTATATAGGGGATAGGGAACAATTCAGACAGTGCACTATATAGGGGATAGGGAATGATCAGACAGTACACTATATATGGGATAGAGAACGATCAGACAGTGCACTATATAGCGGATAGGGAACGATCATACAGTGCACTATATAGCGGATAGGGAACAATCATACAGTGCACTATATAGGCGATAGGGAATGATTCAGACAGTGCACTATATAGGGGATAGGTAACAATCATACAGTACACTATATAAGGGATAGGGAACGATCAGACAGTGCACTATATAGGGGATAGGGAACGATCATACAGTGCACTATATAGGGG
The DNA here is from genome assembly GCF_949357685.1 of Gobio gobio. Lineage (NCBI taxonomy): Eukaryota > Metazoa > Chordata > Actinopteri > Cypriniformes > Gobionidae > Gobio > Gobio gobio. The sequence continues at coordinate 44,893,480 of NC_137118.1, read as the reverse complement.
ATAGGGAACGATCAGACAGTGCTCTATATAGCGGATAGGGAACGATCATACGGTGCACTATATAGCGGATAGGGAACGATCATACGGTGCACTATATAAGGGATAGGGAACGATCAGACAGTGCACTATATAGGGGATAGGGAACGATCATACGGTGCACTATATAGCGGATAGGGAACGATCATACGGTGCACTATATAAGGGATAGGGAACGATCAGACAGTGCACTATATAGCGGATAGGGAACGATCATACAGTGCACTATATAGGCGATAGGGAATGATTCAGACAGTGCACTATATAGGGGATAGGTAACAATCATACAGTGCACTATATAAGGGATAGGGAACGATCAGACAGTGCACTATATAGGGGATAGGGAACGATCATACAGTGCACTATATAGGGGATAGGGAATGATCAGACAGTGCACTATATAGGGGATAGGGAACGATCAGACAGTGCACTATATAGGGGATAGAGAACGATCAGACAGTGCACTATATAAGGGATAGGGAACGATCAGACAGTGCACTATATAGGGGATAGGGAACGATCATACAGTGCACTATATAGGGGATAGGGAACGATCAGACAGTGCACTATATAGGGGATAGGGAACGATCAGACAGTGCCCTATATAGGGGATAGGGAACGATCATACAGTGCACTATATAGGAGATAGGGAACGATCATACAGTGCACTATATAGGGGATAGGGAACGATCATACAGTGCACTATATAGGAGATAGGGAATGCATTACACCCAACACTGTTGACATATCCATATGACATAACTTATTTACAATTTCCAACTAAGACGAAACAATCCATCAGGAATTGTTTGGGTGGTCTCTATTTGACAGGTGGATTAAAAATAAGAGGGATTGATTTCACCGGTGTTGATACAATTTAATAAGATTATGACAACTTTTTTTTTTTTTGCAATTATAAACCATGCACAATTACTGTCAATCTGATCAATATTCAGAGGTGAACGTCCATTTGATTTAATTCAAATGGAAATACCTGGCAAGTATGTTGCCGTGGTAACCATTGTGGCGTCATGCTGCAGCTGCCGTACACTTCGCACTTCAATGCCTGTATATCCCTCTCTCGCTCTCTTCCTCCATTGCCATGGCAACAAACTTCATAATCTCACAAAGACGAGAGACTGATCACCACTTCAAAGATTCTCACCCGGAGAAACGGAAGCTTCGCTCATGGGCCGCTCATGTCAATTAACCGGGCATGGTTAAAAAAAATGCTTTTCTTTCTTTTTAAATGCATGGGCACTGATGGCATGTTTTACACGAGATCTCCTGAAGATGATATAGTGAAGGCTTCAAGTTATAATCAACACACTTCAATATACAAACAAACAATCTAATGGCACTCACCCAGGATACATTGGCAGAACTGAACGACAGAAAACAAGCTTGTAAAGAGTTCGCATTCACATACTTTGAGGAGCAATAATGCTTTCTCTATCAAACACCACTAATGATATCAGCAAACAGGAAAGATTCTCTTGTCGTTTGTAAAGTGACTCCGGCTGTTTAGTCCTATTGCCACATTCAGTGTCTTCATGTGTGTAGGAGAGGAAAAGCACCAGTCAATCTACTCCTCTTCTACTCTAAAAATCAAGCAACAAAACCATGTCTCAGGTTAGTCGGTTATTCTTACATCAGCTCAACCTGAGATTTTTATTCTTACTTTCCCTTAATGTGTCAGTCCAGACCTGTATGACTCTCCCTTTAACACACACTCCTGGTCCACATTACTCCAAAGGAAAATGTTTTATCTTCATTCATTTTTAACATTCCTCTTTCATTAAATGCAGTAATTTACTTTGGTTCTGAAAAAGGCTTTCTTTGTCAATTTATCAAAAAATGCTTGCTCCAAAACAATGACACAATTCGCATTTAGAGGATATAATCATTCAAAACGTTCAGTCTCTCACTATCACCAATGTGGATCAGTGATTTTGATGACATCACTCTCCGTTCCCCATCAGATTTTCTGTCCAATCAAATGCTCTCTAGAATCTGAAGCCCCGCCCCCTACATTATAAACAGATGCTGAAGCTGCGACTGAAATCACTCACTTGTTCACACATTTACTGCTTTCTACATGACACATAGTGCACTATATAGGGGATAGGGAACGATCAGACAGTGCACTATATAGGGGATAGGGAACGATCAGAAAATGCACTATATATGGGATAGGGAACGATCAGACAGTGCACTATATAGGGGATAGGGAACGATCAGACAGTGCACTATATAGGGGATAGGGAACAATCAGACAGTGCACTATATAGGGGATTGGGAACGATCAGACAGTGCACTATATAGGGGATAGGGAACGATCATAAAATGCACTATATATGGGATAGGGAACGATCAGACAGTGCACTATATAGGGGATAGGGAACGATCAGACAGTGCACTATATAGGGGATAGGGAACAATCAGACAGTGCACTATATAGGGGATTGGGAACGATCAGACAGTGCACTATATAGGGGATAGGGAACAATCAGACAGTGCACTATATAGGGGATAGGGAACGATCAGAAAATGCACTATATATGGGATAGGGAACGATCAGACAGTGCAC
>NC_137118.1:44783354-44885854 GCF_949357685.1 Gobio gobio | reverse complement strand
GATTGTTTGTGGGAAGAAGCTGTTCTGGAGTCGGCTGGTGCGTGATCTGATGCTGCGGTACCGTCTGCCTGATGGCATCAGTGAGAGCAGCCCATGGCTCGGGTGGCTAGAGTCTCTGATGATCCTCTGAGCTCTCTTCACACACCGCCTGACATAAATGTCCTGGAGGGAGGGAAGCTCACCTCCGATGATGCAGCTGGCCGTGCGCACTACCCTTTGCAGGGCTTTGCGGCTGCGGGCGGTACTGTTGCCGTACCAGGTGGTGATGCAGCCAGTCAGCAGGCTCTCTATGGTGCAGGTGTAGAACCGTGTGAGGATGTGGCGGCTCATTCCAAACCTCCTCAGCCGTCGCAGGAAGAAAGGGCGTGTCATACCCATGTCATTATACACATTTGTGTCCTGATATTTCACGAAAACATGCCCACACACACACACAAACAAACAAACACACAAACTCACAAACACACACACACACACACACACACACACACACACAAAACTCACAAACACACACACACAAACACACACACAAACACACACACACACACACACACACACACACACACACACACACACACACACACACACACAGATATCTTTGGCAGATATTATATTAGTTTGTGACGTGATGAGCTCATGGATTATTCAGTCATAACAAGTGAAAAGCAACATCAAGGCTTTTGCACATTAGTTTAAATAACATATTTGAGCATGATATTCATAATTGACTGTATCAGCCATTAAATATTGGATTTAAAAAAGCTTCGATTTGAAAGCATGAGAGACGCTGTCCTGTTGAAGTGTAAAGCACTGTGATTACTTGTGCACTTGCATCATTTCCAAAAAAGTATCTGCGATTACAGAAATAACCCAAGAACCCGATCGACAGCGAGCATAATCAAGCTCTTACTGTAGGACAGCGGAAAACTGCACTTAATGGCCTCTGACGAATCAACACATCCTGAACTCCATCTTCTCCTGCGTCCAGGCCAAAGACACACACACACACACATTTCTGATACAATTCCAGTGGCCAGTCCACTGGTGTATGCCCAGACGCAATGATGCATTACACTGAACAAAAGTACAGTAAAGACATTTATAATGTTCAAATGCTCTAATTCAAATAAATTCTGTTCTTTTGACATTTCATTTCTAAGAATCATTAAAAAAAATCAACTATCCACAAAAAACTGAAGCAGCATCCATCCATCCATCCATCCATCCAATCTCTTTCTTCCATCCATCCATCCATCCATCCATCCATCCATCCATCCATCCAATCTCTTTCTTCCATCCATCCATCCATCCATCCAATCTCTTTCTTCCATCCATCCATCCAATCTCTTTCTTCCATCCATTCAATCTCTTTCTTTCTTTCATCCATCCATCCATCCAATCTCTTTCTTCCATCCATCCATCCATCCATCCAATCTCTTTCTTCCATCCATTCAATCTCTTTCTTTCTTTCATCCATCCATCCATTCAATCTCTTTCTTCCATCCATTCAATCTCTTTCTTCCATCCATTCAATCTCTTTCTTCCATCCATCCATCCATCCATCCATTCAATCTCTTTCTTCCATCCATTCAATCTCTTTCTTCCATCCATCCATCCATTCAATCTCTCTTTCTTTCTTTCATCCATCCATTCAATCTCTTTCTTTCTTTCATCCATCCATCCATCCATCCATCCAATCTCTTTCTTCCATCCATCCATCCATCCATCCAATCTCTTTCTTCCATCCATCCATCCATCCATCCATCCATCCAATCTCTTTCTTCCATCCATCCATCCATCCATCCAATCTCTTTCTTCCATCCATCCATCCATCCAATCATCTCTTTATTCCATCCATCCAATCTCTTTATTCCATCCATCCAATCTCTTTCTTCCATCCATCCATCCATCCAATCTCTTTCTTCCATCCATCCATCCATCCATCCATCCATCCATCCAATCTCTTTCTTACATCCATCCATCCATCCATCCATCCAATCTCTTTCTTACATCCATCCAATCTCTTTCTTACATCCATCCAATCATTTATTTCTTCCATACAATCGCTTTCTTCTATCCATCCATCCAATCTCTTTCTTCCATCCATCCAATCATTTCTTTCTTCCATCCAATCTCTTTCTTCCATCCATCCATCCATCCACCCAATCTCTTTCTTCCATCCATCCAATCATCTCTTTCTTCCATCCAATCTCTTTCTTCCATCCATCCATCCAATCTCTTTCTTCCATCCATCCATCCATCCATCCATCGATCCATCCAATCACTTTCTTCCATTCATCCATCCATCCAATCTCTTTCATCCATCCATCCAAACTCTTTCTTCTATTCATCCAATCTCTTTCTTCCATCCATCCATCCATCCATCCATCCATCCATCCAATCTCTTCCTTCCTTCCATCCATCCATCCAACCAATCTCTTTCTTCCTTCCATCCATCCATCCATCCATCCAATCTCTTTCTTCCATCCATCCATCCAATCTCTTTCTTCCATCCATTCAATCTCTTTCTTCCATCCATCCATCCATCCATCCATCCATCCATCCATCCAATATCTTTCTTCCATCCATCCATCATCCATCCATTCTCTTTCTTCCATCCATCCATCCATCCATCCATCCATCCAATCTCTTTCTTCCATCCATCCATCCAATCTCTTTCTTCCATCCATCCATCCAATCTCTTTCTTCCTTCCATCCATCCAATCTCTTTTTTCCATCCATCCATCCAATCTCTTTCTTCCATCCATCCATCCATCCATCCATCCATCCATCCAATCTCTTTCTTCCATCCATCCATCCAATCTCTTTCTTCCATCCATCCAATCTCTTTCTTCCATCCATCCAATCTCTTTCTTCCATCCATCCATCCATCCATCCATCCATCCATCCATCCATCCATCCATCCATCCATCCATCCAATCTCTTTCTTCCATCCATCCATCATCCATCCATCCATCCATCCAATCTCTTTCTTCCATTCATCCATCCATCCATCCATCCAATCTCTTTCTTCCATTCATCCATCCATCCATCCATCCATCCATTCAATATATCTATCTATCTATCTATCTATCTATCTATCTATCTATCTATCTATCTATCTATCTATCTATCTATCTATCTATCTATCTATCTATCTATCTATCTATCTATCTATCTATCTATCTATCTATCTATCTATCTATCTATCTATCTATCTATCTATCTAAAAACATTCAAATGGTAATTCATTAAGAATGCTGCACATGCTGACAGTCATTTATTTCCATGCACACAAATGACTAAAGAAATTATGCATATCAGGCAATTGCAAAGAGTACTAATGCAACATTAATTGTGTCTGACAAATAATGGAACCAGCACATTCTATAATGAACGTCATTTGTAATTTACATGTTTCAATCGGGCTTGTTTTTCCTGAAAAGAATGACATTGCTTTAATTTGAATATGCATGATGCGTCGCTATTCCAGCGTATGCAGTCTCAGTGTTTATGCGTTCAACTTTTATTGTCTATCCGGTACGGTATTAATATGCAAAGAAGAACATTTTTTAGCATTAAAAAATGGCTAAAATGCCTGATGAAGAGAACGTTGCTTAAACCATCACATCGGTTTTGGTGAGCTCGTGGGATTTTTCTATTATCTGCAGATATTTTCCTATTGTGCACCTGATTTTTATTTTATTTTTTATGTGAAAATGCCATCAAAATGTAAATAATACACACAAGCTACTGAAATAAGCCCAACTACCATTGTTCATTTACGAACAAACATCCCATGTAATGCAGAAAACACATTTTCTCCAGCAGTTTCAAAAGAAGGTGTAGAAGGAGAGAGACAGAGAAAGAGTATTTCCTGAAGAGGTAACGAGGTGTTTCCTGGGGCATTTTGTCATATCGCTGACTGGGAGTTGTCCACGGTTCACACTATTGTTTTCTTGTTCCCATGCAGCCAAACCTGACAAGGAGGGTCATAAGTGAGTTCCTGGCCTAACATTTAGCACTAAAAAACAACAAAGACTGAGCTACTAGCCACTCAATGCAAACGTCTACTGAGATAGCACTCTAAATTTCAAATATATGCAGTGAAATTTGCATAGTACTGGGAAGAAACTCCACATGCAGGACAGAGAGCTACAAATTTGACTAATAATTCAACCTTGAAGGTCTCAGGAGGCGTCTGAGGTGACAGGCCACTGGAAGTGTGGAGAGAGAGAGAGAGAGAGAGAGAGAGAGAGAGAGAGAGAGAGAGCAGATCTAGTGTCCTTGTTTGCCATCTGGAAAGAAAAAGGCTTAAAAGCCACGTGTCTAACTTTCCCGTATTTTAAAACAACAGCCCTTGAATGTCTCCTGCAAATGGCCTGATCGTTATTCTGATCAGCGACTTTCGCCGGAAACCATTAGATGCTCTCCGCGTTAATAGCACCTACAGCAATTAGCACCTTATCTCCTTCCATCAAGCGCCGCAATGTCATTAGCAAAGGTTAGTTTGATCAAATCCACAGAAAAGTTAAACCCACAGACCACATGATTCAACCCATCCCGCGCTGGCTTTTAGAGTTAATAAGGCATTATTATAGTGAAGCCTAACAATAGTGTTTACGGAGTTACTGCTGGATGAAGTGCGTCTCGCAAAGAAGAGAATGTGAACCGTGTGGTGATGGCTAAACACGCTACTTGAAATGAATAAACATTATTATTAGAGATTCATCACAGCGGAGATATTGCACACAAATGTTACGTTCAATATGCAATCGTCATTATGTTGTCATGGGAAAGGTTTCAGCATTAGCAAACAACAAATTGTTGTAAACAAAAAAAATGTAAGTTAAAGTTGAAGTCAAAACGTGCTCATTACATAGCCAAAAGACTTGGTAAGCAGCCTGATTCTGGACACAAAACACCTCAAGGCATCCAGAAGAAAAAGCAGGCCAAGTCAACACCTCAAACTCGTTGTTGTGCTCCTCAAACCATTCCTGAAGCATTTGTGCTTTGTGGCGGCGCATTATCTGCTGAAAGAGCCACAGCCACAGGGAAAACCGTCTCCATGAAAGGCTGTACATGGGCTCAACAATGTTTAGGTAAGTATCCTAAGGATACCATCCTGGTGCCATGTGTTCCCCGGGTAAGCCACACACACACACCCAGCCATCCACAAAACGTGATTCATCCGACCAGGCCTCCTTCTTCCATTGCTCCGTGGTCCAGTTCTGATGCTCACGTGCCACTGTTGGTGCTTTGGGCGGGGGTCAGGGGTCAGCATGGGCACTGGTCAGCGGCTGTGCCGCCCCATACACAACAAACTGAGATGCTCTGTGTATTCTGACACCTTTCTATCAGAACCAGCATTAACTTCTTGAGCAATTTGAACTCCAGTAGCTCGTCTGTTTGATCGGACCACACGGGTCAGCCTTCGCTCCCCACGGGCATCAATGAGCCTCGGCCGCCCATGACCCTGTGGCCGGTTCTCCACTGGTCCTCCATGACCCTGTGGCCGGTTCTCCACTGGTCCTCCATGACCCTGTGGCCGGTTCTCCACTGGTCCTTCATGACCCTGTGGCCGGTTCTCCACTGGTCCTTCATGACCCTGTGGCCGGTTCTCCACTGGTCCTCCATGACCCTGTGGCCGGTTCTCCACTGGTCCTCCATGACCCTGTGGCCGGTTCTCCACTGGTCCTTCATGACCCTGTGGCCGGTTCTCCACTGGTCCTTCATGACCCTGTGGCCGGTTCTCCACTGGTCCTTCATGACCCTGTGGCCGGTTCTCCACTGGTCCTTCATGACCCTGTGGCCGGTTCTCCACTGGTCCTTCATGACCCTGTGGCCGGTTCTCCACTGGTCCTCCATGACCCTGTGGCCGGTTCTCCACTGGTCCTCCATGACCCTGTGGCCGGTTCTCCACTGGTCCGGTTCTCCACTGGTCCTTCATGACCCTGTGGCCGGTTCTCCACTGGTCCTCCATGACCCTGTGGCCGGTTCTCCACTGGTCCGGTTCTCCACTGGTCCTTCATGACCCTGTGGCCGGTTCTCCACTGGTCCGGTTCTCCACTGGTCCTTCATGACCCTGTGGCCGGTTCTCCACTGGTCCTTCCATGGAGCACTTTTGATAGAGACTGACCACTGCAGACCGGGAACACCCCACAAGAGCTGCAGTTTTGGAGATGCTCTGACCCAGTCCTCTAGCCGTCACAATCTGGCCCTTGTCAAACTCGCTCAAATCCTTACGCTTGCCCATTTTTCCTGCTTCTAACACATCAACTTTGAGGACAAAATGTTCACTTGCTGCCTAATATATCCCACCCACTAACAGGTGATGAAGAGATCATCAGTGCTATTCACCTGTCAGTGGTCATAATGTATAATGTTAAGCCTGATCGGTATGCATATCCTCACATTTTATATATTATTTTTTTAATATATATTTACATTATATATATTTACATTTTATATTTATATATATATATACACACACACACACACACACACACATGCTTCTCTATCAAATTCAACCAATTCTGTCCATCAAATTAAGTCCATTCTTTCAGGAAAATGTTCTTATTAAATTTGGGGGGGGGTTAAGAAAATGGGCCTAATTCACAAAGTCTGTTCTACTCTATTAGGCTATCCAATCAGATAAACAGACTGCAATTTTGCCAACAGGAATACAATTGTAGCAATAAATTGGCGCATGAGCTCATTACAATGTTTCTCCTCCGAGGAGAACGTTCAATTCCTTTCACCTTCAGCTGTATCTGAGGGTTTTGGATTGCAGTTTTGCTCCATTCGCTTGCACCTGTGAGTCAGCATGTTTGGCTGAATGAACAGCGCCACCTACTGAAACGCACCTCAAGGGCTTGCAGAAACACTGTGCCAAGGCAAAACAAGGACCTAAGTGAGCAACGCCTCTTTCAGTTTCAGCCTGCAAGAATCTGTTTCCAAATAACTCCTGCCTGAATTCCTCTAATACACCGGGGGGACATTTTTCTCCATATGGGCGTTTCCAAACAGCTTCCGTTCTTCTCAAAATGATTAGTTGACTAGATGCCAAGTATTGAAATTGGTCATGCTTTTTTTTTGGTCACGCAGGCATGAATGATTCCTGAAATCATGTGTGCTGTTGAGGAGAGGTGTGCTGTTACTTTACTGAGATCAGACGCAACATTTTCACCTGCAGGACCATAAAAGAGCAGAGGAAATCCCACAGACGCACATTAAACGAGTTTCTAGAGACCAGAAGATCATAGAAACTTTATGGTAGATTCTTTTCACCTGAGACAACAAGAAACAACTAATACATGCTAGTGAACAAATAGCAGCCAGAACCAGCACAACCACCACAGACAGCACCCAAAACACCCTGGCAACCTCCTTTACGATTGAACTGTTTTTAGGGATACATAGATATAACAATTTTAGCTGTCATTCTGATAAGCCAATTATTATTTTTATGTTATGGCTGATAACAGATAACATAAAAAATATTTTAAAATAAAACACACTGAAAAGTAAAATTAAAGTACACGTAATCATAGCATTACAGTGCCCAGGACAAAATATCAGTGAAAAACTATTCATTTTGATATTTTGCTAAAGTCTTATTCAGAAAAAAATACACTTAATTATAAGTGTTGTTAGAGGGTTAAATCTTTGCTGTAATATTGCATTAATTGAGGCCAGGGGAGTGAAGTTTACCCGCACACAGCTCTTACTAGCTTACCTCCATTACACTCACCCCCTAAACCTCAATCCCATCCGGGTCACGGCACCAAATGTAACCGGCCCAACTCAACCCACTCCGAGTGGGATTCGACCAGTGTCTCTGGCATGGGAGGCGATAACGCTAACAAGGACGTTAAAGACCACAGTTTGACGCCAGGGGATTGAGGTTTACACACACAGCTCTTACTAGTTTACCTCCGTTACAACCACCTAAACCTCAATCCCATCCGGGTCATGGCACCAAATGTTACCAGTCCTACTGGACTCGTTTTGAGCGTATTTCGAACTGGCATCTCTGGAATGGGAGGCAGGAGTGCTAACAAGGGCACTAAAGACCACAGTTTGAGGCCAGGGGAGTGAGGTTTACACACACAGCTCTTACTAGCTTGCCTCTGTTACACTCACCCACCTAAACCTCAATCACTCAATCACACTAACAACGTCGCTAAAGACCACAGTTTCTAATGTCAGTTGCTAGCATGCCCAGGCCCGGTTATACGGGGGTGCTAAAGGGTGCCAAGCACCCTAAAACGCAAGTAAAAGCACCCTCAGTTAATACTGTAATAATATTGGTGAAACAGATTTGGCAGATTTGCAAATTAGTTTCCTCTAGAAAGCGTGAAATGCATCTATTCACAGCGTGTTTTTGCAGCGGTGAGTAATGTAGCCAATCACAGATAGTTGTTGATCTCTTGAATGCGATCAGAATCTCACCGATCAAAACGGCAGCGTTTTTAGGCTATTCAGTGCTGAGTTAATGCTGCCTCGCGTAACCTCTCATTAACAAGACACGATGTGAGAAAGATATCTATTGTTGACAACTTAATTGTTTATAACGGAGCTTTGTGAGATCGCGATGAACTGACAAAGCAACAGCATTTTAGTGATCGTAGCGATCTTGGCTCACTTTTGAGGTAACAGTCTGTAACATTCATTGAGTAAAACTATTGCTGCTAAGAGGACTGATGGCCAATCACATCCTGCAAAGTTTAGGAAGTGACATCTAAATATAAATACCACTCTGCACGAGAAAGAAATATCCTCCTGAGAGATTTTGCCTCTGTAGAGAACATTATTTTTTAGCGAATTTCTCTGACAACATGCACAAGTCTGGATATAATATGAGACATTCTTATGTATTATAACACGTCTTATATATATATATATATATATATATATATATATATATATATATATATATATATATATATATATATATATATATATATATATATATATAATAATGTATATATGTGTGTGTGTATATATGCATTGCATAGAATAGGACTGGCATATGGCCATGTTTACACATACTGCATAGTAATATGGTATATCAAATTATTCTGTTATATCTTTAATAACATTGAGAATCATCTTTATACAAAGTCTGGATAAAAAAAAGCTTGAAGAAAAATTTTTTTTTTGTCAATTTATGTCTTTTCATTTTCTCAATAAATAGTTCTGGTGTCCTCTACAGAGCAGAGGATATAGTATAACAGGATTTTTTTTTATATCCACTTGTTTTTTTTCATGCTCCAAACAATGTAATGGCCTAAAAAAAATCTAAATTCACAAAACCTTTTTTTCTGGTTCTCAGGAAGGTGATGTGTTAAAATACTAGTAACGCATTAAAGCAATGTAAAGGCAGACTAATAGATTAATAGACAATTTGTAGCAAACTATTTTTGAAATTCCAATTATTGGTAAAAGTGAATAGAAAATAAATAATCATACATTTCTCACTGTACACTGCTATGGTGGAGCACATTTACTGGAGCACCCTCAGTAATTTCAGAAGCACCCTCAGTGATTTGATTCTGGAACCAGGCCTGAGCACGCCTCTTGAGGCCAGGGGATTGAGGTTTACACACACAACTCTTACTAGCTTGCTTAGTTTACACATCCACTTAGCAATGCCCGGGCCACAACCCACATAACCATATCATTGTGGTGACATGAACAATCAGTTTTCATTTCCCTCATCAAATGTAAAAGTCTAGTGTTGTCTACAATTGTTACCTCTTCACTTGTGATGAACTCAGGAGATGATGTGTGTTAATTGATGTGTTTTGTGTTGTGAAGTGTTGATCTTGGTGGGGTCTCTTTACTAAAGGAACATGGCCATGACTGTCATAAATCCTGGAAGGAGTGTGATCGCACATCCAGTTTCCTCAAGTACAGAAGTTCCTGACACCTCTGTTGGGTGTCACCCACGACCTTGATTCTGCGCTGACCAGTGAGCCGCTTCAGAAAGCTGTGGAACGAGGCTTTACGGTGCAGCTGTAGAGGATACGGATATATGAAGCATCCTTCCTTCAAAAGTCTGATGATAAACACTAGGAAACGGGATGTGGGAGGGACAGGGAAACACACGGCCATCTGCGTTAGTGCGCTGCCTTCCAGGAACTCCTGCAGTGGAAATGACACCAACACGTGTAAGAACGTTCACCACATTGAATAATATTCAAAATGTATTTAAAGTATTGAGGTATGAATGGTGCACTTTAACATACAGCACACTTTGCTGGCCAAAATTGGATATTTTTGCCCCAGGGTTATTTCACTTAAAAATGACAATTCTGTCATCTTACTCACCATCATGTAGTTTCGTTCATTCCTCTGTTGAACAAAAGCAGATGTTGAAAGTGAATGATGACTGAGGCTGTTTAAAACAACATGGCGGTGAGTCATTTTTAAGTGAACTGTTCATTTAAGTGAATCTATCACACTAGTTTCATACAAACACGTGGAGTGTTTAGGTTGTATGATTGTACACTACTGTAAGATTATAATTTTTTTTATTAATACTTTTAGTTAGAAAGGACGCATTAAATTGACCAAAAGTCACAGTAAAATATTTATAATGTTTTAAAATAATTTTTTTAAACTTTCCATTTATCAAAGAATCTGGCTAAAGCATATAAGAATGATTTGTGAAGGATCATTGAAGACTGGAGTAATGATGCTGAAAATTCAGCTTTGATCACAGGAATAAATTACATTTTACTATATATTCATATATAAAGGTCAATGACAAATAAGAAAAATAATTTTTTGTAAGATAAAAAAATATAATTTTAAGCAAAAGAGTTATAAAATGCATTTTTTTGTCCAGAAAATGTATGGTGTTGATTCATATTGGTTTTACAGCTTTTAAGACAGCATTAATTCATTATTAAACAAGATTTCTGATTTTACCACCCAGAAAATGTTAGGTGGTGCGACCATATATTTATTTAAAATAATATACATAAACAATATATGAATCATTGTAAAAGGCATTTCACATGGTAAATTCCCTTTTCCTTTTCTAGGTATTGCCCTTTTAGTCCAATTCATATAAACGGACACTTTTCTATGTGTTCAGAACACAATTTTCAATAAGGATTTTTTAATTTTTTTTATTTGTATACATTATATAATGGTTTACATTTATATTTCTTACTTCATTGAAAAAAATATTGTAGATCAATTTGATATGTGACATGTATTTTTTATTTTTTTGGGGAAAATAATGAATTCGGACACAAAAAATGTCATGTCATTGACCCATAAATCAATTATTTTAAATTGTAATAATATTTAATTCAATTAAAAGTTGCATATTATAAACGTTCAAGGCTTTCATTGAAAGAGCAGACATTACCACTACAAATGTGGTGCAGAAATAACACACTTCACTATTTAAAGTCAAAATACTAATGTTTTAACAACTACTTTAATTCCATAATCAAATATTTCCAAGTCTAACAACATATTCAATAGCTAGCTATGTTTCCATCTAAAGTTAACTGAACTTTCACTCAAAATTGCAATATCTCACAAAATATTTGCGATAGCGCACCGTTTCCATCCAATGAGATGGAGAAGAAAATCGTCCCTTCATGATAAACTGCTGCGAAGTATTACCAAGAAAAAAAGTAGGAGAGTCTTTGAGAGTCTCAGGAGAGTCTCACTGTGGGTCTTATTTCGAAAATAATTTACTTAAATGATATAAATTACGAAACAGTCATGTTATCGTACTTTCAGAGGACGTTAAAAACCCAACCATAAATCACAATCAGCCTGATGTTGTTTTTGGGTTCTACTAGAACAGGGGCCTGTACCATGAAGCCGGTTTAGCTGGCTAGCCAGATATGTTTAAGCTTAGTTTGTGTCAATCCTAAGTTTTAGGTACCATTAAAGTGGTTTGGCTTTTAGCAGTGTTCATCTCCATAGTAACTTACGCTCCATGGCTAACCTGCTCCAGGGCAGGTTATGGTCTGGATAATAGATCTCAAACTGAAATTAGACCAATCAGCTGTGAGCAAAGTGACACACCTCTGATGCAATGAAGTCACTCCCCCTGTTTCTACTCCAAATTAAAGATCACGACATAGCAAAGTGTCTGGCTTTTAACAATGCTTATTTATAATAATAATAATTTTGAATGATTAAAAATAATTTATGTAATTATACCCTAGATCAATTACACACGTATCATTTTAGTTAATCAATCATTTATAGGCACTTGGTTAAAATTAATATAAATAGCCTATATAAAGGTCATACAAATAAGCTTTAAAATCATTAAATAAAGCTTTGAAAAATTACTACATGTGAGCTTAAATATTCAATTCTCTCTATATATCAATTAAACTAACTTCATAACTTTTACTTGCTTCGACGTATTAAGATTTGTCCTCTTTTATAGACAGCTCTTCTTGCTTGCAGCTACATTTTTCAATCATGTAATATTCAGTGAACCTCAGTTGATCCACAGCGTGTGATTGGCTGTTCACTACTGATGTCACAGCAAGACTCCTAGAATCAAAGCCTGAGTTGACAGAGACAGCTGATGATCAGCATCATGGGACCAACAAAGCCTGAATAGATTGGTTTGGTTTGCTTTTGTCAACTCGGAACTAATCCTGTAACCCTGAGTTTGTTAAACTACCATCATGGTATAGGCCCCAGGTTTTCCTGCTTGAATGTTGATTATTTTCCCCATATTCTCCTTTGTTGCGGCTCCTCTCTTCCCAGTCTGTCAGTAACTCTGTTTAGTTCCTGCCTCTATGAGGCCCCTCCTTCTGAAAGCACAATGTGCTCTGATTGGTCGGCTGGAGCAGCCGGGAGGGAAATGTCCCGCCCCTTACAATAACCACCAGTTTCAACTATCTCAACCAGGCCCCGCCCCTTTATTCTATATATAAAAATGATTTAAATGAGGAATAATGTGGCGTGTTCGTTCCCGGAAGAAAACTCAAGACTACAATGGAGGCGTTTCAGGAGTTCAGAAACACTG
This sequence comes from Gobio gobio, assembly GCF_949357685.1. NCBI lineage: Eukaryota > Metazoa > Chordata > Actinopteri > Cypriniformes > Gobionidae > Gobio > Gobio gobio. The sequence goes on along the minus strand of NC_137118.1, from coordinate 44,872,830 downwards.
AACCGCTGGAGGGACTTTGTGCTTCGCAGACCTTAAAAACAGCAACATTACACACTAAAGAAAGATGAACATGGGTAAAAAGCAGAATAGATTTCAAAAGGCTCAGCTGAATGAACATCCTTGTCCAGATCCAGTAAACTGTTTTAAAGCTGACAGTAATGAACGGTTACACACATCAGCTGAGGAACATTCGGTGACAGTAGAAAAGCATGTGGACTCCATCACAGGAAGCCCAGGGACACTGTGATTGTGCTGTTGATTACTGGGTGTTGTTTGACTAATGATAGGGCCAAAACCAAGGCTACAATTAGCATCTTGCCCTTTGAAGTACCCTTTGGGTCGTCAGTTTGATCAAGCCGCTGTTGTTGTTGGCTATCTTTAGGGCCGGGTTTGTTTTTGGAGCGCATGAGGACATGAGAATGACTTAAAATAGTACGTCCAGCTGATTTGGACTGGGGTGCTTTTGATTTCCCATCGGCGTAGATCTGTAGGCAATGCTTGAAGCGCAATCAGAAAATTGGATCTTGCTTCAGGAAGTAAAAGATAAGCAGTGGCAAAGAGGACGTATTTGAAGCCAAAATGACATTTAAAACTTGAGTGGAGCGTCTCGAAAACTGTGCCATCTCGATAAAAACCAACTAACACAAACCTCTACTTGTGAAAGAACTGAACAGTTTGTGTCTGGGCTGTGGGCGCTCACATATCGAGTGGCATCATGAGCCGCTGATGGTACACTCTCAGAAAAAAGCGCATATTAGTACCGTAGGAGTAGCAATATAAACCTTTAAGGGGGTAAATAAGGTACACAGATGACCTTTTAAGGGTACTACCTAGTGATAACACTAAAGGTACAAGTTTTGCACATGGTAAACGCTAACAGATCTGATGAGTGCGATGGACAGACAGTGACTAAACCGACACCAAAAGAGACATTTTGTCACTATCCTCCTGTTATGACAGCGAGGCGGTGGCTTTCTGACCGTCATCACGAACACATTACTCAATGCACACTATTGAAGTGTGATGTGAATGTCGAAAACAGACATTTGCAGAGCTAGTATTATAATGACAGTGTATAAGGCGGATTGCAATACTTAAAATGCTTTGGATAACAAGATTCATCAAATTGCTAATGCTGCAAAACCTTGCATATGTCACCGCATTTGGAGCTTCACCCAAAAATGTAAAAAAAATTGGTGTCATTATTCACTTATCTCATTTCATTTGAAAAGTGGTGAAAAATGGTGTCTTAAAGAAACACGCCACTATTTTTGAAAATAGGCTCATTTTCCAACTCCCCTAAAGTTAAACAGTTGAGTTTTACCGTTTTAGAATCCATTCAGCCGATCTCCGGGTCTGGCGGTAGCACTTTTAGCATTTGGTCATTTTTTTTCAGCAAGATGCTAACGGTCTAATCATATTCAATGATCTATGCTAAGCTATGCTAAAAGTGCTACCGCCAGACCCAGAGATCGGCTGAATGGATTCAAAGATGGTAAAGCTCAACTGTTTAACTCTTGGGGAGTTGGAAAATGAGTGAAATAGTGGCGTTTTCCTTTAAGATACGTTGCTCGCTGTAACAAATTGGGAAGGTTTAAATGAATAACAACTTAAATTTTGCATCTGTTGTCTTTTTCTGAACTTGAAAATTGAACCATTCACTGCCACTGCATGGGAAAAAATGACATGAGGGTAAGTAAATGACAAAAGTTTAATTATTCCTTTCAAAATTCTTTCAACAATTAGTAGTTAACACGTTTAGAAGAGAATCAATGTTATGTCAATGGTTTTTCACAGTGGTGCCACTGAAGAACCTTTTTTCGTTCCCCAAAAGGACCTTTCAACAGTTCTTAAAAGAACCATTTAAAAAGAAAATAACTATAAAGAACCGTAAGTGCAATGGAAAGATTGAATGTTAAAGGTTCTTCAAGGAACCATCACTGTAAACCAAAATAAGTTGTACAAACTAAAAAAAGAAAAAAAAAAAAAGAGAAAAAAAAATCGAGGTTCTCAAAACGTTTTAGTTAAGAAATTTAAAGTTGAAGTAAACAGAACTTGCAGATTTTTATTTTTATACTCATGCATTTTAATTGCATATTTGAGTAAGTAATTAATACATTTAACTCAAAATGATCATGTAATCACAACTTAAATATTTTTAATAATGGAAACTTAGCTTTAACTAGAAATTCAATAAATGCTACCTTGCTACTTGGTTACACAATGCTTTGTTAGCGTTAGCATAGCATAATAATGGCTGACTGAGGACGACATTATAAAACATTTAACATCAATCTGTTCTCAAACTAAGCTCATGCACCACTCATCACCATGATGGAAACCCTACAAAAAAACCCCAACATAACAGAAACTTTTCTAAACTAGCGTAACAAAACATTAAACACAACTAAATCTCACACTTAACATTAATCTTACACAAAAAAAACATAATATAACACTTATTTTTAGCAATTGAGTAATTGCTAAAAATAAGTGTTATATTATGTTTTTTTTGTGTAAGATTAATGTTAAGTGTGAGATTTAGTTGTGTTTAATGTTTTGTTACGCTACTAATCCCTTTTGAGTGTCACGGCAAAGCATGCTGGGAAATAGAAATCCCAGCCCAGTTTCAGTTAAAGGATTAGTTCACTTTTGCTGATAATTTACTCACCCCCATGTCATCCAAGATGTCCATGTCTTTCTTTCTGGAGTCGAAAAGAAATTAAGAAATTAAGGTTTTGGATGAAAACAGTCCAGGGTTTTTCTCCATATAATGGACTTCAGTGGGACCCAAACGGTTCAAGGTCCAAATGACAGTTTCAGTGCAGCTTCAAAGAGCTTTAAACGATACCAAACGACACCAGACGATGAATAAGGGTCTTATCTAGCGAAAATATCTACTCAAATATTTAGTTAAGAGTAATTAACATGTATGAGTACAAAATAAAAATCTGCAAGTTCTGCTTACTTTAACTTTATATTTCTTAACTTAAAAAATTTGATGCTTTTTTTTTTTAGTTTTGGCAAATTATTCGGGTTTACAGTGGAAGTTCAATTTGAGTTCTAAATAGAATTCTAGGGTTCTTAACTCAATTTGAAAGAACCCTTAATAATGCCAACAAGGTTCTTTAAATATAAATTAAATAATAGAATAGTATATTCATGTTTAAAGGGTTTTAGAACCTTTTAGGGGTTGCTATGAGATAATTTTATATGTATTTACATAGTTTCAATTATTTTTTATAAATTAAACAGCTCATAAACATACGTAACATATAAAATATTTCAAATAACCAGTAAAGATTCTACTTAGAACCTTTTCTTCTAAGAATGAGCATTGATTAACACAAGGCTAAATAATCACAAGCCTTGGTGAAATGTGAAATAACACAATGAGTTTTTCTCTCGTAACTGCATGCATTCTGACAAATTTGAGCCAAGTAAATATTTGGATAGAGCAAGAGGAGTCGGCTTCTGGAAAAGAGATAAACTCTTCTGAAAACGAAGCCTGTAATGAGCTACTCACACAAAAGCACCAAATGCCAAATGAAGTTGTTTCTGTTCTCATTCCTCAGAGATTCAACCTGTGAGGGAGGAGCTCTTCCGAAAAATCCTGCACATTAACGTTTCTATCTCGGTTGCTGTTGGCTTTGATGGGAGCGCTGATAGAGTGCGTTTTCATGCCAGTGTGTAATTTGGAGCGAAGGCTTTTAAAGCAGGCAGATACTATAAACAGCCTCCAATTAGCAGCCGGAGCATCAACAAGTGCGATAAACAAAATGTTTTTTTCTCTTGTTTATCAAGGCTGAAATGCAGGCGGCAGTTTTCAGCATCAGGCGGGTCAATCAGGTGCAAGTCAAAGGTCACTCGCAAACAAATGTGAAGCCAAAAAATATTAAGAATGAGCTTTGATTGTAAAAAATAAAACGTAAAAGTTCCCTGCTCCTCACATTTCTGAGCTTGCATTTACAGTACGCAGCAAATGAAACATTGATATGCACGTCCATCCTGCGTTGGGTTAACGAAGTGATTTACCGCGGGGAACGGAGCAGCAGCTGTGCAGAATGATCCCTGGAGGCCGTGAATTTCACCCATTAGTTCTGCACTAGTATGTCGGGATGCAGGAGGCACGTGACGCTTGCTTCCAGATAACAGGAGCATTCATTTATATGAGAAATAATGGACACTGTATGAATGCATGCCCTCAGTAAAGGGTCACTGAAGGAGACCCACTGAGTATTGTTTTATACTAAATGACCATAAAAGATTTTAATCAGTTCATTAAATATCTCATTGTTGTCTGTGCTGGGAACTGTCTGTCTGGATGGATATGTTCTTGGTCCGGGCCAAACGAGACAGGCCACTGCTGAAAACTAAGTCCTCAGGAGACTCAGTTGTATTGAATTTAAGGAACTTTGTCGTTGATGTTTTTGGAAAATACTTCAGATAAAGCTATATAAGGAATGTGAATTACTTGGAAGAATTTGAAGAGAAATGTCTGACTTTTGAGCACAGTTTGGGGCATTGTTGATTTGCATGGGTGTTTTTATTTCAGATAAAATCTAGAAACTGTCTGGAGAAAGAAATTAGAAATTAAAGAGATCTCATTTGTACTTGATTTACCCTATGTGATGGTAAAAACAAACTGGTTGGTTTCAAAACAAAAACATGTCAGGTCATGTAAGGTCAAAATTCAACTGTGCTCACAAAAATAATAAAAAAATATATATACACACACCAATCAAGCATAAGATTATGATGAATGTGAAGTGAATAACACTGATGATCTCATCACCTGTTAGTGGGTGGGATATATTAGGCAGCAAGTGAACATTTTGTCCTCAGAGTTGATGTGTTAGAAGCAGGAAAAATGGGCAAGTGTAAGGATTTGAGTGAGTTTGACAAGGGCCAGATTGTGACGGCTAGACGACTGGGTCAGAGCATCTCCAAAACTGCAGCTCTTGTGGGCTGTTCCCGGTCTGCAGTGGTCAGTCTCTATCAAAAGTGCTCCAAGGAAGGACCAGTGGAGAACCGGCCACAGGGTCATGAAGGACCAGTGGAGAACCGGCCACAGGGTCATGAAGGACCAGTGGAGAACCGGCCACAGGGTCATGAAGGACCAGTGGAGAACCGGCCACAGGGTCATGGAGGACCAGTGGAGAACCGGCCACAGGGTCATGAAGGACCAGTGGAGAACCGGCCACAGGGTCATGGAGGACCAGTGGAGAACCGAACCGGCCACAGGGTCATGAAGGACCAGTGGAGAATCTGCAACAATGGAGATTATGGGAGAAATAATCAACATTCAAGCATAAAAACCTGTTCTAGAAGAGCCCAAAAACATCATCACGACTTAGTGAAAGGGCATAATAAGTCCCCTTTAATAAGTGTGTAATATTATATAACTTGACAACTTGGAATGTCAGTGGGTTTGGTCCTCTGGGTGGACACACTTTGGCTGTGCTTCTGCTTCCTGTGGGGAGTCTGTCCTATCGAGTGCCAGCTAATTTTCTCACCTTACTTTCATTTGACTTGCCAGAATGGAATGCGAGGGCAGGGTGTGCCGCCCACCCTCCAGCGCGCAGATGAAAGAAAGACGAGCGAAAGTGTGTGCTCATGGGGAGGCGAAGGAAACGAAACCCCAAACAAACGACAGGCTGAATCCACAAACTCACTCCTGCCAGCACCTTCAAGGTCACATGGTCTTTCCTCAAGATGTGTTTTTCTGTAGATAAGACACTTCTTGATGAGGAAACCCGGGCAGGAGCTAAATCACCCTTTCAGATGTACAATGCATCCAGGTTTCCTATTCAACCTCTTTCAACCAACTCTGTTCGGTTATAATTACAAGTCGGGAAAGCATTCACTGGAGATTTACCATCCACATGCCAAGATTTTATATGAACCCATCCACCCATCATTGAGATACTTTTTATTAATATTTCAAATTCGTTTTTTATACAGTGGTGGTCAGAAGTGATGTCCGGAGGGGATATTGGTTTTTAATGACCCTACAAGTTCAAAATAAGAGAAAAATATTTTAAATATGAGGGAAAAACAAAACACTAAACTTGGTTAAGGTATTTATCCGACAAAATTATTTGGCAAAAAGGCAAACAGCTACAGGTTTTATTTTACTATGCAAAAAAAAGGCACATAATCAGTTATTAATATTTTGTTGGTTCTCTCTTGTTTTTGTTCATAACTTCTTTGTATGACAGCCTGGCCAAAAATGATGCCGCACAATTTGACATGTTTCATTGCATTATTATCACAAATAAGCACAACTTGCTTACAAAATCTATAACAAATTTGTAATAATATTTGAATAAAGGGTAAAGATGTAACTTTTGGCCACTACTGTACATACTGTTAAAACTTGAGGAATGTTTATGTGATTCCAAGTAATGCATTTTTTATGGTTTTAATTATAACCCTGACAAAACTTGGACAAATCTCTTCCACACCTTATGATCGGAAAAAGAAAGACCATATAAGAAGAAGGAATGCATATCATTCCAGGGAATTCTCTCGCACCTCCACCTCCACACACACACACACACACACACACACACGTGCAGGCAGATGTTGAAAGCCGTCAGGGAATGTGTTTGATCCGGTGAGTCACGGATCTCTCAGATTCAGCTCACGGCGTCTCTGAGAATCGAACCTGTCTTACAGCAAATTAGATTGTTGAAATAATCAGATCAGACCTTCTCAAAACCTTGTAACAGCATATGAAAACAACCTCACACCTCAAAAATCAATCAAAACTCAAAAGAAATCAAAGTAAAATTAGATTTTTTATACTTTCTGAAGAAAATATGAGTTTACCAGAGGAAAACTCATGGTGTTGTGCAAGGGCACACTAGAGTTCAATGCAAAACTACAAGCATTTGGCAAGGCCACTAACTCTCTATCAATGCTTCAGTATTTTAAATCAAGCGTCACTGTATGCCGAACGTCACATGAACAAGCAAGAAAACAAGTCTCATCGCATCTGCTTGTCGGAGAAGGTATGAAGTGACAGCGATATACACTCACCTAAAGGATTATTAGGAACACCTGTTCAATTTCTCATTAATGCAATTATCTAATCAACAAATCACATGGCAGTTGCTTCAATGCATTTAGGGGTGTGGTCCTGGTCAAGACAATCTCCTGAACTCCAAACTGAATGTCAGAATGGGAAAGAAAGGTGATTTAAGCAATTTGGAGCGTGGCATGGTTGTTGGTGCCAGACGGGCCGGTCTGAGTATTTCACAATCTGCTCAGTTACTGGGATTTTCACGCACAACCATTTCTAGGGTTTACAAAGAATGATGTGAAAAGGGAAAAACATCCAGTATGCGGCAGTCCTGTGGGCGAAAATGCCTTGTTGATGCTAGAGGTCAGAGGAGAATGGGCCGACTGATTCAAGCTGATAGAAGAGCAACTTTGACTGAAATAACCACTCGTTACAACCGAGGTATGCAGCAAAGCATTTGTGAAGCCACAACACGCACAACCTTGAGGCGGATGGGCTACAACAGCAGAAGACCCCACCGGGTACCACTCATCTCCACTACAAATAGGAAAAAGAGCCTACAATTTGCACAAGCTCACCAAAATTGGACAGTTGAAGACTGGAAAAATGTTGCCTGGTCTGATGAGTCTCAATTTCTGTTGAGACATTCAGATGGTAGAGTCAGAATTTGGCGTAAACAGAATGAGAACATGGATCCATCATGCCTTGTTACCACTGTGTAGGCTGGTGGTGGTGGTGTAATGGTGTGGGGGATGTTTTCTTGGCACACTTTAGGCCCCTTAGTGCCAATTGGCCATCGTTTAAATGCCCCGGCCTACCTGAGCATTGTTTCTGACCATGTCCATCCCTTTATGACCACCATGACTCACTGATTCATAACGCTTCGAAGCTTCATGAGGCCGTGTTTTGAAATCGTCATCACCACATAAGTCGTTTTTTAGGGTTTTTTTGCGCACAAAAACTATTCTCGCCGATTCATAAAGTTATTGTAGAACCACTGTAGTGAGATGGACTTTGTAACGACGTCTTTAGTACCTTTTAAGGGTCTTGAGAGTGTAAAGTGCATTGTGCCAATGGAGGCCTTTCAGAGCATCAGATTTCAACTAAAATATCTTCATTTGTGTTCTGAAGATCAACGGAGGTCTTACGGGTGTCCAACGACATGAGGGGAAGTAATTAATGACAGAATTTTCATTTTTGGGTGAACTAGCCCTTTAAGGGGTTAAGGTAATCAGCTAACCTAGCAATAGTTATTTTTGATTTTTGGTGTTTTATTCAATTTTAATATCCGAATATTAGTGAGGAGAAGAAAATAAGCTTGTAAATATCAATCTGCATATGCTCATCTTGTCCACACTAATATGTTTTTGTTTGAAAAAGCGTATTTTTTCTCTCCTTTTTGAAAATGCTTTTCCAAATGGATGAATTTGAAAACAGCAGTGAAAGTGAACAGCACATAGCGGTATAAACACACATATCTATCGGTTCGATATGTGCCACATGACTAAACATGCGTCATCATTTTCCAATACCTCCGCTTTCACAGTCCACACTACAACGCGAGGTATTTGAAAACGATGACGCATGTTTAGTCATGTGGCGCATTTTGAACAGATAGATATGTTTATACCGCTATGTGTTGTTCACTTTCACACTGTTGCTGAAGATGTTACTTTCTTCATTTGACACTCTCAGTCCTGCAAAGACAACAGAAATTGTTCTTGCATTTGCTGTCCTGAGGCAAAACATGAGAGCAGTTGCGTTTCAGACCAAGCCTATAATAGTGAGTGAGTGCGACCTCTATTTTTATTTTGCTGAGTATATGATTCTACCAGAAGATTAGTGTGATAATTGTATTGTGTCTTCTCCGTCTGTATCATCTCACTTAGCTTTTATGAGGGTTTACGCATGGGCTGTAAGGTGAATTTAGCGTTTTCCGATGGTTCAGCATGGATGAGAAACTTTTGGAAAACACTAGTGTGGATGGAGAGCATTTTGAAACAAAAGCGGCGTGTTTCAAATGTATCCAGATTAATGTAGACATAACCTTAAGTTGCTCCTTGAGTTGCAATCTTGAGTAAAACAGCTCAATAATTATTATTTTTTTTGGGGGGGGGGGGTAATTTGTCTATTAAAGGAATAAAGAATTAAAGAATTAAAGGGGTTTTAAAGGATTTGTTCACTTTAAAATGAAAATTTCATGAAAATGTACTCACCCCCATGTCATCCAAGATGTTCAGGTCTTTCTTCAGTCGAAAAGAAATTAAGTTAAAATCTCCCACTTAATATCCCACTTAAAGGGTTAGTTCACCCAAAAATTTAAATTAGCCCATGATTTACTCACCCTCAAGTCATCCTAGGTGTATATGACATCCTACTTTCAGACGAATAAAATCGGAGTTATATTAAAAAAGTCCAGGCTAATCCAAGCATTAGAATTGCAGCAATAATTGCTCTGTTTTTGAAGTCCATAAAAGTGCATCTATCCATCATATAACTATAACATCACATAATGGCTCTGGGGTGTTAATAAAGGCCTTCTTAAGTGAATCGATGCGTTTAAGAAAAATATCCATATTTAAAACTTTATAAAGTAAACTTTCGGTACTTCCCCCTACGTCACGCATGACCTTTCCGATGGGATGCCGCATACGCCGTGAAGAATCACAACTCTGAAGTAGAGCATTCGTGGTTAAAAAGTATATACATTTTTATTTTTTATTGAAAATGATTGTTTCACTAGATAAGACCCTATTCCTCGTCTGGGACCCTATTCCTCGCCCTTCCTTTGAAACTGCATTGATTTGGACCTTCAACCGTTGGTTGCCATTGAAGTCCATTATATGGAGAAAAATCCTGGAATGTTTTCCTCAAAAAACTAATTTCTTTTCAACTGAAGAAAGAAAGACATGGACATCTTGGATGACATGGGGGTGAGTAAGTGATCAAGACATTTTCATTTTAAAGTGAACGAATCCTTTAAGGGAATAAAGAAAAGTAAATAAAACAGCAAAATAAGTTCTAGGTCTAATTGCAGTTATTTTTTAATTTTTTTTTTAATTTTTCAATTTCTATAACATGTCTATAACGCAAAAAACGTAATTTCTCTCGGATGTAAATGATGAATGATAGCATATTTTCCAAACATTTTGTCATAACAACAAACAGAGTGGTGCATAAAGAGTGCAGCAGAGAGCATCAAAAATAAATAAAATATTAAAATATTGGCCATTTCTAATTATTGACGGGACTTGGCAACTACCGACAGCCCGCTAGCATGACTGCAATGAATTTTAATGCGGCAAGCACCACTCATATTTTTATGTTTCACATACAATCTTTTATGTTTCACATAAAAATATGTTTTCATATTTATAGTTTCACAATTTAAAAAAAACGACAACACTTTTTTTAATAATGAATTTGTTAACATTAGTAAAGAGTGAACATTAGCTAGAATGAACTAATGATGAGCAATATATATTTTAAAGCATTTATTAATATTTGTTAACGTTAGATAATACAAATTGTTCATTGCTTGTTCATGCATTATGTTAACAGATACAACTTTGGATTTTAAAAATGTATTTAGTATGTTGAAATTACCATTGACTAACATTAATACATGATGCAGAAGTATTTATTCATTATTTCTTCATGTAAACTAATGGAACCTTATTGTAAAACGTTTTAATGTTTTTGAAAGAAGTCTCGTCTGCTCACCAAGGCTGAATTTTGTTTGATCAAAAATACAGTAAAACAGTAATATTGTGAAACATTATTGCAATTTAAAATAACTGTTTTCAATGTGATTATGTTAAAATGTTATTTATTCCTGTGATCAAAGGTGAATTGATCATCATTACTCCAGTCTTCACACTGCAAAAATGCTTTTCTTATTTAGTATTTTTGTCTCGTTTCTAGTCGAAATATCTAAAATGACGTAAGATATGTTTTCTTGTTTTCTGAGAAAAAAACCCCAAATTAAGTGAGTTTTTGCTTGAAACAAGTACAATTATCTGTCCACGGGGCTTGTTTCCGTTTGAAATCTTGTCTTTTTAATCTTGAAACAAGCTTATTTTTCTTACCGCATGGACAGATAATTGTACTTGTTTCAAGCAAAAACTCGCTTCATTTGGGGTTTTTTTCTCAGAAAACAAGAAAACATATCTTATGTCATTTTACTTATCTAGTAAATGCATCTTGAGTTAAGAATTTGTAGATATTTAGACTAGAAACGAGACAAAAATACTAAATAAGAAAAGCATTTTTTGCAGTGCAGTGTCACATGATCCTTCACAAATCATTCTGATATGATTCTTTTGCTGCTCAACAAACATTTATGATTATGTAACTAAATGAATCAAACAAGCAAGCATGCAAGTTGTAATTATCTTTGACGGACATGTTGAACATGGACAGATGTGTTTATTTGTGGGACTGCAGCCCAAACAACATGAGGAAATGAGGGGTCTCCAAACATTAGTGCCCTATGTAGAGAGCTCTCACTCTCGTGACACGCTGCCATTTTCAGACTGATTTTCTTCCTGTCTTATCTATAGGTAACCCGTCTCTGAAGACGTCAGCGGGTGCAGAGGCGCGTCTTCCACTCGCAGAAACAGGAAACGACAATCACAGGCCTGTTGAAACGAGACCATTGAGAGTTAAAACTGATAGGCAGACGCGAAGCTATCTGAGAGGCAGAACACATGCTTCTTTTGTGGTTAATGGCTTCCTGTGGGTAAATCCTTCCTAGATTGATCAATTCTCTATCATTCCGCTAAATCATTTGCCCCTGCATGTATTTCCTTCTCGTCAGCATGATCAGAAGCTCAGATAAGAACAATGGTTGCAAAAGACACATTCCCCACACAAGTTATATTCCTTCTGAAAGACACGACATCTTGTTCTAAACTACAGAACGCATTCCAGGTCAATTTAGAAAACAACGCACCACTTTAAAAGGGTCATGGATTTGTTTTATTTTAATATGTTCCATGAGGTTCACTTATGACGTCGTTAATCATTTTTTTTGCACAAAACAACAAATATAAATGCAGACAACTATTATTTTCAACCCTAATTCTGATCATCTGTCTGATATTATCAGTTCTATTATGAGACGAGGTCCTATTATGCCCTTGACATTGTTTTTGGGGTGTGCTCGAATATGTTTTCATGCTTGACTGTTCAAAAAAACGCATTATTTTTTACATTATTACAGCTCCTCTCTCCCCAGTCTGGAATGCTCTGAGACTTTGGGTACGATCCAAACGCAGCTTTATTTGAGAATCCAGAAATCTTAGTCAAAATGGCAGGAAAAGGGTCAAAATGCATGCAGCCAATCCACAAAAACAAGAGACAGTGTTCAGATGTGCAGCGTAAAACTTGCAAAACCTCGATGAAAATGACAGAGAAACATGAGCGGTGTCCGAAATCACCCCTAGACCATTAAATAGGGCACTATTTGAGGGGACATCCATTTGTGGTGTCCGAAACCATAGTGGACGATATTGAGTACACTCTTTCAATCCCACAATGCACCCCAATAACGAGTGTACAACTGATGTACGCTCAATGGCTAGAGAATACCCATAATGCCCCGTGAAAGTCATGCGCTGAATGAATTCCCGTGTCTCGCCAGAAGATGGTGCCCGTTCATCCGTTTTCCAAAACCGTGCTGGTCCAGCGTAATATTATATATCCATGGACGAGCAGCTGCATCCCAGCCTTACATCACCAAGAGCAATGCAAAGTGTGGGATGCAGTGGGGTAAAGCGCGCCGCCACTGGACTCTAGAGCAGTGGAGACGTGTTCTCTGGAGTGACCAATCACGCTTCTCTGTCTGGCAATCCCATGGACGAGTCTGGGTTTGGCGGATGCCAGGAGAACGGGACTTGCCTGACTGTATTGTGCCAAGTGTAAAGTTTGGTGGAGGGGGATTATGGGGTGGGGTTGTTTTTCAGGGGTTAGTTCCAGTGAAAGGAACTCTTAATGCTTCACCAAGACATTTTGGACAATTTCATGCTCCCAACTTTGTGGGAACAGTTTGGGGACCAACATGACTGACCAGTGCACAAAGCCTCGCTCCATAAAGACATGGATGAGCGAGTTTGGTGTGGAGGAACTTGACTGGCCTGCACAGAGTCCTGACCTCAACCCGATAGATCACCTTTGGGATGAATTAGAGCGGAGACTGAGAGCCAGGCCTTCTCGCCCAACATCAGTGCCTGACCTCACTAATGCGCTTCTAGAAGAATCCCCATAAACACACTCCTAAACCTTGAGGAAAGCCTTCCCAGAAGAGCTGAAGCTGTTAGAGCTGCAAAGGGTGGGCGACTCCATATTAAACCCTACGGATTAAGAATGGGATGCCATTAAAGTTCATGTGCATGTAAAGGCAGGCATCTTTTGCCAATATAGTATGTTTAACTATACGTTGATGTCTTGCTCTGGAGGCGAGAATATGCAAATGTATTTGACCGTGTGACGTTACAGATCCCGCAATATCAAAACAAATTTGATTAAATAAATGCTGCTTAAAATGAAGCTTGCAGAATACTTAAATGATATAAAGACCTTTTATATGTCAAAAGATCAAGGGAAATTTTATGTTTCATGTCATGTCCCCTTTAAAATGAGGCATTTCACTAAACAACTGTTGTTGTTAGGCACTAACGTGCCTCGTAATCTTGAATCAGAATAACTTCTCCTCCCTCTAGCAGCATCTCTTCTCTTCTCTGATGACCTGTCAATCACATGAGATCCACCAATAACAAACCACAACCAACCAATCAATTCCCCACAGAAAAAATCAAATCCTGTCCTATATTTGTTCTTGTTCCAGAAGTGTTTCACTCGGGTATACGGCACAATAGGGAATCAAGACGATTGTTTTTTGCCATTTCTTTGTAAATTGTGAAATTTACTATCAATTTATGAGTGAAAATTGTTTCTACACCAAATCTATCAGAGCTAGTATGCACATTAAATGAAGTCATTGTTGTTCTTTTCAGCACACACACGTCTCCTTTATGCTGAATATCACAATAACTAGACATAATTCCTTTAGTGAGTAAGAGCATATAATTCCTAGCAAACTCCTCCCTATATCATGGACCATCCACTTGTGCCAATAACCTTCACTAGCGGACAACATTTGAATGCTTCTCCATCCCGTTTCCTCTGCTAAACTGGTGTTTCAAATCCCCGGCCCTGTGCTATTTTCCGAGCTCAGGATGTGACAGCCCATTTCACTGTTTAATCATTAGCTCACCGAGGCTGATACGGAGGTGTGCAGAAAATTATGCAGAAAACAGGTAATGTCTTCCTTTAGTGCTGCTGCATAAATGAGATTATGCATTTTAAAGTCACTGCTGATGTTCTCTGAGGACGTGAGTCATGCCTTTCACACTGATGCCGGCTAAGCATATGTGTTAACTCATTTCACACTCAGATTTCATGCAGAGCACCTCTAGAACTGAAAATATAGAGGGCAAAAAAAGAGGATAAAAGGAGGTAAAATGACTTTAAAAAGCGTACAGTATGGCTCTTAAATCAGATTGTCGATAAAATAGCTGATGTACAGTATATGCACAAGTTCAAGTCTATATACTGCATCAACTGCAAATATATATATATATTATACACACACACACCAATCAGGCATAACACTGACAGGTGAAGTGAATAACACTGATGATCTCATCACCTGTTAGTGGGTGGGATATATTAGGCAGCAAGTGAAGATTTTGTCCTCAGAGTTGATGTGTTAGAAGCAGGAAAAATAGGCAAGCGTAAGGATTTGAGTGAGTTTGACAAGGGCCAAATTGTGACGGCTAGACGACTGGGTCAGAGCATCTCCAAAACTGCAGCTCTTGTGGGCTGTTCCCGGTCTGCAGTGGTCAGTCTCTATCAAAAGTGCTCCATGGAAGGACCAGTGGAGAACCGGCCACAGGGTCATGAAGGACCAGTGGAGAACCGGCCACAGGGTCATGAAGGACCAGTGGAGAACCGGCCACAGGGTCATGAAGGACCAGTGGAGAACCGGCCACAGGGTCATGGAGGACCAGTGGAGAACCGGCCACAGGGTCATGGAGGACCAGTGGAGAACCGGCCACAGGGTCATGAAGGACCAGTGGAGAACCGGCCACAGGGTCATGGAGGACCAGTGGAGAACCGGCCACAGGGTCATGGAGGACCAGTGGAGAACCGGCCACAGGGTCATGGAGGACCAGTGGAGAACCGGCCACAGGGTCATGGAGGACCAGTGGAGAACCGGCCACAGGGTCATGGAGGACCAGTGGAGAACCGGCCACAGGGTCATGGGCGGCCGAGGCTCATTGATGCCCGTGCGGGGAGCGAAGGCTGACCCGTATGTCCGATCAAACAGACGAGCTACTGGAGCTCAAATTGCTCAAGAAGTTAATGCTGGTTCTGATAGAAAGGTGTCAGAATACACAGAGCAGCTCAGTTTGTTGTGTATGGGGCGGCACAGCCGCTGACCAGTGCCCAGAACTGGACCACGGAGCAATAGAAGAAGGAGGCCTGGTCTGATGATCACGTTTTCTTCTACATCTCGTGGATGGCCGGGTGTGTGTGTGTGCGTGGTTTACCTGGGGAACACATGGCACCAGGTGCACTATGGGAAGAAGGCGTGGCGGCGGAGGCAGTGATGCTTTGGGCAATGTTCTGCTGGGAAACCTTGGGTCCTCCATCCATGTGGATGTTACTTTGACACGTCCCACCTACCTAAGCATTGTTGAGCCCATGTCCAGCCTTTCATGGAAACGGTATTCCCTGGTGGCTGTGGCTCTTTCAGCAGATAATGTGCCGCCACAAAGCACAAATGCTTCAGGAATGGTTTGAGGAGCACAATGAGTTTGAGGCGTTGACTCTGCCTCCAAATTCCCCAGATCTCAATCCAATGAGCATCTGTGGGATGTGCAGAACAAACAAGTCCGATCCATGGAGGCCCCACCTCGCAACTTACAGGACTTAAAGGATCTGCTGCTAACATCTTGGTGCCAGATACCACAGCACAGCTTCAGGGGTCTAGTGGAGTCCATGCCTCGACGGGTCAGGACTGTTTTGGCAGCAAAACGTGGACCAACATACTATTAGGTCATAATGACATTTTGTCACGTTATTCCAATTCAACAGCACCCCTTAAACGTAATAAAATTATTGTAATACATGGTTTACTGTTTCTATAACAAGCCATAAACACTTTAACACAATATATGTAAGTCTATTAGGGACAGGGACTCTTTCTTGGCAGAAGAAGCCGATGGTAGTACCAGCTGTGCAGTTGGCAGGGCTTCACTGTGCTACTTGGCTGGGAAGTAGGAAGTGCTTTTGACTGGAGAGATGGAGGTGGCGGAGGAGGTGAGGAAGGGAAGGCGGTGCGGGGGGAGGGGGTTGCATATCCTGAAAGACCCACAGTGTGTTAAGAGCGCGCCAAGGAGAACTCTGGGAAGGGGGGAAAAATGTGTGCAGGGGCTTCCTACCGGAGAGCTGGAGAACAATGCTGTGAAACGCAGCCAACACCCAGCGTCCCCTCTGCCGTGGTCAGCATCCATCAACACTGAGCCGTTCTCATCGGCACGTCCAAACCTCCAAATACAACCATAATCCTCAGGGGAGACCACACGAAAATCACAACTGGACCGTTAGTTTATATCAGTTACCTTGGAGGTCATCTATATGCTAGTTTAGTCCTAAAAATGTACTCAATTATCGGTCGCACTTTAGTCTAGGGTCCAATTCTCACAATTAACTATGACTTTTGCCTCAGTGAACTCCTAATTACTGCTTATTACACTCTCAGAAAAAGGGTACAAAGCTGTCACTGGGGCAGTACCCTTAGGTACAAAAGTGAAAAGGTACATCTTTGTACCTTATTTACCCCTAAATGGTACATAATAGCATGTTAAAGGTACAGATTAGTACCTTTTAGCTTTTGTATCTAAGGGTTCTGCCCCAGTGACAGCTTTGTACCTTTTTTTCCGAGAGTGTATTAGTTAGTAAGGTAGTTGCTAAGTTTAGGTAAGGGATGTAGAATATGGTCATGCAAAATAAGGGATTAATATGTGCTTTAAGTACTAATAAACAGCCAATATCATAGTAATATGCTAGCTAATAAGCAACTAGTGAGAACTGAACCTTAAATTAAAGTGTTACCCAATTATCTTACTAGCAAATATAATTTTAATTTACCGACTATTGATGATTCATCTTGCAATTGTGGGCCAAATCCGTTAATATAAATACAAATAAATACTTCTCATTAGGGCTGCAAGGCTCCAGGTTTGTTGTGCTTGTTTGTAGGGCTGCACAATTTGTCAAGAAATGTCGGGATTATTTATCAATTTGACTATAAAAAACAATAATAATAATAATTAAGGCTGAGAGATGTTCGACTTGCATGTAAAAGAACACATTTTATTTGGATGAATCGTGCAGCTCTGCTTCTCACTACAGACAGTAAGGTTTTTCTTCAATAAACCCAGATAAAGATCAGTCGAGGGGTGATGATGGCACATTTCTCCACACCTCTAATGGCTGTAGGGTGTGTGACGACCTGCAGAAAAGGCTTCACAGCCGACCTGTCAAGTCTTGCACAGAAAGTGTGAGCAGAACAGCATAAGCTCTAATTAAATGCATTTTATAAGCATAAGGACACAGTGATAGAGGCGCTTCGAGAGAGTTCTTGTAGGTTGGAGAAGATTATTTTTTAGTGCAGTTTACTAAGACAAGCATCAGTTACTGTTGTTTACACTCGCATGCAAACATATAATAAAAGATCTGATGATATAAATCTAGTAAAAGCACAACAAATATTTCAAAGGTAAAAATGCATTATAGTTTTTTTTTACAATGTCTAGGACACATTTCTCAATACTTGGGTCGCATATTCAAACCTGAGCACAACATCAGTCTGTGTGGGACAAAAAGGGATCATTTATCATTGCTTTGGCACAAAATGCATTCAATGACTTTCAAATGACATTTCTCACTTAGACACAGCCAACACTAAAACTCTGTGTACCCACAGGCCAATTTGCACATTAACATACTCTTATAGGTCCCATGCCATGAAATTTTCATTTTAGGAGTTTTTTTTAACATTAAAGGGTTAGTTCACCCAAAAATAAAAATTCTGTCATTAATTACTCACCCTCATGTCGTTCGACACCCGTAAGACCTCCGTTCATCTTCGGAACACAAATGAAGATATTTTAGTGTAAAGCTGATGCTGAGAAAGGCTTCAGATAGGCCTCCATTGGCATTCAGTACATTCACACTCCCAAGACCCATAAACGGCACTTAAAACGTCGTTACAAAGTCCATCTCACCACAGTGACTCTACAATAATTTTACGATGCGACGACAATAGTTTTTGTGCGCAAAAAAAAATCAAAATAACACCTTTATCCAACTTGTTCTTGTCTTCCGTGTGTGCCTCCACGACGCATGCGCGAGAATATGACGCAGATCCGGCGTTCGGACACATGACCCAGAAGTGCCTTTTATGGGTCTTGTGAGTGTAAATGTACTGAATGCCAGTGGTTAAATTGGCTTTTGTAGGGAGGGGGAGCCCTTATTTACGGTGAATGGTCATTCAAAATCGCGCCGGAAAAATACTTAATGTGTTTTTACACCAAAGGGGCTCTTTTTCCAGTATTACTGTGTAAGTTAGAGTTGAGTTATTCAAACAGGACCATAAGCAGGTTTTTTTTTTAAATCAGTGAAGTCCCAAATTTGAGGTAGTTATAGGGGGGTTCGGGGGAATGCTCCCCCGAGAAAAATTTGATTTCTCTGATCTACATTATGTGCATTTTTAATAAGTTTGAAGGCCAAAAAATGAATAATAAATAGCTTGTCAGTGGGCAGTAGATTATTTGACAATACTCCCCTAAAGATGAGTGTCCCTGAAAAGGGTTGGGAACTTTTTTTGACCAAAGAGCCATTTTTTTTTTTCATTTTTGTTAAATGCATTTTTCCAAAAGAGCCACAATCAAAAATTATATAAAATTATTATTAAAAAGCTTTTTTTTCCCAATGAAATGTCAACAATAGTAATTATTAGGTCCACAACTAAAAACAAACAATTATGCAGCAAACAATAAATAAGTTGCAATATGGAATTAATTGTGCAGGGCTTTCACTGTGAGGTTGACCAACTGATGAGTATAAATCCTCTTCGTGTGTGTGAACGCCCACAGTGCTTACATCTACTATGTTTATGTGAATACTCGAATACTTTTGATAGCCTATATTCTGTGTTTATTTGGCCGTTTAGGCGCGCAACCGAAGACAAAGGCTAGAATTGCAAAGGCTCCGTTTGTCCGTGTTGCGCTCGGAGCGCGCACAGCATCCTGTCAGTAATTCAGTTGTCTTTCGTGACTTATCATGCTTTTATTATTTATTTTATCATGACACTCGCGAACAGCACTGAACACACAACTTGAATATTATGATAAACTTGTCATTGCTGCGTGTGTCTAATCTTTTTATCGATCATGTTAGTAAATGTTAGATATGTTGGTAAAGTGTGAGAGACCTGGCGAGCCATAGGTTCCCGACCGGTAACGCACTGTTAGAATTGTGACGGTTTTACCTGATGGCTGTGGGCGCGGTGCTGAACCAGAGAACGCAGCGATTAATGCCTTATGGCATCTGATAATTCCATATAGCCTGTAGGCCTATTTGTCAGGAGACGAACAATAATCAAAGTCTAATAATAATATTTCGTGCTGAAGGAGACGGAGCTGAGCTCCAGCAGGGTGTGTTGTGGACCTGAGGAGGCGGAGCTGCGCTCCGGTGCGCTCCGGCCCAATTTAACCTCTGCTGAATGCCAATGGAGGCTTATCTAAAGCCTTTCTCAGCCATCAGCTTTCAACTAGAATATCTTCATTTGTGTTCCGAAGATGAACGGAGGTCTTACGGGTGTCGAACGACATGAGGGTAAGTAATTAATGACAGAATTTTCATTTTTGGGTGAACTAACCCTTTAATATGAGTTCCTCTAGCCTGTATATGGTCCCGAAGTGGCTAGAAATTTTGATAGGTGTAAACCGAGTTCTGGATGTCCTGCTCTGCTTTTGAGAAAATGAGAGCTCAGACGAGCCGATCTGGAATCTTCTCTGTATGCCGTCATACGGGGAACAGTTAAATCCCCTTCCTCTGCTTTGCCCGCCCAGAGAATTTGGAGAAAATGGATTCCGTTTATCAGTTGCGATGTCAGCACAGGCTTTACAAACAGACTTTACAATATGGATTCGACAGCACCGCCACAAACAGTGAGTAACAGTGTTCATTAATGCCTGATCTGTGATTAATGCCTGTCAGTGATTACTGATGTGTAGCTAATTTTTCAAGGTTAAGGACTTTCTTTCTTAATCGTTTAATACTGTCAGTCAATGCATCAGTGAATCAAGTGACTAAAACGATGACTAAAATGACCAATGACTAAAACGATCAACTTCACATTATTTCTGTTTGTAGCATGAAACAAATCCTTTATTTCAATTTTGATTAGACGCTAGATTAGCAATCAAAGAACACTCTCTTTATAATGTTCGGATCTATCAATCACACGTCGCGAGTGTATCTGCACACTTGCTCAAACTGCCGTTATAATGAAAGACGCTGTTATGCTGCACAGCGAAGCTCTTACTGTATTCATATCGATGTCGTGTTTGCTGTTAGTTGTGGTCAGAGCATTTCGTGAGAGAAAACATGCTGCAATGACGAGATCCACAGACTGTCTGTGCTCAATTCTCATCACTGCAGCTTTTCATGTGATGGGAAAAGATAGAAAAATAATGCTATAATCAACACTTTCATGATTCGTTCATCTTGACGGCTGTGATGGTAAAAAAACGTAGTAAAAGTATTCGAGAGGGTTCCACCATAGACTGTAAAAATATATGTCTGTGACGTCACCCATAGGATTCTGATGAGCAGTTTTGAAGCGCAAAGTAGGGTCGAGCTGGCCGTCGCCATCTTGGCAGTGCGTCATCGTGCGTCACTCCCGGAAAATAGAAAATGGGCAAAAAGGCGGGACGTGGGCGGAGCTGAAGTGACGCGATTACTAACAGACAGATAAATGGCTATCCACCTGTCACTTGAAGTGGCCACGCCCTTAATTATGCAGAACTTTAATGCTTTATATAATGTAAACGAATGAGTTATAAAAAAAATTCACCCCCCTCACAGTCGTCATGAAGGGCAAAATTAGCCGTATAGACCAAAACTAAAATTTGTCCCAGACTGTAAACATAAAGTTGGGCATTTTAATATGAGCTCAATGAGATTCTGCTCCTTCTGGAGTCTGCTCTAGTGGCCAGTCGATGAATTGCAGTTTATGTCACTTCCGTATCGGCTTCAAGAGAAACTGCGGGAGGTTGCTGCTTGGGTTCCACATGTTACAAAGTTCGTAGAATAAGGAGGAAGACGACAGGGTCGGCATGACTGGGACTCGTGTTTATTCAGAACTCTCAGATACAAACAAAATAAACTCACAGCGCTCTCAACAACTCAGTACAATAAAACATTCTCAGCTATCTTTCTCCAGCTCTCTGTTTCTCTGGTCCACATGCAGTCCGTCTCTCTCTCTCTCTCTCTCTCTCTCTCTCTCTCTCTCTCGCTCTCTCTGGCAGCGCTTGCAGATCTCGCTAAACAACGCCCCCTCCGCCACATAATCTAATACTCATTTCAAATGCAAAAGATGTCAGCCAATCACAACAGTGGGCGTTTACACTGAAGTCTCACATCAGACACGCCCCTTGAAACAGAGCATTCAAGCCAGAGGGCTAATATCAGTATAGAAAAAATGCTTTTTATTTCTGAAATGACAAAATATTATCGTATTTCCATAAGAGTGCTAAATTTGATCATTCAGTCATCAGACCAAGGAGAATGGTATCAAAATGGCATCTCTGAAAAGCCCTGAATGAGCTCTTTACAGGACATCCAGACTTAAAACTGTGTCATGTACTGTGTGGTGTCAGAGAAATTCACTCAAACGTAATGTCCACGCACGAGGAGGATAATGCAACTTCATGCACATACTTTTTCTGGAAAACTGACACACAATGCAAAACATTACTGATTATAAATGCAAGAGCGCCACAAGTGATTTTTAGCAATTATGCCAAAATCTTATCTGTATGCCATTACATTATAATGGTAACAAATCAACAGACAATGCATAATACATCACAGAAAACCAATGCATAAACATAGCCATCCAAAATGTTTTAAATATAGCCTACTGAGTTATGCAAAATAATTGACAGGTCATGTCCTACAAAACCTGCTTCCGGTTCTATGTTCTGCAAGTGCATATGCAATTACGTGTTGTGCATGCCGAACAGCTCCATTTCCATGCAAACGGCTCTTCAGGGGCGCACATTTCTTTAGGGCTTCCTTTGACACAACACTTTCCATGCCTGAAGCAGTCTAGCCATTTTAATCAGACGGACAGCGGCATGACCTGCCAGAGCATGTCCGTCTGCATTGTTTGTTTTGCAGAAGTGGCTCCGGCTGAAACCTGAGGCCGCTGTGCCGTTCATAACATCACTGGAGGCATCTTCCAAGCTATTCTGAGCCCTGGAAACCACGCGTCCAGTTTCACCCTTGTGTCCATACTGGAAATTCTTACTCTGCAAGACGACATGCGTATAAACAATGCTCCTTCCTCCAAATACTTCCTCCTGGTCTGAGTTTAAATTTAGATCCAGCAGGATAGTCACAGTATTGTCTACGGCTCTGTTTTCCTGGAGGTTATTCTGTCATTCGTGTCTCATCACAGTCTCATGTGTGTCTGTGGTCACGTTCTACAAGACGGCCGGGTCAATCTGGGCCAAATCAGACAGATTTAAAGAAGTGTGTTGCTGCGCCAATTTTGTTCTTAGCTGGTGTGTTAGTTGGGTCCAAAAACGACTTGTTTTCACATTTCTTTCAGCCCCCTGAAATATATATTATTATTTCCAGGCCAACAAATATGACTTATCTGGGAAGCAAGGTTGTGCGCCATTCAGAATTGAATTGAGAATGCCTTTAGAAACTCAATTCCTGAATTCGATTTGGATTTGGACGGAACAAGATGCAGGTTTGATTTCTAAATTTGAATGTAAGGATGAAGGATTCAACATGAATTGAAATCATCTCATTTTAAGTGGAAAAGCAAAGTTTGTCAAAGCAAATTTTGAAAGTTGTTTGAAAGTTTTCAAAAATCAATGGACAGACTGAAGGAGTGACAGACAGATAAGATGGATGGATGGATGGACGGACAGAAGGAATGACAAATAGACAAGATGGATGGACAGAAAGGAACGACAAACAGACAGACAAGATGGATGGATGGACAGACGGAAAGAATGGCAGACAGACAGACAATATGGATGGATGGACAGACAGAAGGAAAAACAAGATGGACGGAAGGATGAATGGAAAGAACGACAGACAAGATGGATGGATGGATGGATGGACGGACGGACGGAAGGAATGACAGACAGACAGAAAAGATGGATGGATGGACGGAAGGAATGATAGACAGACAGACAGACAGACAAGATGGATGGATGGATGGATGGATTGAAGAAATGACAGACAGACAGACAGACAGACAGACAGACAAGATGGATAGATGGATTGAAGGAATGACAGACAAGATGGATGG
Source organism: Gobio gobio (assembly GCF_949357685.1). Taxonomy (NCBI): domain Eukaryota; kingdom Metazoa; phylum Chordata; class Actinopteri; order Cypriniformes; family Gobionidae; genus Gobio; species Gobio gobio. The sequence continues at coordinate 44,849,113 of NC_137118.1, read as the reverse complement.
GTGGATGAACAGACAGAAGGAACGACAGACAGACAGGATGGATGGATGGACGGACTAATGGAAAGAACGACAGACAGACAGACAGACAAGATGGATGGATGGATGGACGGACGGAAGGAATGACAGACAGACAAGATGGATGATGGATGGATGAACGGAAGGAACAACAGAAAGACAATATGGATGGATGGACAGACAGAAGGAACAACAAGATGGACGGAAGGACGAATGGAAAGAACAACAGACTGAATGGATGGATGGATGGACTGAAGGAATGACAGACAGACAGACAGACAGACAAGATGGATGGGTGGATGAACAGACAGAAGGAACGACAGACAGACAGACAAGATGAAAGGATGGATGGACACAAGGAATGACAGACAGACAAGATGGATGGATGAATGAACAGACAGAAGGAACGACAGACAGACAGACAGGATGGATGGACGGACTAATGGAAAGAACGACAGACAGACAAGATGGATGGGTGGATGGATGGATGGATGGGTGGACGGACGGAAGGAATGACAGACAAACAAGATGGATGGATGGATGGACGGAAGGAATGACAGAAAGACAATATGGATGGAGAGACAGAAGGAACAAAAAGATGGACGGAAGGACGAATTGAAAGAACAACAGACAAGATGGATGGATGGACGGAAGGAATGACAGACAGACAGACATGATGGATGGGTGGATGAACAGACAGAAGGAACGACAGACAGACAGACAAGATGAAAGGATGGATGGACACAAGGAATGACAGACAGACAAGATGGATGGATGGGTGGGTGGGTGGACGGACGGACGGAAGGAACGACAGACAGACAGACAGACAAGATGGATAGATGGCATAAGAAGAAAGAAAAGTAGCATAATTAGATCTATGTGTCTGCAAATCTCTAAAAAAAAAAGTCCAGCAATGAAAGTCAGGTAGCAGAGAAAAAAACGACAAGTGATGACAATCCCACAAAACAATGTTAAGAGCCTTTTAATCTCCCATGATTCTCAGCACTAAAACATTCAGCAACTCCATCAGCACTTAATCCTCACAGATTTCTCCCAGACACTCTCTCTTTATATTCAGCATTAGCCATATTTGAGAACCAATCAGTCGACGTTTAAAAGACCAATGACATTTCAACTACAGTTCATATTTGAAGTCTCTCCTGGTTTGCGCTCACAGAGATTATGTCTGAATGATTTTCTTCTCCGGCTCATTCCACAGGCCTCTCATCTGAGGCTTTCCTGCAGACTCATCTTGAACTCAGAGAGGGTTCAGGAAGGTCAAGCACATAATGCTGAATTAAAGAGCTGTGTCCATACGCCACTATAGGAGCTGTCCCAGCTGTCCGCAGTCAGAAGATTAAGTCCAACCCTTGTCGTGACAGCCAGTTAATTACGTTATTCATGTCTATTTTTGTCTGTGCATTCATATTCAGAATATCCATTTATTGCATGAAAATTATAATGTGTACACAAATGCCCCGAGAAAAACATTACAAGGCCATTTCCTACACTTTTGGGTGGATTGAAAGAATGACAGAAAGACAAGATGGATGGATGGACAGATGGAAATAACGACAAGATGGATGAATGGACAGACGGAAAGAACGACAAGATGGATGGATGGACAGACGGAAAGAACGACAGACAAGATGGATGTAAGTATTACTGTCTTACTGTTATCTAAAAGCTAGTCTTTCTCCAAAACAATGATAAAGTTCGCATTTAGAAGATATAATCATTCAAAATGTAGTCTCTCACTATCACCAATATGGAATGCAAATATTAAATGCTCTCTTGAATCTGAAGCCCCGCCCCCTACATTATAAACAGACACTGAAGCTGCGACTGAAATCACTCACTTGTTCACACATTTACGGTTTACTACATGACACATAGTGCACTATACAGGGGATAGAGAACGATCAGACAGTGCACTCTATAGGGGACTGGGAAAGATCAGGCAGTGCACTATATAGGGGATTGGGAACTATCAGACAGTGCACTATATAGGGGATAGGGAACAATCAGGCAGTGCACTATATAGGGGATAGGGAATGATCAGACAGTGCAATATATAGGGGATAGGGAATGATCAGACAGTGCACTATATAAGGGATAGGGAATGATCAGACAGTGCAATATATAGGGGATAGGGAATGATCAGGCAGTGCACTATATAGGGGATAGGGAATGATCAGACAGTGCAATATATAGGGGATAGGGAATGATCAGACAGTGCAATATATAGGGGATAGGGAATGATCAGACAGTGCAATATATAGGGGATAGGGAATGATCAGACAGTGCAATATATAGGGGATAGGGAATGATCAGACAGTGCAATATATAGGGGATAGGGAATGATCAGACAGTGCAATATATAGGGGATAGGGAATGATCAGACAGTGCAATATATAGGGGATAGGGAATGATCAGACAGTGCAATATATAGGGGATAGGGAATGATCAGACAGTGCAATATATAGGGGATAGGGAATGATCAGACAGTGCAATATATAGGGGATAGGGAATGATCAGGCAGTGCACTATATAGGGGATAGGGAATGATCACACAGTGCAATATATAGGGGATAGGGAACGATCAGACAGTGCACTATATAGGGGATAGGGAATGATCAGACAGTGCAATATATAGGGGATAGGGAATGATCAGACAGTGCAATATATAGGGGATAGGGAATGATCAGACAGTGCAATATATAGGGGATAGGGAATGATCAGACAGTGCAATATATAGGGGATAGGGAACGATCAGACAGTGCACTATATAGGGGATAGGGAATGATCAGACAGTGCAATATATAGGGGATAGGGAATGATCAGACAGTGCAATATATAGGGGATAGGGAACGATCAGACAGTGCACTATATAGGGGATAGGGAATGATCAGACAGTGCAATATATAGGGGATAGGGAATGATCAGACAGTGCACTATATAGGGGATAGGGAATGATCAGACAGTGCAATATATAGGGGATAGGGAATGATCAGGCAGTGCACTATATAGGGGATAGGGAATGATCACACAGTGCAATATATAGGGGATAGGGAACGATCAGACAGTGCACTATATAGGGGATAGGGAATGATCAGACAGTGCAATATATAGGGGATAGGGAATGATCAGACAGTGCAATATATAGGGGATAGGGAATGATCAGACAGTGCAATATATAGGGGATAGGGAATGATCAGACAGTGCAATATATAGGGGATAGGGAATGATCAGACAGTGCAATATATAGGGGATAGGGAATGATCAGACAGTGCAATATATAGGGGATAGGGAATGATCAGACAGTGCAATATATAGGGGATAGGGAATGATCAGACAGTGCAATATATAGGGGATAGGGAATGATCAGGCAGTGCACTATATAGGGGATAGGGAATGATCACACAGTGCAATATATAGGAGATAGGGAATGATCAGACAGTGCACTATATAGGGGATAGGGAATGATCAGACAGTGCAATATATAGGGGATAGGGAATGATCAGGCAGTGCACTATATAGGGGATAGGGAATGATCAGACAGTGCACTATATAAGGGATAGGGAACGTTCAGACAGTGCTATATATAGGGGATAGGGAATGATCAGACAGTGCAATATATAGGGGATAGGGAATGATCAGACAGTGCACTATATAGGGGATAGGGAATGATCAGACAGTGCAATATATAGGGGATAGGGAATGATCAGGCAGTGCACTATATAGGGGATAGGGAATGATCAGACAGTGCACTATATAAGGGATAGGGAACGATCAGACAGTGCACTATATAGGGGATAAGGAGCGATCAGACAGTGCACTATATAAGGGATAGCGAATGATCAGACAGTGCACTATATAAGGGATAGCGAATGATCAGACAGTGCACTATATAGGGGATAGGGAACGATCAGACAGTGCACTATATAGGGGATAGGGAATGATCAAACAGTGCACTATATAAGGGATAGGGAATGATCAGGCAGTGCACTATATAGGGGATAGGGAATGATCAGACAGTGCACTATATAAGGGATAGGGAACGTTCAGACAGTGCTATATATAGGGGATAGGGAATGATCAGACAGTGCACTATATAGGGGATAGGGAATGATCAGACAGTGCACTATATAGGGGATAGAGAACGATCAGACAGTGCTCTATATAGGGGATAGGGAATGATCAGACAGTGCACTATATAGGGGATAGGGAATGATCAGACAGTGCACTATATAGGGGATAGGGAATGATCAGACAGTGCACTATATAGGGGATAGAGAACGATCAGACAGTGCTCTATATAGGGGATAGGGAATGATCAGACAGTGCACTATATAGGGGATAGGGAATGATCAGACAGTGCACTATATAGGGGATAGAGAACGATCAGACAGTGCACTATATAGGGGATAGGGAATGATCAGACAGTGCAATATATAGGGGATAGGGAATGATCAGACAGTGCACTATATAAGGGATAGGGAACGTTTAGACAGTGCTATATATAGGGGATAGGGAATGATCAGACAGTGCACTATATAGGGGATAGAGAACGATCAGACAGTGCTCTATATAGGGGATAGGGAATGATCAGACAGTGCACTATATAGGGGATAGGGAATGATCAGACAGTGCACTATATAGGGGATAGGGAATGATCAGACAGTGCACTATATAGGGGATAGAGAACGATCAGACAGTGCTCTATATAGGGGATAGGGAATGATCAGACAGTGCACTATATAGGGGATAGGGAATGATCAGACAGTGCACTATATAGGGGATAGAGAACGATCAGACAGTGCACTATATAGGGGATAGGGAATGATCAGACAGTGCAATATATAGGGGATAGGGAATGATCAGACAGTGCACTATATAAGGGATAGGGAACGTTTAGACAGTGCTATATATAGGGGATAGGGAATGATCAGACAGTGCACTATATAGGGGATAGGGAATGATCAGACAGTGCACTATATAGGGGATAGGGAATGATCAGACAGTGCACTATATAGGGGATAGAGAACGATCAGACAGTGCACTATATAGGGGATAGGGAATGATCAGACAGTGCAATATATAGGGGATAGGGAATGATCAGGCAGTGCACTATATAGGGGATAGGGAATGATCAGACAGTGCACTATATAGGGGATAGGGAATGATCAGACAGTGCACTATATAGGGGATAGAGAACGATCAGACAGTGCACTATATAGGGGATAGGGAATGATCAGACAGTGCAATATATAGGGGATAGGGAATGATCAGACAGTGCACTATATAAGGGATAGGGAATGTTTAGACAGTGCTATATATAGGGGATAGGGAATGATCAGACAGTGCACTATATAGGGGATAGGGAATGATCAGACAGTGCACTATATAGGGGATAGGGAATGATCAGACAGTGCACTATATAGGGGATAGAGAACGATCAGACAGTGCACTATATAGGGGATAGGGAATGATCAGACAGTGCAATATATAGGGGATAGGGAATGATCAGGCAGTGCACTATATAGGGGATAGGGAATGATCAGACAGTGCACTATATAAGGGATAGGGAACGATCAGACAGTGCACTATATAAGGGATAGGGAACGTTCAGACAGTGCTATATATAGGGGATAGGGAATGATCAGACAGTGCACTATATAGGGGATAGGGAACGTTCAGACAGTGCTATATATAGGGGATAGGGAATGATCAGACAGTGCACTATATAGGGGATAGGGAACGTTCAGACAGTGCACTATATAGTAGGGGTGTGCCAAAAAAATCGATTCACAGAAGAATCTAGATTCTCATTTGCAACGATTCAGAATCGATCTCAAATGTCCAAGAATCGATTTAATAAATTAATAAAATCAGCTGGCTGTTCGCCTCCATTTTGTAACTAGCCTATACGCGACGTCCGGACGTCACCACGCAGCCAGTTTTTGAACGCGAGCGGCAAATCACTAAAACATAGAGGAAGCAAATATGGATGAGAGGGAGATCCAACCAGCCCCGTCTTCACTTAAAACTAAAGTTTGGCGTCATTTCGGTTTTTACCGAATGCCTGGAAGCACTGCGCTGGACATGACACACACAGTGTGCAAGCTTTGCAAAATGAAGACCAAGCACTTCGGCAGCACAACAAATGCGCGGGCTCATTTACTAGGCATCACCCGGAGCTCAGCGGCACGGAGCAGAGTCAGCCGCCTGCTGCAGACCAACGCACACTGCAGTGTTTCACGAAACTCCCAGCACTTTGTGGTAAACTGCAACTTTCCTGGGAAATGCATCTATTTTCAACCATTTTGTATTTTGAAGAAGCACTTTATTTTTGTTCCAACTTATTTTATAGCTAGCTACTAACGAGAACCAGACAATGTTTTTGATAAAAGGCACTTTCCTGAGAATTTAACTTAATAAATGTGAAAAAGACACTTTAATGTCTTCGTTTGTCATTCTGTATAGCAAAGCAGATGAGAGTAGATCATGATCAGAAACCCGATTAGAAATCATTATGGATAAAATCGAATCGTTTTGAATCGAAAATCTTTTTGAATCGAAAATCGATTATGAATCGAATCGTGGCCTCAAGAATCGGAATCCAATTGAATCGTGAGATGGTAAAAGATTCCCACCCCTACTATATAGGGGATAGGGAATGATCAGACAGTGCACTATATAGGGGATAGGGAACGATCAGACAGTGCACTATATAGGGGATAGGGAACGATCAGACAGTGCACTATATAGGGGATAGGGAACAATTCAGACAGTGCACTATATAGGGGATAGGGAACAATTCAGACAGTGCACTATATAGGGGATAGGGAACAATTCAGACAGTGCACTATATAGGGGATAGGCCCAGTCTGTTGTGATTGGTCTACTCTGCTCTGATTGGTCAGATGGCCCAGTCTGTTGTGATTGGTCTACTCTGCTCTGATTGGTCAGATGGCCCAGTCTGTTGTGATTGGTCTACTCTGCTCTGATTGGTCAGATGGCCCAGTCTGTTGTGATTGGTCTACTCTGCTCTGATTGGTCAGATGGCCCAGTCTGTTGTGATTGGTCTACCGCATACAGAGCTTGCTGGAGCCTAAATGTCCATTACCATAACTGAACTTCAGCTCTGTCTGGAGGCTTCCTAAAGCTCAGCAATTGTACACAGTAACAATGATGTTGATTTTAACGAAGACAATGTTGAAAATGCAAACGTGTAGAGTCTGCTTCAGGCCTAATATTTCGGTAAACGAAGAGGACTGGGTAGGAAGCTTTGAGCTGTGAACATTATGTCTACATAGTACAACAAACTCTTTTTCAAACCCTGCTTTTCATGACATGTCCCCTTTAATTCACAATGACTGTCTTAGGCAGCTGTTAGCGTCTCTATTGGAGCAGTTTCTGGAGCGTGCACATGTCTAACTGTGAGCACTTCAGAGGAGACAAACACTTGGAAGGGCACTTCATTAAACGCAGCATGTAATGCAGTCAGAGGAGAGACCCTGATGAGTGATTGACAGTCGCCCCGTGAAACCTTCGCTGTCAATGGAGAGCTGTTTGCTATTCAGTGCACGTGCGATTGAGCTTAGCGCTCGTCCTGAGAGAGTGTTTGTCTCTGACGAGGCGGGCAGAGAAATTGGCAATCGTCTCACGTCTGCGACTCTGCGCAGCAACACGGGGAGTCGTGACGTCAGACTGAGCTTTTGACTAAAGGTAGGAGCTCGACTTGATTCATGAAAACCAGGGAGAAATGAGACCCACTGACAGGCAAAACAGAATATAAACGAGGTAGTGCTATTTACTCATGCTGGAGAGACGGCTTCACACAGCTCTGCTTAAGGCCAGACAGATCTTACAATATGCTTGTTAGGTGGACAAAAGTGCAATGGCAATATGCAATTATATGTGGTGCCTACAACATGCATTAAACACATCAACCAATGCTCATTTTAATAGGACCATCAAGAAAATCTCTTAACATTTAAAGGGGCACTTCACCACTGGCAAAATGGGGTTCTAATTCAACTTGACCGTCTATGTGGTAGAAGGCAATAAATCTGTGCTACCTGACAAGAGAAAAAAGGGCTGTTGTCCTTCCTTTTGCCAAAAAGGTAGGAAAACTTTAACACTCACAATGCACTGGGCGTGTCATATCCAAGGCCACGCCCACTCTAACTGCAACAATGCCGGCCCACTTTCTCAGAAGCATCGGTTCCCGAAGGATTTTTTTTCAATCACTTCTCTTCGAGATTTCATCTTAGAGATTTTAAAACAGTCTTGGTTCGCAGTGCTTCATGGGAGTGGGCGGAGCTAAAGAGCTCTTTTGGCGTGTTATGCTTGCAGCGAATCTCTGATTGGTGGAGTTTTCTGTACAGCATTATGGGTAATGTAGTTTTTCCACCACAAATTGTGATAAACGTGATTAATTAAAAATGATATGTTGAAATTATGCAGGATGACTGCTTCAGCAGAAGTAAATACCATCGATTAACAACCTCGCAGCTCTTTAAAAGTTTATAAGTGAAGTTGTCGTTAAAAATCTTTTTCCAAATAGAGAAAACGAATGCAGTTTTTACTTCCGGAACCAACTGTCATGCTCTATTGAACAGGTTTGATTCAAACACTTGCTTGAGTAGGAAAAACTTCTTGGCAAACTTTTAGTCACAAAGGTGTCGACTTGTATTGCTCCTTTTCTTCAAACAGTTATTTTCGATTTCCAGTGAAGGATCTAGTGCGTTTTAGCAAAGACTATAGATATAGAAAGACGGTTCACTGATATTACTCATGAACAGAGGTGGACAAAGTACAAAACTCTATTACTTGAGTAAAAGTAAAAGTAGTACTGGTAAAATATTACTCTGTTACAAGTGAAAGTTTTTTTACTTTAAAAACAGATTTTTACTTAAGTAAAAGTACAGAAGTAATTGTTTTTAAAAGTACTTAAGTATCAAAAGTAAATTTCCTTTTTTAGGTCAATGCATTATTTTATTATTGTTGCATTGTTGTATAAATGCACATTATGCCACCAAGGTGGTTTAAGCCAGTCAGTGGCATGTCCATCCGACATGCTAGCATACGACTACCTTAAACTCATTTCTTTACATTTGTATAGAGCATTGTAACTTTTATACAAGTATTGAAATGTTCAATTTCTTGTATAAAAGTTACAAAGCTCTTTACAAAGCTGCTGTCACTTTAAGGGTGAATGCATGGACCCTATACACTGATACGCATCCAATATTCTCCCAACTGTTTACTCTTCTCTTTCTCCCAGACATTTACATTTTTGAACATTTTATGAGACATGCATCAAAGTGTATGCCAACTAAACTAATCTTTAATCTTTTGAGAAAACTGAAACATACTTTTTAAGTATAGCCATGGGTGCACACACTGTGCCAAGGAACCGTCTTCTTCCATTTAGCTGTAAACTGATCAGTGTTAAAAACATTTTTTGGGAAACTTCACATGACCCTATACAAGAGTGATTACGGATAGGCAGTCTGCAAAAAAAAATCATCCACTGACTTTTAAAGCTGCTACAGAAACGACTTTCGACTTTGAGGACCTTGATAGAAATGTAGTGGAGTAAAAAGTATGATATCTGTCTTTCAAATGTAGTGAAGTTAAAGTAAAAGTATCCCTAAAAAAATAATACTCCAGTAAAGTACAGATACTCAAAGAGTGTACTTAAGTACAGTACTCAATGTACTTAGTTAATGTCCACCTCTGCTCATGAATGGGAGAAACTGCAACGCACAATATGGTGGAATAGTCCCGCCTTCTAAAGTAAAAGAGCCAATCGTTGATTGGTAAAGTCATTGCGTCACTGCAGCTGCAGTTAGAAGCTCCGGTTCCCATAGAAACCTGAGACTCGCGCTTATGACTGCATAAGCGCATTGGCTCGTCTAGGCTGAAAAATACGCTTTTTAACGGTATTTGAGCATAACGCCCGTTTCACACATACTCCGTCTGCAGTGCGTATGCGGTGCGTGTTGCGTTGCGTATGTGGTGCAGGAGCAGCACGCGCTGTTGTGCTTTCATATATGCTGCGTTTGCAGCGCGCAACTGATCCGCGGTTGTACCACAAACACAGCATTTATTCATTATTATTTTCATTTCAAATCCAAAAGTTGTTACTGAACATGGCTTGTCAGAATTGCAATTCTCTTTGTTTACACTTTCATAGATGTCACGTTTTAACGTAGGCTAGTACATTTAAAGGTCCCCTTCTTCACGATTCCATTGTTCAAACTTTAGTTAGTGTGTAATGTTGCTGTTAGAGCATAAATAATACCTGTAAAATTATAAAGCTCAAAGTTCAATGCCAAGCGAGATATTTTATTTAACAGAAGTTCCCTTTCAAAGCCTACAGCGAACGGCTGGCTTGGACTACATCCTGGTACTTCCTTCTTTAATTACGTCAGTAGAGCAGTAGAACAGACTAACCTCCGCCCACAAAGAAACGCGAAAAAGGGGGCGCGGTCTTGTTGCTGTCCCACGTGGAGAAGCGGACGGTCGCGTGGAGAAAAGGAACTGTTGCGTTGAGTGTGTTTATCGCCATGTCATCGAGACGCTGTTATTTTCATCCAGGAGTCAAATCACCTTTGTTTGGCTTTCCCAGGGACGCTGTAGAGATTATTGAACGCATGCATCTCTCCGTTAAGAGGCGTGACCTTTCCAACGTGCGCTAAACTGCTGTCAAATTACAACACAGGAACCGCTTTCATGTGCGCTAAGCTGTGGTCGAATCACAGCACAGGAACCGCTTGCACAATCAGAACTCGTTACGTGTTTCTGAAGGAGGGACTTCATAGCACAAGGAAATCACCAGCCGTTTTTAGGACAGTGGAAACAGCGGTACACAGATAAGTACATTGTGTGAAAAATACTGTGTTTTTTTACACGCAAAACATGAACACGTTATATTGCACACTGTAAACACAATCAAAGCTTCAAAAAAACACGAAGAACAGGACCTTTAAACAACGTTTTATTCAATTCATTACTTTATATTTATATAGCCTATATAACTTTATATAGCCTATAGCCTACTTTAGCTCACACAAGTGGCAAAACATTGAAATATAACTTATAGCCTATAAACATTTTAAATTAGAAACTTACAATAGAAACAGCCAACTCTCGTCTTCTCTTTCGTTTTTAACCCCTTTTAAAAGCAGGTCATAAAGACCTTTTTGTTTTTCCACCTCCAGGAACGTACGTGCTCTTCATTATTTCAATTTTTTTAACCTAAATGCCAGGTAAGGTGTCGTTTCCTTGCTTTACCCGAGAAAAAAAAGCCATGTGTTGACTTTGAAACAGAGTATATTTTAAATGACATACATCTGTGGTAAAATTACTAGATTTTCGTGTCAGTACATGTTTATTTTAAAGCGAACATTGTGCTGTCACTTTAATTACGCAGTGCAGCACAGCAAAAAATAGACTCGGTACGGAAACGATCGCCGGACTGCTGCAGACGCAACGCACCTGGAACGGACTGACGAACAGCATCTGCGCGCAGTGTGAAAGCTGTAATCCGTTAACATGGGTACGGAAAAAAATACGCACCGCATACGCACTGCAAACGGAGTATGTGTGAAACGGGCGTCAGAAACAACATTTATGGGACCGTTGATGTCAGATTTTGTTGCTGATTTGCAAATAGATAGGACTTGGTTTTGGGCCGGAGGCATTGCAAATATGGCCGCCGAGTGAACAGACTTTCTTTGAAAGGGACTTCGGTTTTAGTCAGTGGCAAAAGGCTGCAAAGAATCGTAAATATGGAGAGCACACCGTGACTGAAACGCTGATGGATAACAATACAATAACAATACGGTCTGTAGGTGGGGACACAAAAATGTGTAAGTACTGAAGTTTTCACGAAAGCCCTGGAGCTGTCAAAAGTTTTGTTGACAATAAACAGGAATTTCTCTGTCCAGGTAACACAGAGCTAGAGCAAACATCTTTCATTTACACATACTACCAACATTGTTATAATATGTCATTTGTTGACTTCAGCTAAGAATAACCTGACCCTTAAAACAGAAAAAACGAAGGAGCTAATCATCAGCTTTGGGAGAGCACGGCAACTGGAATACACTGGAACGGGCACAGAGTGGAGAGAGTGTCCAGTTTCAAGGCACGTACATCTCAGAGGACAGTACTTGTTCCACAAACACTCCTGTTTTGATTAAGAAATCACAGCAAAGACTGTTTTCCCTAAGGACGTTAAGGAAGGCTTGTTTGCCTCAACATATGCTGATTACTTTTTATTGGTGTACTAGAGAGAGCATCCTAACATACTGCATTTCGGTATGGTTGATAAAGCACTGTCCTGCGAGCACTAGAAGATATCTATAGATTACGTTGTTTGGCGAAAGCTATCAGCATCTGTAAGGATTCTACATGATCATATGTTTAAACTACTCCCGTCTCGTAGGGCATTTATGCTCGTGTTTTACGACTGAGGAAGAGTTTCATTCCCAGAGCCATTGACACTCTGAATCAAGTAAATAAGCTTCTTCCCTAGTTGTGTTGTAACTCTTTTAAGTCTTTTAATTGTTTGGCAAATTTGATGAAATGCTCAGGGAATGTTATCTCTCGGAAGTGTATAATTGAATGCAATTGATTAATGGAGCATTGTTGAACAGTGTATTAGATTGACACTGATTCATAGTAGTGTTTATCAAGCATGCTTGGACTGATTGTAAACATTTAATAGTTATTTTACTACACTCTAAAAAATGCTGGGTTAAAAATCACCCAAGTTGGGTTGAAAATGGACTAACCCAGCAATTGGGTTGTGTTAACCCAGCGATTGGGCTGTTTTAAGAAAACATTTAACCCAACCGCTGGGTTAGTCCATTTTCAACCCAACTTGGGTTATTTTTAACCCAGCATTTTTTAGAGTGTAATGCATTAGTTGCATCTAGTGTGGAAACTAGGGGTGTAACGGGACACAAAACTGACGGTTCGGTACGTACCTCAGTTTTGAAGTCACAGTTCGGTACGAGTTCGGTACAGCAGTTTTACAAAATTGCTTTTTATTTATTTTTATTAAACAGTGATTTACTGGGAAAAAAGTGTCTGTCCTTAAATGAATTAAATTTTAACTAAACGTTTATTGAAGACTTTGCTGTAAACTATATAGGGAGCCCTTACTTACACATTACTATTAAAGGTTAACAACAGAGCCCAAACTATTAGCCTAAATTCAGTTGCTATTTTTTTTTTGGTATAATAATCAACACTCAAATAACACATTGTACGCAAACATGTAAACTTCACATAAGGCAGTATTTGCAATAACTTCTAAATCTAATTATAAAATAGTTTTTTATCCAATTCGTTGTTGAAATATAATCATTTATACACAGTAAAAGTTTATTTAAACATACATGAAATAATCAAGACATCACTCAACAGGTTAAGTAGAATATAATGAATATACAGGCTAATATAGTGCATATATTTAGTGAAAGAATTGATTTCTCTAATGAATACAATTCTGTGGACACTGAATGACTGCCTGAGGTAAACGTGATGCTATGACATTGTTTAGTTTATAAGCTGTTATATTGAGGTCTTTCCGCCGTTGAAACACTGATTGAGAGATTACACCACATATGATACGTGACAGTAAGTTTTAATGTATCCTCAACATACCTTCAGATGTTCATTCATGTTTCTTTAGGAAGAGATGATCGATCGCGTTCACAGATCAGTGATCAGTCAAGCCACATTAAAGAGCGTCAAAGCGGCATTTATCGTTTGAATTTCGAGATAAAATAGACTGAATTAATATGTTCGTGTGGGAACTCGGATTGAAGTGTTATCTGTAGGGATGCACCGATATGAACATTTTGGCCGATACCGATAACCGATAATTCTTAATATTTGAAAGCCGATAACCGATATATTGGCCGATAAATCTAAATACAAATTTTAATAAACTCTGAGAGCCTGATTACAAAAACAAAAGGCTCACCATTAAAAGCCATGTCCCAAACACTTCAACATAAATCAAACCTATACACTACAGTAGCCTATTTGAACCAGTGTGAGATTCCTTACCTTTTCAAATTAATTTTACACTCCTATGGCCAAATTTTTTTTTTTAACACTTTACAATAAGGTTTAATTTTTGTTAGTATTAGTTAACCAACAATGAATGAACAATACTTCAACAGGATTTATTAATTTTAGTTCATGTTAATCTCAACATATTCAGACCCAAAGTTGTGTCTTTTAACATTAGTTATGAACTGTGAATGGACTGTTACAAAACACAAACATTTTATTACTAAAAGAAACAAAGGTTATTGCTCTCTGTTTGTTCATGATAGTTAATGCATTAATAAAATGAGACCTTATTTGTAAAATGTTACCAAAAATTATATTGTCTAAAAAATAAAAATAATATACCTAAATAATGCAAACAAGTAATTGAACAGCATTACTTACGCTGCATAATAAAGAATCAGAATGCAAGTGCATGAAATAACCTCCGCACAGACGATAAAGAAATGGTTTTAATCAAACCATATTGTTGATGGAAATGATACGAGAACAATAAAAGTGCTAATTATAAAAAATAATGCTTCTATGTTTTTGAAAAAAAAAATATGTTTAATATTACAGTAATAGTAAACATCTGTAATATTAGTCTAGTCTATTAGGAATAATGTTGCTGTTTGAGAGCGCGCTGAAGCTGGAGAGAATGAACGAACAACCATAAACTGAAGCGCTTAGAAGTTTAATTAACAACTAAACGCATCATATATGAGAACAATCAGATATTTATACAAAATAAATATAATATTACAACTTATATTAGCACAAAATCACGCATAGGTGAAGGGTTATAACTCCTGTGGATGCTCTTCCCCTGTTTGAGAGCGCGCTGAAACTTAAGATGATCACCGGTACAGTGAAGCACTGCGGGTTATTGACTTAACGAAACACATCCTATATGACTTTAATCAGATGTTTATACTACAAAAACGTAATATTACGACTTACATATGCTTAAAATGACGCGAATGCACAAGCCAACTTGACTGTGCTGGTCAGAATGCGTTGTTGACGCTTCCCACAACAGCGCGCTGAAAAACAATTAAACCCAGAGAATTCACTACGTTTTATAACAGAAATATTCTCATTGCAGTGTTATGTATAGGACAGTCCCAGTAGTTATTAATGCTGTGCATTTCTGTTTGAAATGCGCGCGCCGGTACAATGAAGTGCTTTACTGCATCGTTAATTAACTCAACCAAACGCATCCTATATGGGATTATATACACAAAATAATAAATATAATATTACAACTTACAACGGCACAAAAGGCTGTGAATGCACAAGCAAACTTGATTGTGCTCGTCATGAAGGTGTAACTCCGTGGGCGCGCGCTGAAGCTAAAGACCGGTACAATGAAGTGCTTTACTGCATCGTTTATTAACTCAACCAAACGCATCCTATATGATATTACATACACAGAATAATAATAAATATACTATTACAACTTACAATGGCACAAAAGGCTTTGAATGCACAAGCGAACTTGACTGTGCTCGTCATGAAGGTGTAACTCCTTGGGCGCGCTCTTCCCTCAACAAACGCGCTGAAACACAACGCTCTTTTACAGCCTATTCTATTCTCATTATCATTTTATGTAGATTATAGAAGACTTGCGCTGCACATGTTGCACATAACTGTATTTTCCTTTTCGAAGTGATTCCAAACATATTTGAGCAATTCAAACCCATCATGGTGGACAGCGCGTCCGTCTCAGCTGAAGGAAATAATACATTATCTATCGGCTTGACTATATCGGTCAAATTTTCTTATTGGACCGATAACGATAACATCAAAAATAATCATTTATCGGCCGATAACGATATGTTGCCGATATATCGTGCATCCCTAGTTATCTGCGCTTAAAACAAGCCGACTGTGAACTGTTAAAGACTGAATTCGGAAACACGCGTGCACCGAACCGAAAGCCCTGTACCGAAACGGTTCGGTACGAATACGTGTACCGTTACATCCCTAGTGGAAACTGCACAAGAGTTGTACTCATACAATGACAATAAAGAAGTTAAATTTAAATTTTTCAATTCAAAGCGGGTTGAAAATTGGCGAACACTTTAAAAAGGCACAATATGTACGATTTTGGGATTAAAATATCCAAAAAACACTAGAACAATATTTTGACTTACTCAAAAATATAATACTTACTTCATTATCTCAAATGTTTCCAAGAATGTTTAAATCCGGAGAAATAAGCCATTTTAACCAGGACACGGACTGTGTCAGTGTGTCGCCAATCAATGACATCATACCCGCCTGTGTTACCCTCGATTTCCGGTTTTGTTTTATTGTGTAGTAACCATGGAAACACCAAAGACGCTTTAATATATGATGTGTTTTATTAGACAGATGAGCAACTGTTTGGATCATTGAAGGACAGAAACTAATGTTTGTTCTCCAGCTCAACACAGTTAGTCATATTGTTTAAATCTGGTGTTGTTGATTTACCGTGAGTACCATGTTTTATGAGTGAGTACATATGATCTCGCTCACTGCATTGTGAACAAGTGTCTCATAGTAGCCGCCGATTAGCATTATAACATAACTTTCAACACACTCAAATGTATCTAATAGGGCTGCGAAATATATAGAAATTATCGAAATATCGCAAATGTACATATTGTGATATGCATATCGCAATGGCACGCAATATCTGAATGATTTTAATAGGCTACTTATAATTCTGAAAAGTGTACGTTTTAGGTCGACGCATATAGCAGATAATAGACTGGCCCTGAGCACACAACTGTTACTTATATGACTTACTTGACATTAAAAACAGTTATTAAACGCAATAACTTGCGAAAAACAACTCCTTGCAGTCTTGCGCTCTCTGACACAGACACCGAAACGTGATCCCTTCAGTTCTGTTTCGTGTCTTGTTACACACTCAAACTATCAAATACACGCACAGTTATGTGAAAATGTCTGTCTTGACGAGTATTCATGTAAACACAGTCATTATGCTTTAAGTGAACGATATCAGTTGGGGAAAGAAATCGAATGCTTGTCAATAGGATCCGTGCATTAGGTCTTAAAGTGACAGCCTGCTAATACAGTAAACCTGCTAATACAGTAAATCTGCAAATACAGTAAACCAGCTAATACAGTAAACCTGCTAATACAGTAAACCTGCCGCTGTCTGTCAAACAACAAAAGAAAAAGAGAAAATCACTCAGTGCTCTTGGCTGATTAACCTTTGTAGCTGTAATATGTATGTATGTATATTTAATTCATGTGAAGACTACTGTTTCTGGTTCTTATTTTTAATAACAAAGATAAATAAAAATAATCGTCCACCCCTAGTTCAAGTGTCTTTGTTTGTTCCTGATGTTAAGTTTTAGGTTGATATAACAATATATTACCAAGTCAAGCAAAGAGTTTTTGGCATTTAAATATTGGCATTACATTTTTAGTTTGTTTACATTGAAGTTAAAATTATATTGCCATTATTGTGACATTAATTTTTGCTAAAACACTGCTGGTCACTTTCAGAAGTTTTAGCGATGCTTTCTTTTCCCAGAAAGAATGTGAAACATAAATGGTATCATTCGCAGTTTTTAAATAATTTTACTAAAATATAATTTAAATAGATTTTACACTCTTAAAGCAATATCGTATCGCATATCGTATTATTTAACAAGGTATTGGCATCACATTTTTCTTCAATATCGCACAGCCCTAGTATCTAATATGATAAATCAGCACTGCGCAGGGACGTCACTAGGATTGGAAGACAGGGGGGGCTTAGCCCCCAGGGTATTTGTAACTTGCATTTGCAAAATCTTTGCACTCACATCTAGAGCTACACTTATGAGTTACTAAGCAATGACTTAAATGCTATCTGTCTGCTCATGTAAATGTATGATAAAGTAATAGCATACTATTCCTCGCTATATAAGATAAGTTGTCCACAGAATGCTATTTAAATACACAGAACCGCATGTATTCAACCCATTTTTGAGCTAAAATACAAGTACAGCTAAACCTAAATTGAGCTAAACCTATAGGCTACAAATACCACAGCGGTACAATTTTCCCACCCTATACTAAATTTACCCTATACAATAGCCTAATGACATAACATTATTTAATATTTTAATCACAGCTTCTATAGTGTTTTGACATCGACAACCCAAGTGCATTTTACCTCAAACTTGCGACTAGTTAACTTTCTAAAGTAGCAATCGCTTCTCGGGTCACACTGACAATTATATTCTGAATTAAAAATATTTTTATAACACTTTTAATGTGTGATTGTGTAAAGGTGTTCACGAGATACCAACCTTTCGCGAACTTGCTTTCAACGTCGAACACTCGTTCTCAAGAAGACGGCGGTGTGTGTGTGTGCGCGTGTATGTGTGTGTGGCGCGCGTGTATGTGAGAGAGAGAGAGAGAGCGTGAGGGAACGGGATCTGAACGTTATTTGCTCTATGAAAGACATTGATAAAGACGAAAACTAAGTACATTTAATCTATAATTTTATTTTAGTTTTGCCAAACACACATTACAGATTTGGTTAGTTATCGTTTTTTTGTAATGCCTCGTTTTTATTTTTATTTCAGTTAACGACAACCCACCTAGTTTTCGTTCATTTTCGTTAACGGTTATAACCTTGGTAACGACGAGATGAGATGAATCCTCCAGGCAGTTAATTGTAGTAGCGCTCCGGTCTGCAACGCTCTGAAAGCGGCCACAGTTCACACCAATGCAACGAGACGCGGTGCATCATGTTGATAGCACAACGACTCTTTGTTAGGCTACTTCTGTCCAACTTCCGACTTTTCGGCAATTTTTTTGTAGCTGGATATATATCATTTGTTGTGTCTAAATATGAATGAGGATACGGTTATTGATAAATCAAATTGTTATTGTTATTCTTATTATCATTTAGGGGGGCTTAGGAACATTTTGGGGTAGCTTCAGCTAGGATTGGGAATCGTGAGAAATTTTCCGGTTCCGGTTCCGGTTCCGGTTCCGCCTAACGATTCCGGTTCCGATTCCGGTTCCATTAAAATTATTAAACAAATAGTGGTAAAGGAAAAAGGCACAATACGCAACTCAAACAATCCATTTTGTGTTTATTACTTGCTCTAAAATTTATTTACAGGTTGGCAATGTCAAAAAAGTCCTGTACTGTACATATATTACAGTATTAATTAAGCCATTCTTGCAACACATTGTTTTTCAAATGAACACCTCTGAAATTGTCTTATTTATATTTTATCTCTCTGTCTCTGAATAAAACCAAGTTATAAAATATATTTATTAGTTATATATATTAATTAGTTGTATATTAATTTAATAGTAATTCAATTATTCAGTGAACTTGTAAATAATAAATTGCAATTCAGCATTACAAAGGTAATTGTGCCTAAACGGTTACCTAAACCATGGTGACTCAACGGTTGACAAATATATATATATATATATATATAGGCCTTTCACTATAAATCTGGTATAAGCCCTGAGGCACTCTGTGCTGTAGCAAATGTTTTGTCAAATTGCTAGTGCAGCCTCCTTTGCATGTTATTAACTTTTCACGTGTTAGATTTTGCTTCATTATCATTCATTCTTTGGAAATGAATCCATACTTGTGACTTTCTCTTCGCCATGCTGGTGGTCAACGAGAAAATATCTGACGCAAAAACGTAAATGTGTAGCGCGAGGGCTTTCGGGCTGAACTGCGTTGCCCTCCTGGAAGCGGCAGTAATTAATATTCATGATGAGGTGAGCCAGGGTTGCCAGGTTTTCACAAAAAAAAACCGCACAATAGCACAATCGCTTCAACCCGCGGACATGAAACACAGCCCGCGGCAACAGTGGAAAACGGGAAAGCGGGAAAACCACGGACTTGGCAACACTGGCTGTCACTCGGATACGCTTCCAGCGCTTCGCACACACATTGCATCAGAACCGTTTTCGGAACCGAAACTTAGGAATTTCGCGCGGTTCTGGTATTTTTCAAAAATCAGTTTCGGTTCTGCATAAGAACCGGTTCTCGGTTCCCAACCCTAGCTTCAGCCCCCCTAAAATAGGCCTAACGACGTCCCTGGCACTGCGTTACCCCGCATACACATGAGCGGAAAAAGCGGAAGTGCTCATCTGTGGCAGAATAAAACCTCCACTGCTCTTGAGTCGTATGTCGCGCTCGTCTCTCATTAGCAATCGCTCCAGCGTTTCTCAGCCCCCACCCTGCTTGCAACGTTAATAACTCTTTAATACATTAGCTCATCCATGAATATATGACTTCTACCTATCGGATTCTTTTCCTCCCCATGTAGAGGTGAAGACAACAACTCCCATGATTCTGCGAAATCAAGGCGTCATCAATCTATGCCTTTGTTTTGAACAAGCGCCCTCTAGCGGTGAAAATTACATATTGTGCCTTTAAGATTGCCTACATATTACATATTGTGCCTTTAAGATTGCCTACATATTACATATTGTGCCTTTTGTAGGTTTAAACAACCACATGCACAATAAACCACTTTGGTAAATTCAAGCATAATGTGTATTGCAAAATAGCTTTGGTCGACTGATTTGATTAAATATATGAAATCTTTGCAAAGGCATGCATTAGTATTGCTCATACATAGGGATCTCAGCATGATTTCTTACCAGTTTCACGGTAAATGGGTGAAAAAAATCCTCAACATTGGGATTTTTTGGGGATTTACATTAAAAATAAGACGACACCATGGAAACTAAACTAAAATAGCCTCAGAACACCTCAGCAACAAAATAGCAACATCTATGGACATCATTTTTGTCAAGCTGCATGTATTGTGAAAAGTGCTATACAAATAAACTTAAGATGAATTGACAGCATTTGCAACTGTCCATTATCACACTTCAACAAATGTGTGCTATTTGAGCTGTCAAATTGTATAATACATCCTTTTGAGGACTAATTTCCAAAGTGGCATTTACAGTAAGTATAATATATGGCCATTCAGAAGTAGCTGTTCCTGTCTTTCTTTCAGAAACAATTTGTAGATTTCGAAGTTATTGTGATAATCAGCATGCCACAGATGCTGTCTAAAAGACATCAAGGTCAATCATACCCACAGTATTTCTTTAAGTAGATGCTTTAGGGTAATTTATCAAAGCTGTGATGTTCTGTCCTCAGATCAGACAGCACAGAGACACATCCAGATCAGATTAATTCCTCTACAATAGAGGTGACACGCAGGTGAAAACAAACCCCAGGATCCCAGCATGACTTATGCACAGTTCCTCTTACAGGTTTTGTGATCTTCATCTTGTTTGATCAGCTTGATGGAAAATAATCCAGCACACAAGCACGCTGAAAAGCCCTTTGAAGTGAAGATAATGCATTGGGTCTAATGTGTTATCCAAGAGCAAAAAAAGAAAAAAAGAGGATAGTTTTGCTGTGCAGCAACTTTGGCTTGGGGTTCAAAGTGTGAAATTTTCTAAGGACGGAAAGCACGCGGTGAATGGAAATGCAACCTGACACATGCAGGCACACAAAAGATCTTGCTAATGGACACTTTGTATAATAAAGTTAATATTTACAACACAAACCAAATGAGCTCAATTCTGAAACTAAAAAATTACAGCCCAATATTGCCAGCTTTTTGATGATATTCTTTATTTCTGGATGGATGGATTCACGAATTGATGGATGAATGGATGATGGAAAGATGAATGGATGGATAGATGAAATGAAGAATGTATGTATGGATGGATGAATGGATGGATAGATGAATGGATGGATAGATGAAATGACGAATGTATGCATGTATGGATGGATGGATGGAAAGATGAATGGATGGATAGATGGAATGACGAATGTATGTATGGATGGATAAATGGATGGATGGAAAGATGAATGGATGGATAGATGGAATGATGAATGTATGTATGGATGGATAAATGGATGGATGGAAAGATGAATGGATGGATAGATGGAATTATGAATGTATGTATGGATGGATGAATGGATGGATGCAAAGACGAATGTATGGGTGGATGGATAGAATGACACATGGATGGATGGATGGATGAATGGATGGATAGATGAATGGATGGATAGATGAAATGACGAATGTATGCATGTATGTATGGATGGATGGATGGAAAGATGAATGGATGGATAGATGGAATGACGAATGTATGTATGGATGGATAAATGGATGGATGGAAAGATGAATGGATGGATAGATGGAATGATGAATGTATGTATGGATGGATGAATGGATGGATGCAAAGACGAATGTATGGGTGGATGGATAGAATGACACATGGATGGATGGATGGATGTATAGAATGACAAATGGATGGATGGATGATGCAATGACGGATGGATGGATGGATGTATAGAATGACAAATGGATGGATGGATGATGGAATGACGGATGGATGGATGAATGGATGATGGAAAGACACATGGATGATAGATGGAATGACGAATGTATGTATGGATGGATGAATGGATGATGGAAAGACGAATGGAAAGACTAATGTATGGATGGATAGAATGACAAATGGATGGATGGATAATGGAATGACGAATGTATGGATGGATGGATGAATGGATGGAAAGACAAATGTATGGATGGATGGATAAAATGACAAATGGATGGATGGAAAGACAAATGGATGGATGGATGGATTGATGAATAGATGGATGGATAATGGAAGGACGGATGGATGGAAAGACGAATGGATGGATGAATGGATGATGGAAAGACGAATGGATGGATAGATGGAATGACGAATGTATGTATGTATGGATGGAAAGACGAATGTGTGAATGGATGGATGGATGATGGAATGACGGATGGATGGATGGAAAGACGGAAAGACGAATGGGTAGAGGGATGGATGAATGGAGGGATGAATGGATGGAAAGACAAATGGATGGATGGAATGACGAATGGATGGATGAATAGAATGATGAATAGATGGCTGGATGGATGGAATGACGAATGAATGGATGGATGAATGGATAGAATGGGGGATGGATGGATGATTCAATGGAATGACAGATGGATGGAATGAAAAATGGATGGATGAATGGATGAATCAATGGAATGATGAATGGATGGAATGACGAATGAATAGATGGATGGATAGAATGGCGGATGGATGGATGAATCAATGGAATGATGGATAGATGGAATGACGAATGGATGGATGGATATATGGATATATGGACGGATAGACAGATGGATACCACAAAACATACTAATTGACAAACATATACGTTTAAAAAAAAATCGTTTTTCCTAAAAGATTTTTAATACATTTGTCTGGTGAGTAGGTGAATTTAAAACAAGTCTAGTGACTCTTTTTCGCTTTAGGAAAGTCAAAATCCAAATAAAAACTGCACTAAAATCATTGCAATATTCACAAATGCAGGCTAAATAATTGTGAATATTCACAGTGTCAGCCTTACATAAAAGCATCAGAAACAAACTGAACTAGAACAGGCCTCTAGGACAGCAGAGTTTACACGGCCAAATCTCTGTTTATAATCTCATTTCTCCAAAGTGAAGCGATTCCTCCCTTCCCTCAGTGCATTTCTGGAAAATAATTTCATATCAGTCATAAGAAAAACAAACAATTAGAGGCAGATGAAAAAAGAAAGATGCTTCTAAACCTCAAACAAAAAGTCAAAAATAAGATCTCAAACCGAGGCCAGTGAACTAGAATATCCAAACATGCTGCCATTACAAGATAAGCTGAGAGATGATAAACATCTGGAGTAAATATAGACACACATTTTGTAGCTAGTGGCTTAATAATGCTGAATATCCCAGTGTGAACGAGATCCTTTCCCACAAGAAAGCATGCAGTTTGATATTTTATGCCCTATAAACATTTCTCCTTTCAATGTTTGTTGTGCCTTCATCATGTCAGCACGTGTATGTACATGGCCATTAAAAACGCCGCTGAATGCTAAACGCTGGAGCTCTGAAAGGCTCTGACAGACTTAATGGCCTCAGCGACAGTGTCCAACCCTGACAGGCACTGCAGGAGACGGAGGACGTGTGAGGACGTGCTAATGAGTCCACAGCTCCAGTCCGGCCCGAGGAGAAAAACACTCATAACAGATTTATTTCACACCATTATACAGTATACAGCACACATCAATATAACAAAACGTCTTCCTGAGAAATAGGTCCAGTGTGACTGCCAGCTGTGAATGCTGGGACACGTGCAAACCATTTGTTTGGCACGTTGGCACAAACTTTAAAGGGACTGGATATAAAAAAAGCCTTATAATAGGGTTAGTTCACCCAAAAATTTAAATACTTCCCCTCATGTCGTTCGACAGCCGTAAGACCTCCGTTCATCTTCAGAACACAAATGAAGATATTTTAGTTGAAATCTGATGGCTCTGAAAGGCCTCCACTTTACACTCTCAAGACCCATAGAAAGGTGCTAAAGACGTCGTTACAAAGTCCATCTCACTACAGTGGTTCTACAATAACTTTATGAAGCGACGAGAATAGTTTTTGTGCGCAAAAAAACCCTAAATAACAACTTGTATAGCGATGACCGATTTCAAAACATTGCATCAGGAAGCTTCGAAGCGTTATGAATCAGTGAGTCAAATCATGATTCGGATCACGTGTCAAACTGCTGAAATCACGTGACTTTGGCGATTCAAACCACTGAATCGACTCACTGATTCATAACGCTTCGCCCTTTTTTGCAGAAA
This sequence comes from Gobio gobio, assembly GCF_949357685.1. Taxonomy (NCBI): domain Eukaryota; kingdom Metazoa; phylum Chordata; class Actinopteri; order Cypriniformes; family Gobionidae; genus Gobio; species Gobio gobio. Next base: position 44,824,293 of record NC_137118.1, on the reverse strand, counting down.
AAGACGTCGCTGTTGGTGTTTAAAAAAGCGCTCATAACTTTTTTGAAAACACGATCCATACATTCGTCTTTCCATCTATCCATCCATTCATCTTTCCATCATCCATTCATCCATTTGTCATTCTATCCATCCATCCATGCATTCATCTTTCCATCCATCCATTCATCCATCCATACATTCGTCTTTCCATCTATCCAGCCATTCATCTTTCCATCATCCATTCATCCATTTGTCATTCTATCCATCCATCCATGCATTCATCTTTCCATCCATCCATTCATCCATCCATACATTCGTCTTTCCATCTATCCATCCATTCATCTTTCCATCATCCATTCATCCATTTGTCATTCTATCCATCCATCCATGCATTCATCTATCCATCCATTCATCCATCCATACATTCGTCTTTCCATCTATCCATCCAATCCACTTTTTCATCTATCCATTCACCCATCCATCCATACATTCGCCATTCCATCTATCCATCCATTCATCTTTCCATCATCCATTCATCCATTTGTCATTCTATCCATCCATCCATACATTCGTCATTCCATCATCCATCCATTTGTCATTCTATCCATCCATCCATACATTCGTCTTTCCATCTATCCATGCATTCATCTTTCCATCCATCCATCCATCCATCCATCCATCCATCCATCCATCCATTCGTCATTCCATCATCCATCCATCTGTCATTTTATCCATCCATTCATCTTTCCATCATCCATTCATCCATCCATCCATTTGTCATTCTATCCATCCATCCATCCATACATTCGTCATTCCATCATCCATCCATTTGTCATTCTATCAATCCATCCATACATTCGTCTTTCCATCTATCCATGCGTGTCAAACCGCCAAACTGCTGAAATCACGTGATTTTGGCAATCCAAACCGCTGAATCGACTCACTCAGAAAAAGACGTCGCCGTTGGCATTTAAAAAAGCGCTCATGACTTTTTTGAAAACACGGTTTACTCCATAGGATTATAATGTAAAAGAGACACTGGCAGCTTCTAAAAAGACGTCAAGTGTGAACCAACTGTTCTTGAAAACGTGTGAACGAATTCGGCGAAGAGCACGCCAAATTGGACGCAAGGCTATTTCTCCGCAGCACTTTAGTGTATCAGACCAAACTTGGTACATGTCATCACAAGCATGACCTGAGGCTACATGCAGCGTTTCAGCACAGCGCCACCTACTGGTCCAGAGATATTAAAAATTGGCTTTTTGCTTATAACTTCTGAAACTTGTCTCTTTTGATTCAATGCATCATGTCGAGTCAAATGATACCCAATTCCCATATTGGCTATTGTGGCCGTCGGCCATTTTGAATTTTGTCCTAAATTGCTGTATCTTTAGAACGCATTATCGCATCATTACGAAACTCATTATGTTATTGGGACCATGCCCTAAAGGTATTCAAGACAACCCTTGTGGTCAAAAGTTAATAACTTTCGATTAATTTTGCCTATTTTAATGAAACCGGTCTTTATAGAGTCCTTCGGTCATGCCGATAATGATACCAATTAAGCCATATTTCCTCGAACTTGCTGTCCGCCATTTTGAATTTCTTTGAAAACCTATTTTTTTTAACACCTCCTAGACCGTTGGTATGATATTCACCAAAATTGGCTCGGATCATCTTCAGACCATGCCGGCAAAAATGTATCAAAAGCTCTTCGATAGACCAAACTGTTCTTGAGTAATGCATTAACGCATTTTATGGCATGATGCCAAGCTGATTCTGAAGCTGTAACGCTTTGGCGTATTGACACCAAACTGTGTATGTGTCATTGTCCCTTCAAACTGACCACACCATAATAATTTTATAACAGCGCCAGTGCCACCTATTGGTCAAAAGTAATAAGCAAGTTAATCATATTACAGTGATTGTATTTGTGACTTTTCAGCCATTTTGACTAAAATACTCTAAAAACATCTTTAATTAGTTACTGTTGCTGTTTTTCTGAAGCTCCCAGCCATGCTTGCATGACATATTTTTCCTTTTTGTGCTATATACAGTATAATATAATAAATATATATATATTATGTAATTTTACATACAATTCTTAGCTAGAATTTTTGATGGACAATGTTTTGCTTAAAAGCCTATAATAGGCTATTTGACAACTTACTTCATATAGTGTGACAACATGCATTGTATCATTTTATGTATTCAACAGTAGCGTTTTTTTTTGTTGCCAAAACACAATTTATATATGTCTACACAAAAACTAACTTTAAAAAAATAAAGATACCCTGAAAGCAAAGTGTGGCCGTCCTCCCCTACCGATGCACACTATTTGATCTGGTGTTTGCGCACCATTAGGACTGACTGTCGGTTTGAAAAGAAGAGAAGAAATCTTATTAGCGGCGCGAATGAGGTGTTTCATTAATGTGAAGCTTCCGTGACTGTCAGAGCAATGCAAATGAGACACTGTTACCAAAGGAATCTCTGATGTGCCCTATTTCCTGTAATACAACAGCTACTGTAACGCTAGTTTATGCAGCCACTGCTCATGTCTCTCAGCGGATCAGAGAAATTACAGAGGAACAAAGAGAGAGAAACCAGAAATTAGCTGTGGCTTTTGTGGAGGAAACATGTAATTTACATTTTAATACTGCCATTAAAAAATTCCACCGAAGCGATAAAAACTCATCGGCAAGCAGCAGCAGAAGTCAACGGCTATAAAATGCTTAAGCTTGAAGCTAAATGTCAAATGTGTTTATACAGGTAGGCCTAACCATTAAAATGCACATCAGCATATTAGAAGGATTTCTGAAGGGTCATGTGACACTGAAGACTGGAGTAATGATGCTGATAAATCAGCTTTACCTTTAAATTGTAATAATATTTCACTATTTTTACTGTACTTTTGCTTCAATAAATGCAGCTTTGGTGAGTATGAGAGACTTCTTTCAAAAACATTCAAAATATCTTCCCAGCCGCAGACTTTTGAACAGTATAGAGCTGTTATGATCCGATCAATTCAAGCACCCTCGGGACATAAGCAGATAAATAATAAATACGGATAAATCTAGGGATGTCTGGGAAGTCAGGAGAGTATCTAAAATGGATCTAAATGTATCTAAATGGACAGTCTGAAAGCACTTCGGCCACAGCGCAAACACAAAACATTAGCGAACATCTGCAAGGTTGTAAACACACGCTTACGTTTATTCTTTGTTGTTAATGGATCAAACTAATAAATATGTTTCTGTCAGCAATGGAACTACATCAGGACTGTGAAGTAATCAAGATTTAGCTCAGAGGCACGCTGTTGACGTTCTCCTCGCATAATCATTTATGTAAGGCTTTTAAAAACGACTGACCTTATGCAATCTATCATTCTGAGATGAATAACCTGGCAAAACCCGATTTAATTGGGGTTTTGCTTTCCTCTAATTTGCTTTTCAATCTAATCTAGAAGTATTAAGACATCACGATGTGAGAAAATCAAACGAGGAAATGTTTTAATTAAAAAAGAATTCTGTACATAACCAAAAATGTGTGCCCATGCATGGACACTGGGTTGGCACAGCGTGGCAAGGGCTTCCTCTTTCACTAAACAAGATAAACATCTAAGGCACTGGATCAATGCGGGCATGCGGATGTATCGATTACATGGAAAGTAGTAAACAGATCCCGGAGATGTCAGCTGCCTGACCGACAACCGTAAAAGAGAATTTCCAGCATCCCATATTCCCAAAAGGTCATTCAGGATTTCATGACGATTATGAGGGCGAGCGCTGCCCTGGCAGGGTGTTTTCTAGCGGGCATTGTGTCAGCCGCCCTTGCAAAACAACAACTGACTGAATACCTCAGAGAAATATACTGAACACACACAGCAAGATGAGCAAAGTAACATCTAAAAGACATTCAAGTGTCCCTTACAATAAAGAACTATGGTATTTTAAAAATATACCATGAGTGCTACTTTTTGATTTACACATTTTTGTGAAGATAGCAAAACTAATTATACTAACAAAAAGGTACAACATTTTGTATAACAGTAATTTTTGTCCTCAAAGTTGATGTGTTAAGGCCCTTTCACACCGGACTCGTAATGAAAAAGCGAAGCGGAAACACAAATATTTTGTGTGCGAATAGTTCGCATCAAAACCATTCACATCAGCCGCGGCGCGAGTTTGCGACGCCTGTGACGTTTCAGAGCTCCAACATTCCCAAACATTCATGGCGACAGCTGAGAAAACACGGACACTTCCTCATCCAGTGAAGACGAGCTTTTCATTTTATTTAAAAGACCGAACAGAAGGTTTTGGGTCTCTTAAAGAACAGAGAGTCTGAAGGGGAGTATGCAAATCTTGTACAGGAGCTAAAACTTTATCATGGCCGGTTCCGCTCTTACTTCAAATGTCCGTGGGACAATTTGTGGAGCTCGAGAGAGACAGTAGCACCGCATCTGATGAGACAAACACACACTTCAGGAACCAATCGATCCGGAGCAGCTGTTTCCAGTTGAGTCACAATGTAAACATTTAAGTGCCACAGTCGTACTTGATGGAAACACATGCACTTTCCATAGTCGCGGACACAATTAGGTTAGAAAAAAATCTACGAGTTTAATTCAAAAGGTTATGTTATCGTTGTCTGTAGCTTACAATGGGCAAACAGCTGCAGCTGTAATCTCATGAGAAATGCGATGCAAAGGTTAATGTAGATTGAATAGCTAATGACATCAACCGGACATTTTGTGACCTTTGTTTTCTTGTATGTGATTGGTTTAAGCCTTTTCTGTCGCTGCGAGTGTTAAAAAAAAAAATCGACATCGAAACAAAAAAAAAGACACATTCACGTTCGGTGTGGAAGCACTCATCACACAAACAGCTGATCAAATAATAAAACCATCGCACAAATAATTTGTGCGTCAAAATCACGTCCAATGTGAAAGGACTTTTAGAAGCAGGAAAAATGTAGCCTGACGTCGTCATATTCAATTCTAGTCAGAATTTGAGTCTGATCTGCTCCGCTGGGCTGTGATTATGGGGTGTGTTTCAACCGAACCAGGAAAGACCTCAATTGGATAGACCTACAACCAATCAGAGCAACGGAGCCACGCATAACGTTAGTTGTCTAATGTCAACAGAACTCAACTGCACTTTCCCCCAGGCTGTTTTTCCATGTCTGCGAGTTGAAGCGCCAGGAATGCAAATTTTAGCAGGCAACCCCGCCAAAAAACACATATTTTACCACCCTAACGCCATTTTTTTTCGGAGAACCCCCCGGGAAGCTATTCGGCTAGTTTTGAGTAGCAATTGGGCGGGTTTTGTTGTGAAAACTTGGCAACCCTGTCTGCACACATGCTGGAAGAAGTAGAAAAAGAAGATGAGTGTAAGCGATCTTTGCTGGTGTTTGTAAAAAAGAATTTAAGGATACACAGAGTACTTACCAACACGATCATCATTTCTGAGAGAAATAGTAAAGGTGAATGCATATTCAAGTTCTCCGTTTAGGATTAGAGCAAATTCAACCCAAGCACTCTTTGGTGACCTGGATGATTACGTTACTGTTGATCATCTGTCCATCATCATCTAAAGCCCGCCCTGACAATTTCATTGGTCCGAACAGTTCCTGTTCGGGCATAGTTGCTCCAGAACGGATCAATTCCAGACCGAACTGCCCGACGTTGAATGTTGTGGGCGGGACTAAGTTCGGCTGGCATCCAGGCTAGGAAAAATGGGCAAGCGTAAGGATTTGAGCGAGTTTGACAAGGGCCAAATTGTGATAGACGACTGGGTCAGAGCATCTCCAGAACTGCAGCTCTTGTGGGGTGTTCCCGGTCTGCAGTGGACAGTATCTATCAAAAGTGCTCCAAGGAAGGAACAGTGGAGAACCGGCCACAGGGTCATGGGCGGCCGAGGCTCATTGACGCACGTGGGGAGAGAAGGCTCAAAGGATCAAACAGACCTGGGCAGATTATAAGCACACAATCAGTTCTCGTACTCAATGCAGGAGAAATGGGCAGGAATAAAGATCTGAGCGACTTTGACAAGGGCCAAATCGTTATGGCAGGACGACTGGGTCTTAGAAGTGGCAGGGATCCTGGTCAGCAGTGCTGAGAGTGTCCTGATGAGGGTCAAACCACAAACTGGCGACAGGGTGTTGGACGCCCAAGGCTCATCGATGTGCGAGGGCAACAAAGGCTATCCTGTCTGGTCCAAGGCAACAGAAGGTCTACTGTGGCACAAGAAGTCACATTAATGATGGTTATGGGAGGAATGTGTCACAACATGGGGGCTGTGTAGCCGCAGACCAATCAGTGGGACTACGATGACCCTGACTACCGTCGAAAGCTCTGACAATGGGCACATGAGCGTCGGAACTGGACTTTGGGAGCAGTGGAAGAAAGGAGTCCCGTTTACATTTACATCACATGGACGGCAATGTACGTGTGCGCCGTTTACCTGGGGAAGTGATGGCACCAAGGTCACTGTGGGATGAGGGCAAGCGAGGGAGGGAGTGGGGTGCTCTGGAATTTTTTTTGCTGGGAAACCCTGGATCCGGCCATTCATGTGCACGTCAATTTGACACATATGACAATGGTGTTCCTTGGTGGAAGTTGCTCTTTTAGTAGGATAATGCATCCTGCCACACATTGATCAGGAATGGATTTAAGGAACTTGATGAACAGTTCAAGGTGCTGACCAGGCCTCCAAATTCCCCAGATCTCAATCCAATTGAGCACCTGTGGGATGTGCTGGACCAACAGGTTTGATCAACAGCGGCTCCGCCTCACAACAGTACCTTCTGCTGACATCTTGGTGCCAGAGACCACAGGACACCTTCAAGACTCTCGGCAGGTTGGCACTTTTTTGGCAGCACACGGAGGATCAACACCATATAAGCAGGTGGTCATAATGTTTTGGATCATCTGTGTATGTGTGTGTGTGGCCCATTGCAGACTGAAAGCCCAAGGATTTGTTTTTTCTCAGAGGTGGTCCACATAAAAGCTGTCTGTCCTAATGACTGTGATGAAATCACAGTGGTTCAGTCTTGGTAGTTGATGAGAATGACTTTGAAGTGATTAGCAGCCGGGCTGAAGGTCAGTCTAGTTGGTTGGCATAGGAACACAAACATCTAAAGCTGCCCTCCTCCCTATCCTCGCCTCACGCACAGTTGTTCAGAGATGTCACACTGAACACTGGCAACCGCACAGAACCAAAAACAGATCCAGAGCTTTGAAGGGGTCCTATTATGCTTTTTTACATTCATCTTTCTTTAGTGTAATGTTGCTGTTTGAGCAAGTTTCAAAGCACAAAGTCCCTCCAGCGGGAGTTCTTCTCTATATCAGTGTCAATGTTTCTGAACTCCCTGAAACATGTAGTAAAAAACACGTCACAATTTTCCTCATTTAAATACTTCATACGCAGAATAAAGGGGCGGCCGGGGCCTGGTTGAGTACTAACTCGAAATAGTAGTGTGTTGAAACTGGTGGTTATGGTAAGGGACGGGACATTTCCCAAACACACGCAAAGTGCTTGACCAATCACAACACACTGCTCCAGTCAACCAATCAGAGCACATTGTGCTTTTCAAAACGAGGGGATTCATAGAGAGAGGAACTAAACAGAGCGTTACTGACAGACTGGGAAGAGAGGAACCGCAACAATGGAGAATATGGAGAAAATAATCAACATTCAAGCAGGAAAACCTGTCCTAGTAGAACCAAAAAAAACATCACGACTTTGTAAAAGGGCATAATAAGTCCCCTTTAACAAGAGTACAGATGCACTCTTTATCCATAACAGAGATGTAGTTTATCCAATCTTTTTTCTTTGTCATGGCTGAGTTACTACAGAAACACATGTGGAAAGGACACTGCCACCCCCTCAACTTTGTTAACAAACCTATTTATTATCTCCTAATAGCTACAAGAGCATCAATTGAACCGATGTATCCAATCCAAGTCACTTTACATACAATACGAAAAAATGCAGCCTTGCTGAGCAGTGTTGGGTTAATGCATTACAAGTAGTGCTGTCAGTTAAACGCGTTATTAACGGCGTTAACGCAAACCTATTTTAACGGCGTCAATTTTTTTATCGCGAGATTAACGTTCTTTTTGGTCTAACAAACTTTGTAGTTTTTTCACATGCTGTTGCAACAACTAGTAACGTTAGAAAAACTACAACACCACTCCGGATGTAGCTAGACCGGAAACAAAACATCAGGCACGCTGCGGCTGCCCGCACTCGTTTGGGCCATTAAAAGAGTAGACGTGGATGGCAAGCGTGAGACGCCGAAATGAGAAACGTATTAAGCCATGGTTTAACTCAGGGGTCTTCAACTAAAAGTGCTTGTCTTGAGCGCTGCTTTCTGCTCTGATGGTGCGTAGCCTACACACCAGACGCGAATGAAGCGTTTTGCGCGAGTGATTTAAGTCAATGCAAAGACGCAAATAGACATTCTGCGGCGCGGATTAAGCGGCGTGCATGTCGCGTCATTCGCGTCCGGTGTGAGCGCACCATCAGTCTCTTCTTCACTGCATGCTTGACCGCGCGTCTGGGTCTGAACGTAGTAACAGAGAGCATTGCAACGTTAACTCTTTCATTATGTCAAAAGGCTTCGCGGTCCGGATGGACGCATCTCGCGGTCCGGATTCGGACCGGAGTTCACTAGTTGGCGACCCCTGGTTTAACTGCACTATAGGCGGAGTCCTAGTTTACCTTGCATGTGCACTTTGTAATTTTATTTTGTATCACCCTGTTTTGATCCCTTAGAAAGGGCTGTTGAAGGGGCTGTTTGTGCAACAAAGTATTTGTTTCACCCTTTTATTGATGGGCAGTGTTACATTGTGTGAGATTATTTGCTCCAAGTGAGAATGTTGGTGTGAAATCGAACACTAAAGTATGCCAATGTTGTTTTCAATAAAACAAACATTTGAACAAAGCAAGCCGATCCACTTTTCTATGTTGATAAGAGCATTAAAATAAGAAAAAATAATGGGACAAAAAGAAATCAAGGGACATTTAGAATAAATAAAAATGTGCGATTAATTGTGATTAATTGTGAGTTAACTATGACATTAATGCGATTAATCGCGATTAAATATTTTAATCGTTTGACAGCACTAATTACAAGTAACTTGAGTTACGTAATAATATTACTTTTTCCAAGTAACTAGTAAAGTAACGCATTACTTTTCAAATTTTCACCAAAATATCTGAGTTACTTTTTCACATTAATTTGACCGACAGCTCTCCTGCCCCCATGTGTGAACATGATGGTTATTGTAGTTCCAGACTAAATGTGAGCATTTATTCATCTCACTTGTGCAATAAAGATTCTGTACTTCTCAAAATGAATAAAATCAGTCAAATGCATAATCAGAGTACTATGCAAACCTCCAATAATTAAATGTTAAATAAAACAACTATTTTTATGCATAATCTACCTTTATAATAATTTACCAATTTTTGCTGCTGACCTTTGATGATGAAAATGACTAGATTTTTTGTTTTAATTGGTAAAACTTTTTTCTCCTGCATCCTATTCTACCATTATCCAGAGCTGCGCCCTCTACTGTTCATGCGTCAATTTGCATTTTTACCTCAACCTGGGGCTTATTTCAATTTTGGTATGAAGAGGTCTTTACCGTTGCACAAAAATATAACTTTTTTGTTATAAAAACAACAAAAACAAGCCCAGCCCAGGTGAGAAAAAGTAACGCAAAAGTAACGTAACGCATTACTTTTCTTAAAAAGTAACTCAATTAGTTACTTTTTAAGGGAGTAATGCAATTGTAATGCATTACTTTTCAAAGTAACTTTCCCCAACACTGTTGCTGAGTATCTTAAAAAACATCTTACTCATCCAACTTTTAGATTGCATATGACAGTGTTACAATCATGTAAAAAATTGCCATATTTTTGTAATGATATTGCAACATGGTATTGAGGAAATGTACACCTCTAGCCAAACATGTGTAGACAAGCGCTCGAGAGGTTTAATTGTGTATCTACATTCCATTTCCCGCAGTAAGAATGCCTCCAAACTTGCCCAAACAAAACAAACCAGGCAAACATGCACCACATCAAATAATAGTAAAACAGGTTGAATGGTGCATGCCACAAAACTCAGCTCATGCATAAATACATAAAGAACCTATATCGCCAGCCACTTTATCCCAGAACACAGGAAAAGAAACCTCTCAGCGCATGGATGAGAGAGAAGAAAACTCTGAGTGCGTCACACATCACTCCAGGGAAGGGTTGCACCTGGGAATAAATGTGATGCACAAAATCAAAACGGCCCATCAGAAGAACCTGAGGAGCTAAACGCCCCACAAAGGGAAATATTAGATGCTTCTCCACGAACACGCACACTGCATTAAACATTTTAATTTTTTAATTGTTCTATACAAATAAAAATGACTTATTCTACTTCCTCAATGCACATTCCTGTTCTTTTCTTAAGCAATACCCTATTTATTTCTCATTGAATATCCTAGAATTCACTCAGAAATACATCAGAGAAGTAAAATGTCTTATGTTTCCTTTAAATTCATGATGAAATCATAATTTATTTTATGGAATATTGCTGTTAATTATAAATTATAAATTACGTCATTATTTAAATTCATGTGCTTTGTAATCTTCAATCAGCGACAGCTCTTCTCTGACGACGACCTGTCGCTCACATGAGATCCACCAATAGCAAACCACAACCATCCAATCAATTCACCGCGGACAAAATCAAGCCCCGCCCTACATTTGTTCTTGTTTGAGAAGCAGTTTCACTCGGATATACAGCACCATAGGGAAGAAGAGACGATTGCAACTTCCGTTTCATGCCTTCTTCTCAGGCCCTGTCCCAAATCACACACTTCATGTGCACTTGCGGTCTTGTGGACTTACAAGGGCCGCAAGTGCACAAGTCCATTAAGTCCACAAGACTGCGTCCAATTTGTCATTTTAAAGGGTTAGTTCACCCAAAAAATGCAAATTAGCCCATGATTTACTCATCCTTAAGTCATCCTATGTGTATATGATATTCTTCTTTCAGACGAATAAAATCAGAGTTAAAAAAGTCCTGGCTCTTCCAAGCTTTATAATAGCATTGTTGGGTCATTTTTGAAGTCCATAAAAGTGCATCTATCCATCATATAACTGCTCCACATTAACCGGGGGGTTAATAAAGGCCTTCTGAAGCGAAGTGGTGCGTTTGTGTAGGAAAAATATCCATGTTTAAAACTCTATAGTCTAAAATAACTAGCTTCCGGCAGTCAGCGGTACGCAAGTCGACATGCGCTAAAAGAATAACCCCCAATGCTACGTTTTGGTCTATCCTTTGCACTTCTGTGTTCGTCAATACGCATGCGTCACTGGTTCAAGTGTAAAGGGTTTTTAGCGCAAGTGACTCACGAACTGCTGACCACCGGAAAGCTAGTTATTTTAGTCTATAAAGTTTTAAATATGGATATTTTTCTTATACAAACACACCACTTTGCTTCAGAAGGCCTTTATAAACCCCCGGAGTCGTGTGCGCAGTTTTATGATGGATAGATGCACTTTTATGATGGATAGATGCACTTTTATGATGGATGGATGCACTTTTATGATGGATAGATGCATGGATGCACTTTTATGATGAATGGATGCACTTTTATGATGGACGGATGCACTTTTATGATGGACAGATGCACTTTTATGATGGACGGATGCACTTTTATGATGGATGGATGTACTTTTATGATGGACGGATGCACTTTTATGATGGATAGATGCACTTTTATGATGGACGGATGCACTTTTATGATGGACGGATGCACTTTTATGATGGATGGATGCACTTTTATGATGGACGGATGCACTTTTATGATGGATGGATGTACTTTTATGATGGACGGATGCACTTTTATGATGGATAGATGCACTTTTATGATGGACGGATGCACTTTTATGATGGATGGATGCACTTTTATGATGGACAGATCCACTTTTATGATGGATGGATGCACTTTTATGATGGATATATGCACTTTAATGATGGATAGATACACTTTTATGATGGATAGATGCACTTTTATGATGGATGGATCCACTTTTATGATGGACGGATGCACTTTTATGATGGATATATGCACTTTTATGATGGATATATGCACTTTAATGATGGATAGATACACTTTTATGATGGATAGATGCACTTTTTTATGGACTTCAGAAACGACATAACCATTCACTGCCATTATAAAGCTTTGAAGAGCCAGGACATTTATAATATAACTCTGATTTTATTAATCTGAAAGAAGAATGTCATATACACCTAGGATGACTTGAGGGTGAGTAAATCATGGGTGAATTTTCATTTTTGGGTGAACTAACTCCTTAAGCTCTCCCTTTGCGGCCAATGACTTCTACTCAACAGTCAAAGCAGCATTACGTCACATAACTGACGTAAGGAAGATCGCAAGGACTTTGGGCTCCATTTGGGGACAGAGCCTCAGATGTTTCATCTCACATGTGACTCCTCCATCCACATATGTGCGTTATATTCCTATACTCGTACTGTATGTCTACTCTACTGCATCATTTAGTTATATTTGCATTAGGAGAAACATCTGACACAAGCAATGTCATAAGAGCCAGACCGACGCCCTCCATGTCTCCTGATGTTGGTGCTGGCTAGTGTGTGATATAATGCCCGTCCTGCTGACTTTGTGACCTATTGAGTGACGCTGTCAGAGCTTTTGGCAGTGGTGAGATAGGAAGGGTATCACTCCAGATGGGTATCGATCACTCACCCTTCAACAGACAATCTATAGCTCAGAATAGTTGGAGTAGCAGTTCAACCGGATGCATTTGCATATCTTCACATCAGATCAATATCTCAAATTCATTGTGAATACAAATGGGAATATCTGTGCACATTAGCTTCAGAATACAACATAACATTTTTAAAAACCTGAGAATTAAATAGTGATGTACAGTTACACTAACATGAACTAATGATGAACACAGCATTTATAAATCTTAATGTTATTTTCAATATTTACTAATGCATTATTAAAAGCAAAAGATATATGTTAACATGAATCAATGAACTATCATGAGCAAACAATGAACAATTGTATTTTTATTAACTAACATTAACAAAGATGAATAAATTCTGTCCACTTCGGTATTAGTTCATTTTAGTAAATTCATAATTGCAAATTGTTGCTGAATTTATAAAAAAAAAAACCTATAGATGTCTATTGATAATGCTCTGAGTCTGAGAACAATACTGAGAAACTTAAAATGTCAGTTAAAAATAAAACATTTTACTATACTGTAGTATTCAAAGTATTAGGCCAGCATCAAGCCTAATGGCTTTTTTAAAGTATTAAACTCTCAGGCAAGGCTTTTAAAAACCAAAATTAGACTTTGTCTTCACAATCTTTCCTTTCCTAATTATATTTGCATTATTTAATCCATTTAAACAACAATGCTCTGCACACTGAACACATTCAGAGTAAACAAATGACTCCAGCTATGGGTTTTCACGCGAATTTACACACTGTATGGCTTCAGTAAAAACTCACTCTTGCTGTAAATGAATGTTCCTGCTTCATCTGTACAGCAGGCAGCAGCAGCACACATTATAATAATGAGAGTTTGGCAGATTCATGTAACTCACGTTTCCTGTCTTGGCTGCAGCAAATGTCCCTCTTGCCATCTAGTGGCGACACGTGACGATACAGCGGGCTCATGCTTCAACAACACTCTCCCTCCGAAACCCCGCCCTACACAGACGTCTCAGCCAATCAGATGACGGGCATCAAATGATTGACAGCCAGAGTCAATGAGCTGTCAGTGATGTCTAAAGACACGTATTTTAGTGATAAATGTCAGGTAGTAGAGACGTATTTTGTGTGGTATTCCAAATGCAAGTGCTTTAAAAGATCAGAGGAGAACATTACTTAAAGAAACCACAGAAAAAGCTGTTATATCAGTGTGGTCTGACTTACTGACAGCCAACCCTGCTTCTAAACATATCACCTAAATAACTCACATTAATGAAAACATCAACAACAGGAAGAACATTTTTAATATTTGATTATTTGATTTTAATTTGTATTAAAAAAAAGTAGGCGACTTTTTTGGACGTATAGTCATTTTTAAAAGTGCATGTGAATGTCTTTATCACAGAATAAACTCAGTCAGGATTTATTTCGCCATAATTGACTGACTGAACATTATCCTTGACATCATGCAGTGCGCCATTACTGAAATGAGTTCACTTTTGTGTCTTATTGCGATTAAATGGACGAAAACACACAAAATTATGACAAAATGCTGGTTTTGGTAAGTCTTAATGGAGGTAAAATAAAAAGTCTTAATGAACGTAAACAGATCGGAGAATATCTTATGTGTCGGATCAGTGCATTTGGTCTTAAAGTGACAGTAGCTTATTATACATGCTGCTGTCATTAATGTTAGAGGGATAGTTCACCCAAAAATGTACATTTTGTCCTTACTCATCCTCACGTTTTATACTTCTTTTGAACACAAAAGAAGATAATTTAACCCTCATCCTTCCCTCAGGTCATTTTGACCCGAAACTCATTTTTCATTTTTTAACAAGTGTTCATCTGAGTGGACTTTAACCCCGAATACACAAAAAATTGACTGGATTCGACGAGTTTTGTGGTTGAAATTTTAAAAAGTAACAAATCCTTCCCTCGTGGGTCAATTTGACCCCCTTAGGAATGAATGGAATGCGATGAATGTTTCAGTACACAAAATGCTAAAACTTTACCAAAAAATTATTTTATGATGTCTACATGTGTATCTGAATAATAGGCCGTAAAAAAAATATGGACGACGCGACTTCATTTGCTTCTGCTGAAGAAAAGTGAAGCCTCCGGAGGTCCGAATATGGTGCTGACATCTTGCGCAGATTTGGAACCGGAGTCTGCACAGTAGAAAGCAGGAAGTAGAGCCGCGATATCAAAAGCCCGCCCACACTCTCACAGATGCAGAACAAATCATTATGTCGGTGTGAAATAAGCAGTGATGGAAATGTAGAAATTAAAGCTAAAGCTCCAATCTCCTCCCGAAAATCCAGAAAAAAGTCTGTTAGTGCCTCAGTGACAACTTCACTCAGAGAAGCCGTCAATCATGACGTCAAGCATCATGAGCATCAAATAACTAACTAAAACTAAACTTATTTAAAAAAACGAACACTTGAAATGAAATCAGCGTGATTAAAACTGCCTAAAATGACAGAAACCAACTTTTAGTTTGTCTCGCGTCCATTAGAATACACTGAGGGGCGGGGGTTATGAGCTATACTGGGACCAGCCACCTGGGGGCGATCGAGGCACGCTGGCTTCAGTTTTTAACATGAGTGCGGCAGGCTTGATCTGAATGCATACTGAAGAGAACTGAGGTTAGGACCCAGCGGAACAGCTCATCCGCTCCATATTGAGCTATAAGGCCATCTAGTGGCAAGAATCATGAAATATATTGTTATATATATATTTTTTTTTCACAAGAGGTCAGCAAAGACACCCAATGTGAGATATTTTGAGCTGAATTAAAAGAGTTATGCATGACATTGTGTTATTTTTAATTAAAGTTGAAAGAATGAGAAGAATGTGCTTAAAATATTATTCATTTATTATTTACTGATAAAATGTAGTAATTTATAGGTAAATAAAATAAAAAAAATCTCCAAAAAATTGCATTAAAAATAGAAAAAATATTATCAAAACTAAATTAAATACGTTTTCTGGACCCACGAGGGAAGGATTTGTTACAAAGTGCGAGGGAGGGATGAGATTTTCTGTCAAATTACACTTCAAATCGCATTTCCTGTCAGCATTTGACATTTCTCCTCTCAAACGGTGAATTTACTGTTTATATACAATGCAAAATGTTTCACACTGTACATGAAACGTTCCTTACCCCGGGGTTCAACGCAGTGTTTAGAACAACGATAACAGATAACAGTATTAACCCCGGGTTATCATCGTTCTAATCCCCAGTATTAACCCCGGATTATCATCGTTCTAAACCCCAGTATTAACCCCGGGTTATCATCGTTCTAATCCCCAGTATTAACCCCAGGTTATCTTCGTTCTAAACCCCAGTATTAACCCCAGGTTATCATCGTTCTAAACCCCAGTATTAACCACGGGTCATCATCGTTCTAAACCCCAGTATTAACCCTGGATTATCATCATTCTAAACCCCAGTATTAACCCTGGGTTATCGTCGTTCTAAACCCCAGTATTAACCCCGGATTATCATCATTCTAAACCCCAGTATTAACCCTGGATTATCATCGTTCTAAACCCCAGTATTAACCCCGGGTTATCGTCGTTCTAAACCCCAGTATTAACCCTGGATTATCATCGTTCTAAACCCCAGTATTAACCCTGGATTATCATCATTCTAAACCTCAGTATTAACCCTGGTGTGGCGGGCAGCGAGGCCGAGGGACCGTGAGGGCGGGACGAGGCGGCGCTCATCAGGGAGGATGAGCGCCAGCTGCGCGCCGCAGCGATCTCGGCCCTTGCGGAGGAGTGAGGGACTATAAAGGAGGAGCGACAACAGTGAGGGACGAGAGAGGACCAGGCCTGGATTTTATGTTGAGTTTTATTTATGTTTTGTTATGTGTTGCTGCAGTCGACCGTGAGGGGCTGCAGCTTTTTATTTTCATTGTGTTTGTTTGTATGTAGGCGGCAGTCGACCGTGAGGGGCTGTCGCCGCCATTTTATTTTTGATTAAAAGTTTGTTTAATGTTCGCCGGTTCCCGCCTCCTTCTTCCCGTACAAACAACATTTACTACACCTGGATTATCATCGTTCTAAACCCCAGTATTAACCCTGGATTATCATCATTCTAAACCCACAGTATTAACCACGGGTTATCGTCGTTCTAAACCCCAGTATTAACCCTGGATTATAATCGTTCTAAACCCCAGTATTAACCCTGGGTTATCGTCGTTCTAAACCCCAGTATTAACCCCAGGTTATCATCGTTCTAAACCCCAGTATTAACCACGGGTCATCATCGTTCTAAACCCACAGTATTAACCCCAGGTTATCATCGTTCTAAACCCCAGTATTAACCACGGGTTATCATCGTTCTAAACCCCAGTATTAACCCTGGATTATCATTGTTCTAAACCCCAGTATTAACCCTGGATTATCATCGTTCTAAACCCCAGTATTAACCCTGGGTTATCGTCGTTCTAAACCCCAGAATTAACCCCAGGTTATCATCGTTCTAAACCCACAGTATTAACCCCAGGTTATCATCGTTCTAAACCCCAGTATTAACCACGGGTCATCATCGTTCTAAACCCCAGTATTAACCCTGGATTATCATCATTCTAAACCCCAGTATTAACCCTGGGTTATCGTCGTTCTAAACCCCAGTATTAACCCCGGATTATCATCATTCTAAACCCCAGTATTAACCCTGGATTATCATCGTTCTAAACCCCAGTATTAACCCCGGGTTATCGTCGTTCTAAACCCCAGTATTAACCCTGGATTATCATCGTTCTAAACCCCAGTATTAACCCTGGATTATCATCATTCTAAACCTCAGTATTAACCCTGGATTATCATCGTTCTAAACCCCAGTATTAACCACGGGTTATCGTCGTTCTAAACCTCAGTATTAACCCTGGATTATCATCGTTCTAAACCCAGTATTAACCCTGGATTATCATCGTTCTAAACCCCAGTATTAACCACGGGTCATCATCGTTCTAAACCCACAGTATTAACCCCAGGTTATCATCGTTCTAAACCCCAGTATTAACCACGGGTTATCATCGTTCTAAACCCCAGTATTAACCCTGGATTATCATTGTTCTAAACCCCAGTATTAACCCTGGATTATCATCGTTCTAAACCCCAGTATTAACCCTGGGTTATCGTCGTTCTAAACCCCAGAATTAACCCCAGGTTATCATCGTTCTAAACCCACAGTATTAACCCCAGGTTATCATCGTTCTAAACCCCAGTATTAACCACGGGTCATCATCGTTCTAAACCCCAGTATTAACCCTGGATTATCATCATTCTAAACCCCAGTATTAACCCTGGGTTATCGTCATTCTAAACCCCAGTATTAACCCCGGATTATCATCATTCTAAACCCCAGTATTAACCCTGGATTATCATCGTTCTAAACCCCAGTATTAACCCCGGGTTATCGTCGTTCTAAACCCCAGTATTAACCCTGGATTATCATCGTTCTAAACCCCAGTATTAACCCTGGATTATCATCATTCTAAACCTCAGTATTAACCCTGGATTATCATCGTTCTAAACCCCAGTATTAACCACGGGTTATCGTCGTTCTAAACCTCAGTATTAACCCTGGATTATCATCGTTCTAAACCCAGTATTAACCCTGGATTATCATCGTTCTAAACCCCAGTATTAACCACGGGTCATCATCGTTCTAAACCTCAGTATTAACCCTGGATTATCATCGTTCTAAACCCCAGTATTAACCCTGGGTTATCGTCGTTCTAAACCCCAGTATTAACCCCGGATTATCATCATTCTAAACCCACAGTATTAACCACGGGTTATCGTCGTTCTAAACCCCAGTATTAACCCTGGATTATCATCATTCTAAACCCCAGTATTAACCCTGGGTTATCGTCATTCTAAACCCCAGTATTAACCCCAGGTTATCATCGTTCTAAACCCCAGTATTAACCACGGGTTATCGTCGTTCTAAACCTCAGTATTAACCCTGGATTATCATCGTTCTAAACCCAGTATTAACCCTGGATTATCATCGTTCTAAACCTCAGTATTAACCCTGGGTTATCGTCATTCTAAACCCCAGTATTAACCCCAGGTTATCATCGTTCTAAACCCCAGTATTAACCACGGGTTATCGTCGTTCTAAACCTCAGTATTAACCCTGGATTATCATCGTTCTAAACCCAGTATTAACCCTGGATTATCATCACTCTAAACCCCAGTATTAACCCTGGGTTATCGTCATTCTAAACCCCAGTATTAACCCCAGGTTATCATCGTTCTAAACCCCAGTATTAACCCTGGATTATCATCATTCTAAACCTCAGTATTAACCCTGGATTATCATCGTTCTAAACCCAGTATTAACCCTGGATTATCATCGTTCTAAACCCAGTATTAACCCTGGATTATCATCGTTCTAAACCCCAGTATTAACCACGGGTCATCATCGTTCTAAACCTCAGTATTAACCCTGGATTATCATCGTTCTAAACCCCAGTATTAACCCTGGGTTATCGTCGTTCTAAACCCCAGTATTAACCCCGGATTATCATCATTCTAAACCCACAGTATTAACCACGGGTTATCGTCATTCTAAACCCCAGTATTAACCCTGGATTATAATCGTTCTAAACCCCAGTATTAACCCTGGGTTATCGTCGTTCTAAACCCCAGTATTAACCCCAGGTTATCATCGTTCTAAACCCCAGTATTAACCACGGGTCATCATCGTTCTAAACCCACAGTATTAACCCCAGGTTATCATCGTTCTAAACCCCAGTATTAACCACGGGTTATCATCGTTCTAAACCCCAGTATTAACCCTGGATTATCATTGTTCTAAACCCCAGTATTAACCCTGGATTATCATCGTTCTAAACCCCAGTATTAACCCTGGGTTATCGTCGTTCTAAACCCCAGAATTAACCCCAGGTTATCATCGTTCTAAACCCCAGTATTAACCACGGGTCATCATCGTTCTAAACCCCAGTATTAACCCTGGATTATCATCGTTCTAAACCCCAGTATTAACCCTGGGTTATCGTCGTTCTAAACCCCAGTATTAACCCCGGATTATCATCATTCTAAACCCACAGTATTAACCACGGGTTATCGTCGTTCTAAACCCCAGTATTAACCACGGGTTATCATCGTTCTAAACCCCAGTATTAACCCTGGGTTATCATTGTTCTAAACCCCAGTATTAACCCTGGATTATCATCGTTCTAAACCCCAGTATTAACCCTGGGTTATCGTCGTTCTAAACCCCAGTATTAACCCTGGGTTATCGTCGTTCTAAACCCCAGTATTAACCCCAGGTTATCATCGTTCTAAACCCCAGTATTAACCACGGGTTATCGTCGTTCTAAACCCCAGTATTAACCCCAGGTTATCATCGTTCTAAACCCCAGTATTAACCCCAGGTTATCATCGTTCTAAACCCCAGTATTAACCCCAGGTTATCATCGTTCTAAACCCCAGTATTAACCCTGGGTTATCGTCGTTCTAAACCCCAGTATTAACCCTGGGTTATCGTCGTTCTAAACCCCAGTATTAACCCCAGGTTATCATCGTTCTAAACCCACAGTATTAACCACGGGTTATCGTCGTTCTAAACCCCAGTATTAACCCTGGGTTATCGTCGTTCTAAACCCCAGTATTAACCCCAGGTTATCATCGTTCTAAACCCACAGTATTAACCACGGGTTATCGTCGTTCTAAACCCCAGTATTAACCCTGGGTTATCATCGTTCTAAACCCACAGTATTAACCACGGGTTATCATCATTCTAAACCCCAGTATTAACCACGGGTTATCGTCGTTCTAAACCCCAGTATTAACCCTGGGTTATCGTCGTTCTAAACCCACAGTATTAACCCCGGGTTATCGTCGTTCTAAACGTAATTTTTGTTGTGGGGCCAGTGATGATTTTGGCAGGGCAAGTAACCTGTAAACTCTAGCGTTGAGATCTGTGTTTTTATATAGAATCCCTTTAAAGACCTGTTTCTTTCGCTATAAAATAAAGTTTCAAAATCTGTACGGGGGGGAAATAATATAATGTTAAATCTCCTGCCCATCAGGAATGTCACTTGGCCAACCTTACATCTCAAAGCTAGAGCCAGGCCTGCATACTAAATTCTTTTATATTGTCCAAAACTGTTTATTTTTGTTAGTAATGATGGCCTGGACAGCAATTCAAGCATTGTGTTTGAGCACATCCTGTCTGAGCACTTGCTTTAAGAGCCCTTCTTTGAGCCGAGAGCATTTTGGCCTTCATTACCAGCTTTCCATCTGCCAGGTGAGCGAGAGAAACAATTACTGTAATGTGCTTTCTGAATCTACGACAGCATACAACCACATTTCTATGCTAATGTTCACTTTTGGGGAGGCCTTGACTGTTGTTTTGGTACTTTGATTTGTTTACAAGAATAAAAGCAGGCTGATCTAACAGTTTAGAAAGCCGTCTCAGAGAAACAAACATCAAGTTTACACATTCAGGAGCAGTGTTTTCATACGAGAAAAAAATGATTCATACAGAAAATGTTGCATAAATGTTTACCGTAGTGCAATAACTTCCTTTCACAGCATGATATCAAAATATTTCTTTGTTTCCTATGAACATTACATACAATACAAAGGTTTAAACAGAAATGTATATCACTTGTATAGACATAAAACAAACTGTAACTCAAATATGTGTCACAATATTTCTAATTTGACATGAATGAAAATAGATGTCTGTTTAATAGGTACAACTTACAGTAACTCTCATGTTTTGTGTTTTTTTTTTTGTCATCTGGTGATGTTTTGTAAAGACTTTCCGTGGCTGAATGATCGATGTGCACAACTGTACTCATTTTCATTCACGTCACAACAAATATGGCGTTCGCTCTGTCAGAGGTCCACTGCAGTTTAGTTAATACAAAATCAATATACTTGAGATTGAATTAAATGTCAGCTGGAGTAAAAATGTCTCTTCTTTTAACTAGGCTATTTCATTCCCAGGCGAGGCTCTATCTCAGACGTAGTCGGAATGCGCCGTTCCCCGTCCATCTTCTGAATATAATGTAGATCAGAACGATGACACATGTAGCTAAAGTCGTTCCAAACACACCGCCGCTCAACCACTTCCTGTAAAACACACAATCACAGCAGTTATTTATCTAAATAATGACATTTTCATTTAGATTTTTGGGTGAACTGTTTCTTTAACAATTGATCTGCTTTAGGGTTTTCACACTGCGATTAACCCCGGGTCATCATCGTTCTAAACCTCACTTTTAATCTAGGGTAAAGGAATGTCCCTGCTAACAATGTTTGGTTCCCAGGCGTTCCTGTAACGTTCCTAAAACATGCATTTGTAACGTTTGTTTGCTGTGTCAGTGTCATTGATCGGATTAATGCAGCACGCAATGTTTACATAAAAGCTCTAGCACTGTGCACCCTCTTTCCTTAACCCAGGGTTAAACGCAGTGTTTAGAATGACGATAACCTGGGGTTAAGCACAGTGTGAAAAGCCCTAGGGTTAACTATATCAAATGTGATAAGCCCTTTTGGCCTTTACCCACTTTGTTTACCCCTGGGACATCATCTTTCTAAACCCCGGTATTAACCCCGGTTTATCTACGTTCTAAATCCCGGTATTAACTCCGGGTTATCGTCATTCTAAACCCCGGTATTAACCCCAGGATATCACCATTCTAAACCCTGGTGTTAACCACGGGCTATCACCATTCTAAACCATGGCATTAACCCCGGGCTATCACCATTCTAAATCCCGGTATTAACCCCAGGTTATTGTCTTTCTAAACCATGGCATTAACCCCGGGCTATCACCATTCTAAATCCCGGTATTAACCCCGGGTTATTGTCTTTCTAAATCCTGGTATTAACCCCGGGTTATCATCATTCTAAACCCCGGTATTAACCCCGGGTTATCGTCATTCTAAATCCCGGTATTAACCCCGGGTTATTGTCGTTCTAAATCCTGGTTTTAATCCCAGATTATCTGCGTTCTAAACCCTGGTATTAACCACAGTTATTGTCGTTCTAAACCCCAGTATTAACCCCGGGTAATCTGCCTTCTAAACCCCGGTATTAACCCCAGTTATTGTTGTTCTAAACCCCAGTATTAACCCTGGGTTATCTGCCTTCTAAACCCCGGAATTAACCCCGGTTATTGTCGTTCTAAACCCCAGCATCAAAGCTGGGTTATCGTCATTCTAAACCACGGTATTAACCCCGGGCTATCACCATTCTAAACCCTGGTATCAACCCCGGGTTATCGCCGTTCTAAATCCCGGTATCAACCCTGGGTTATTGTCGTTCTAAATCCCGGTATTAATCCCGGATTATCCTTGTCCTAAACCCCGGTATTAAGCCTGGGTAATGGAATGTTTCACACTTGTAATTCAGAAGCAGGGTTATCGCCGCTTTTCACCTGGGGTTATGAAACCCTGCTCCAGAGCAGGATTAGAGATTTTCGTGTTTAACCCTGCATTGCGATGCCAAACATATGCTGTGTGAAACAATGTGGTGTTAGAATGTTAAGGCTAGATGTTTAGCAACCGACAGCCAAACATGTGCCTCATATTAACCCCTCATTTAATAACCCCCGTAAATGATGATCAATGTGAAACATGAAGGAAAATAACCCAGGATTCTGAAGGACCTAGGAGGGCTTTTCACACTAGTAATATTTAACCGTGGGTTAAATATGAAAATGGACATTTTATGAATTTACACCACAAAAGCGTCTCTAATCTTGCTCCGGAGCAGGGTTTCATAACCCCAGGTAAAAAGCAGTGTTTAGAACAATGATAATCTGGGATTAAAGGGATAGTTCACCCAAAAACGAAAATGTGATGTTTTTCTGCTTACCCCTAAGGCATCCAAGATGTAGGTGTCTTCGTTTCTTCAGTAGAACACAAATGAAGATTTTTAACTCCAACCGTTGCCGTCTGTCACTCATATAATGCTTGTCAATGGAGACTAATTCTATTCGAGTAAAAAAAACATGAACAGACAACTTCAAATTAAACCCAGCGGCTCGTGACGACACATTGATGTCTTAAGACACGAAACGATCGGTTTCTGAGAGAAACCGAATGGTATTTATGCAAATATATCACCTCATATCAGACGAACGCTTCAGCTCTGCAGACTGCCTTCACTTCCTGTGTGTGAGGTCAAAATTCCAGCCGGGTCATAGATATGTATATGTAGAATCCTCATTCGAGCGATCCACGCCATGATCCATGACCCGGCTGGAATTGTGACCTCACACACAGGAAGTGAAGGCAGTCTGCAGAGCTGAAGCGTTCGTCTGATATGAGGTGATATATTTGCATAAATACCGTTCGGTTTCTCTCAGAAACCGATCGTTTCGTGTCTTAAGACATCAATGTGTCGTCACAAGCCGCTGGGTTTAATTTGAAGTTGTCTGTTCATGTTTTTTTTACTCTAATAGAATTCGACGCCATTGACAAGCATTATATGAGTGACAGACGGCAACGGTTGGAGTTAAAAATCTTAATTTGTGTTCTACTGAAGAAACGAAGACACCTACATCTTGGATGCCTTAGGGGTAAGCAGAAAAACATCAAATTTTCGTTTTTGGGTGAACTATCCCTTTATTAAGCACAGTGTGAAGGGTTAACCATTTCAAGTGTGATAAGCCCTTATGGCCCTTACACACTGCGCTTAACCCCGGGTGAAAAACAGTGCTAACCCCACTCCTAAACTACAAGTGTGAAACATTCCTTTACTCGGGGTTAATACCAGCGTTTAGAACAACAATAACCCAGGGTAAAGAGCAGTGTGAAAATCCCTAGGGTTAACTATTACGAGTGTGATAAGACCTTTTGGCCTTTACACACTACACTTAACCCCAGGTTATCATTGTTTTTAACCCCGAAATCCTGCTCCAGAACAGGACTAGAGCCACTTTTGTGGTGTTAACCCCGCATTGCGATACCAAACATGTTACGGCTAGACGCTTAGCAACCGACAGCCAATCATGTGCCTCATTTTAACCCCCGTTAATTATGAACAATGTGAAAAGGAAAATTACCCAGGATTGAGTTTACCCAGGGTTAAGAATGAAATAACACTTCCATTTATCCAAACAGCTTGACATCTGTAAACTCTCCTTGTTTGACTAGATATTTTTCAGTTCTGCTTCAAAACAAAGCCGAACATGGCATGAGAGCTTCATAAACAAAGGCGACCTCCGTGAAGCATCATCTGATCTCTTTCTGTGAGGGTAAACAGCCGGCTGTGGGTGGACGAGGCTTGTGTATAAACCATGAGACAGCGGCAGGTGTTGTCCACAGAAGGGCCGCGTTGAGATGGGGCGGCATCACGGGTCAGGAGGTTATTTTTGGGTGCTTGTGAGTTTTAAACCTCATCAGTATTGGAATAAACAACACCAACATGTCCAAACACAGATGCCGCGCTCTCTGGCTGCAATCATGTGTCAGTGTGGCAGAGTATAACATTCAGCGCTGCTTTCCAGGAAGGCAGATGAAAATGATTTAGGGAAATTTCAGTCGATTGATTGCGAACTATCTGAAAAGACCCAGTCGGGGCAGTGTGAGTCCCTCAAGTGACTCTTTCCTGTTTGGATGAACGGGAATAACCCGTAGCTCTTCCCTAAACATTTAGAGAAGACCCATGACTAAGTCATATTTTGTTTACAGCCCACAGAGCGACTTCTATCCAACCACGCTTTGATGCAAAACTACGGTTTTAAATAAATAGGAGAGATTACAAACACAGTGACGCTTAGGATGACACTTTTCCCAGGTGTGAAACATAAGAACAGATATTTCTACCGTGTGACGCAGTCACTTTGATTATTTCCTCAATATTTTGAATTTTTTTTAAGAGGATAAACTCTGCCAGTAAATCCACTCAAGGAGAAATACTACAGTGACAAGACAAAAACAGAACCATTGTTGACACAGTCTTTAGAAAATGTTTTAGAGGTTTCATAAACATTTCAGTGCATTAAAAATGAATAAAACTAAATATTTGAATCTGCAAAGAGCGTGTGATCCGATTCATGTTAGCGAATCAGTTCAAAAGAGTCATCTCAACGAGTCATTTGGTATGTTCAGAAGCTTTACTATAGTATAAACTAGTACAGTAGTGGCCAAAAGTGATGCCCGGCCTAGAAAAAATGGACATATTCACCCTTTATTCAAATATTATTAAAAATTAGTTCATATTTTGTAAGCCTGTTGTGCAGTTGTGCTTGGAGTCGATTGTAGAGTCGATTTGGAGACATTTATTTGTGATAACGCAGTGAAACAAGTTGTGCGACATCATTTTTGGCCAGACTGTCATACAAAGAAATTATGAACACATTCAAAAACAAGAGAGAACCAATAAAATATTAATAACTGATGATGTTGTAGTCAATGTGAGCTTTTTGTTTTTCGATGCAGTTTGTTTGCACAGTAAAGCTGTTGTTCGGCTTTTTTGCTAAACAATTTTGTCAGATAAATATCTTTTTAGTGTTTAGTGTTTTGTTCTTCCCTCATATTTAAAATATTAAATATTTTCATCATATTTTGATGGTTTAATTGAACTTGCAGGGTCATTAAAACACTTTTGGCCACTACTGTATAAAGCCTATTATTTTTAAAAATAGAATATGAAACCGGAACAAACTGATCTCTCCACATTTGTCACAGTTTTCCTCATTGCGTATTGCACATTTAGGCAAATGTATTAGATCATCGGGGTATTCCATGACTACAGACAACTTGCATACTTCGCCCAGATATTTAAAACCAATTGTTGAATTTAAAAAAAATGGTGTCACTGCATTGCATTTTTATGCCTATTTGTTAATATATATGTACACTCATCAAAGCATCCTCCTAAACTAATATAGTCCTTCTGATGTCACTCCCAATGTCGTGTGTGTTGGTGTCTTGTGTCTTGATGCCCTCTAGTGGTTTTCTAAGAAACTCCTGACACTAGTCTTATTACTATAATGGCAGCAGGTATGATTATGCAAAATCTGAGCCTGAAGGAGCTGAACATTGGACGGAGACTCACATGCTGATGTAACTGGCAGAGTTTTGAGTGTCTGACAGCAGGACCAGAGCTGGCGTGGAAACGGCGCCTGCGATAAGAGGAAAAACAGATGATTGTGATTGAGGTTTTATTGATTCATATTTCCGATACAATTTAAACAAAAACAAAATGTAGAAAATTGGATTATGTTTTATAAATTGATAAAGCATTAAAAACAATTGTATATATATATATGAACTTCAGTGGTTCTTCAGAGGTGCTATATAGCACCTTAGTCAAAGAACCGGTGAAGAACCTCTGAAGAACCAAAATTGGTGCTATATAGGAGTGTGTGTGTATATATATATATATATATATATATATATATATATATATATATATATATATATATATATATATATATATATATATATATATATAAAAATTGGTGCTATATAGGAGTGTATATATATATATATATATATATATATATATATATATATATATATATATATATATAAAAATATATATGTATTATATATATATGTATTATATATATATATATATATTTTTTTTTTTTTACCAAAATACATATTTTTGTATTATATTTGTATTTATATTTTTATGTATTTTTATTTTTATGTGTATAATAATATACAATTTAATATATATATATATATATATATATATATATATATATATATATATATATATATATATATATATATATATATATATTAAATTGTATATTATTATACATTACAATGACAAAAATAGAGTTATGCACAGAATATATAAATAAATCCTTTTTAAATATAATTTATATATCATAATTTTTATGTTAAAAATATTTTATAGAGATGGACCAATAATTGGTTTCACCAATATTTACTGTCTCACACACACACACACACACACACACACACACACACACACACACACACACACACACACACACACACACACACACACACACACACACACACACACACACACACACACACACACACACACACACACACACACACACACACACACACATATTTACAAACAATTATGGTAGATGCAATTAATCGCGATTAATCGAATTGCACAGCATATTCCTATTTGCAAAAATATGTTGTAGGCTATATATCATATATAATTTTCTTAAATTATAATAACGCTTGCCCATTTTTCCTGCTTCTAACACATCAACTCTGAGGACAAAATGTTCACTTGCTGGTTAATATATCCCACCCACTAACAGGTGATCATCAGTGTTATTCACTTCATAATGTTATGCCTGATCGGTGTACAGTATATATTCAATTGTATATTATTATACATTGAAATTATAAAAAAGTATATGTATATATATATATATTTGACCCGATATTTAAGCATTGTTTCATAATCGGATATCGGTTTTATAATAGGTTTTACAAAGACTTCTTGTGTGCGTTTTGAGAATTGTGTCGACAGGTAAAGTAAATTGCCTCCCTTAATTCGCAAACTTTATTTAACGTATAAGCCATTAATGCATGTTACATTTGTGAGGTTTCAAGGCTATGAATGCACATGATTTATCATGAAAAAATTACCCAATGTAAAGCTTATGTTCTTAGAGCACAAGAGTCCCCGAGATTGCTCAAAACAGGAGCACAAGAAGGAGTGTGTGCGATTGTCTCTCATGTTTTCCAGTAGGAGGGATCCAGACCTGAAACACAGCCAAGATATTCCATCACTTATTGAGGCGTTTTCCACACTCTCTGTCAAAGATTGAGCTGTATAAAGAGGTGTAACCTTGGTAAAAGGTGTATCTGAATCTCCTGTCTTCCTTGCGTTGAAATGAGCAGAGCACACTGGGTCGTCTGTTTGCTCCCGCTGTTCCACTCAACCAGCAGAGTGGAGTTATTGCTGACAGACACCGACAAACTGACGTTACCTGCTGAGGACGCAAACACACACACACACACTGAAATATTGACTACCTGTCTCTAAATGAGCCCGCTCTCAGAACACTTACCGACACAACTCTCGCTCCGTGAAGAACAAGAGAATCCTAGAAAGAAAAGGGCGATGATAAATGATGACAAAGTCGTCATCTCTTCCTCGTGTTTGTCAGCGACTTCATCCTAGTCGTGTGTACCTGCAAGTAGGGCATATTGACAGAGCAATATACCACAGAGACCCTCACACACTCTCTCTCGGGGACTTACCAGGCATAAACTGAGCTTGTGAGGGGAAGGAGAATTACCTGGAGAGCTTTCTAGAAGAGAGAGTGCAGATCCGTACAAAGAGTCTCCAGTGTGCTCGCAATATTTTCAGGCCTTGCTGAGATACTGTTAGTGTTACTGACAATTACTGAAACGACAAACTGCCTTTATATTGTATATAATGCACGGTAACACTTTATTTTACTGTGTCGTAACTACAAATGATGCATAATTACATGCAACTAACCCTAAACCAAACCCTCATCCTAACCCTATAGTAAATACATGTATAGTTAATTACAGAGGTGGACAGTAACGAAGTACATTTACTTGAGTACTGTACTAAAGTACACTTTTTGAGTATCTGTACTTTACTGAAGTATTATTTTTTAGGGAAACTTTTACTTTAACTTCACTACATTTGAAAGACAAATATCGTACTTTTTACTCCGCTACATTTCTATCAAGGTCCTCGAAGTCGAAAGTCGTTTCTGTAGCAGCTTTGCAAGTCAGTGGATGAATTTTTTTCTTCTTTAAAAGTTTTTTTTTTTTTTTTTTTTGCAAAATGTAAATGTCTGGGAGAAAGAGAAGCATAGACGTATGGATGAATCTGAAAAAGCATGATGAACGAGCTCAGTTCAGTCGGTTTTTTTGTGCCTCTGAGATGCCAGAGCATGAGGACTGAATAGAGCTTTCTTTTGTGGTTTTTTTTTCGCACTTAGACCAATACACACAAAATGTAAATTTTCATTTGGGAAAGTATTCACGTAAATAAAGTTGATTATGTCTTAAGTGAGCGTAAACAGTTGGGGGAATTTCGGATGTGTATCAGTGTGTAGGATTAGTGCATTCTGCCTTAAAGTGACAGCAGCTTTGTAAAAAGCTTTGTAATTTTTAAGTATTTAAATTAGTTCAAGGTGGTCGTATGGAGCATCAATAATGGCATAGCATGCATTTATACAATAATGCAACAATAATAAAATAATGCATTGACATAAAAAAGGACATTTACTTTTGATACTTAAGTAATTTTAAAAGCAAGTACTTCTGTACTTTTACTTAAGTAAAAATAGTTTTTAACAACTTTCACTTGTAACAGAGTAATATTTGATCAGTAGTACTTTTACTTTCACTCGAGTAATGGAGTTGTGTACTTTGTCCACCTCTGGTTCATTATTTTTACACAGTACATGTTTTGAACTCATCTAATTTGTGTTTGACCAAATAGACATCTTCCCTTGTACCCTTCCTCGTAAACACAACTTAAATACTTTGTGTAGCAGAAACATAATTCAACGCAGAGGAAAAAATAACTCAAGTGAAAACACTTTCGCTCATTGAGTTAAGCATTTCATATCACCACGGTATCCTCCAAAACTCCAACATGACAAAAACTTTCCCAAACCCCAACTTAAAGCTGCACTATGTAAAATATTTTCAGTAAAATATCAAAAAACCACTCAGCCTGTATATTTTGTTTAGTTGATACAATATTCCATATGTTTCCAAATATTTGTAAAACGTGAGACAATTGCTATTTTACCCGAGCACCTGGGATGTGTGAGGGCGTGGCCTGTCGATGACATCATATCTGCGTTACCCACGGTTTCTGGTTTTATTCTGCAGAAACACTTTACACTCACTGCAGTGTGAACAAGTGTCATAGCAGCCGCTGAGAGAGTTAGAGCTGCGTTACCTCATACTCATGTCCGGAAAAGCGGAAGTGGCGACAGTGGCATAATAAAAGTCCCGCTGCTCGCGAGGCGTGTGTTGCGTTCATCTTATTAACAATCGCTCCAACGGTTCCTCAGCTCCACAACACTCGCTCCTGCTCTGCTTCAGACTACAGTAACGTTAATAATCACATCCATCAACATGATTTCTGCCCGAGTCCTGTCCCGATTCTGAGCTGAAGACCACATGACCCAAGATTCTGCGCTCAAACGTGCCATCATCAAACTACACCTTTGTTTTGAACAGGCGTCCTCTAGTGGACGGAAAAGTTACATAGTGCAGCTTTAATAGAACATTAAACAATAATAACAAGCTTTCTTCTTTATTTATCTTGTTTAAAAACCCATGAAGATAAACAAATTCAACATTTTTGCTGTGTCCCAATTCGCATACTATCCGTCCTAAATAGTATTCGAAAATAGAATTAGTACGTCCCAAATCGTAGTATGTTGAAAAGAGTATCCCAAAGATACTATTTTCGGTCAGATTTTGAAGTGCAGATCCGTGGACGCTCTAACGGATAATATTACCCACAACCCATTGCGAGTTGGACGAGGATTTGATTAAGACTACAAACGTGGATAAAAAGTGTTAAAAAAAACTACAAACATGGCGGATGTGCGAGTCCGATGGTTAAATCGAGAGGTTTAGATTAAGGGGCTTGAGTGATCAATTAACAGTATTTAACTTGACGAAAACATATTTATTTAAAGTTATCCACATTATTTAATCTGCAACAGTAGTGTGAACTTTTGTAATGATACATTTGGCCATTAACTTTTGAAAGCATCATTATATTTAAACTGCAAACACATGAGGAGAGTCTCCGCATTAAAGACCCACGACTGGCAGATCAACGTGCGTCTACATTTCTCTCTCATAAGGTAGGAAATGAAATTGAATGTGGAGGATTTGAACTGTGACGATGATTGACAGGGCAGTTTAAACAGTGACAAGATGCACATAACTAAGCAACAAAGTCTGTTAATGATGACAACATAGTAAGTCCCAAAGCTTGCATACTCTTCTGCTACACACTCAAAAGTATCTACTTTTTCTTCACAAAAAGAGTATACTATTAGGTCGTTGTATAAGTAGGCGAATTGGGACAGCATTTCTCTTCCAATTAAATCCAATGCAAAGCATTCTGGGAACTAGAAATCTCATTATGTCTAGTAAGTAGACACAATAAAATTAAGACAAAACGTTCATTTAAATGTAATACTGAACTTCCATTAAAGCTACACTGTGATATTTTCCCCCATCTAGCGGTGAAAAGGTATATGACCATCCAGGGAATTTTAGTTTCTGTTCCTCTCAATTCCGATTTCGTTTTAACTCCTACGGTGGCCGATTTAGTCCAAGATTAACATGGCTTCCAGTTCGACCTCGTCCACATTCGACACGGTGCCATCGAGTGTTAAAACGCGAAAGGAGAAGCTTGAATTTACGGGTATGTCCCTCTTTGGCTAATGTACTTTCAAGATGGAGGGGCAACATGGCGACCCGCATTCGAACCCCTCACCTGTATGTATTTTCAATGGCATATTATAAACTTACGAGAATACTTTATTACTTGAAAAAAGTAAATATACATTAATGAGCACATATATTTTTGAAAGAACTAAGTGTTTTTAGCTAAGAATAAACTAAAAAAGTTACACAGTGTAGCTTTAAAGCAACAAAATGTAAAAAATCCACAACTTTCTAAACAAGGAAATAAATAAAGACAAGATTACAGCAAGATGCGTCAAAAGCAAGAAACGCTGTTATCAAAGTATACCCTAAAATATTAAATATGAGAAAAATTGCTAGATTTGACGCAATATGGAAAAATACGTCGTCATCGTGTGAAAAGGGTTCATTGCATCAGCCAAATCCAGCAGTAAATATTTGAAGTAAATAGTATGTTGGAAATGCACATGTCTACAAAGCCTTGTCTAGATTACTCAGGATAAAATATGTTTTTGCTACAAATCCAAATCAAGTGAGCTACTCAAATTATCCAAGTAACAAAGATTTATTTGTAAAAAAACTAGGATTTTTTTTTGGTGTTACACTTACTGCCTCAATGATTCAGTTTTATCAATGACTTGTATAATTACACTGTAACACAGACACCTTAAAATAAAGGGTTACAAGTGTCCAGGTTACAGTATAATTATGCAATTAAGTGTGTAATAATGAATTAATAGCTACATGTGCTTACTATAGGGTTAGGATGAGGGTTTGGTTTAGTTGCATGTAATAATGCATAATTTATAGTTATTACTACAGTAAATACATGTCATGTATAAGTGTTATTAAATAACATGTAACCTACTGCACTATAAAAGTATTTTAATGCATTAATTATGCCTTGTGATGCACCTTATAATGCATTGTATGGTCTCATAACCATAATACATTATAATACTTATTAATTGTTACACCTTTAATGCGTTAAAACACATGACTTTTAACAGGAAATATTTATAATGCAACTTGGGATGTAACACATTATAATGTGCATTATTGACACATTAAGGCTTCAAGTAAAGTGTTCCCAATTTTAATTGAATGGAGCATGTTTTACAAGAAAATACAATTTCAGATTTTTTTGCCTAATTTGCTCTGACAAGGAATAAAAAGTGCAATGCATTCTGGGACTGCTCTCAATGGTCCTCACTGCATATGGAAAGTCTCTGTCCTATGGGCGTAACGAGTGTCTGCAGCGTCTGCTGACACCATGGAGATCATGCACTGGCTTTTGTCCCCTTGAGATGTGTGAATGCATGTCTGAATCATGACGAGGGAACACCACAGACAGTCATGCATCAGTTTCTCTCAGATTCATCTGAAGGTGCAAGAGCATGAATGAGTGAGACATGTGACAGAAGAGCTGCCATCCTTAAACTATTTTCTCTTTAAATGAAAAGAATTCAATTAAGAGCTGTAAGAGATTATTGTTCATTTTTGGTTATGTACCTACAGTTATTTATTTAATCTAGTGCTTAAAATGGGAATAACACAAGCAGGAATTACTAATCCTTATTATTTATTTATTTATGTATTTATTTATTTATTTTAATCAATTAAATAACATTTTATTTTATTAAATCCTTAATAATATTTAAATATTATTAACTAGTATTTAATAATATCTCAAATGTATTTTTTTAATAATTTATTATTTTATATATGATTTATTTAAAATGTATTAATTTATTATTCTAAATAAATATACATATTTTATTTAACAATATTGAACAATATTTATTTAAAACGCATTTATTTATTATTTTAAATAAATAAAATAATTTATTTAACAATATTCAATAATATTTATTTTCTAAATAGTTTATTATTTTATGATTTATTTAAAATGTTCAAAATAATGTATTATTTTGTATATGATTTATTTAAAATGTATGAATTTATTATTTTAAATAAATAAAATAATTTATTTAACAATATTTCTTTTCTAAATAATTTATTATTTTATATATGATTTATTTATACTCTTTTTGTTCATGCTGTGCAGAATACAATTTTTAACAGGACAAAAACATAAAAAATTAAATTATGTATGAATTTAAGTAATGTTCAAAATATAACAAAATGCAATGCAAAAGTCCTCCACCAGCTGGCGCTCTTGCTGTACTAGTCGAACCCAAAAAAGACTTTAACACTTTCATTTAATTCATCATTAGTATCTAATTATATTACAATTTTACTTGTATCAATGCATGCATGTATCTCTCTACTGAATAAATGTGTCATTTAGAAATATAGAAAAGTATGTATACACACACACACACACACACACACACACGATGCAATGAAAATCAACAAAGAGAGAACATTTCCACCTATATGTTATTGCGTATGACTACATTTGAAATAAATGTATTATTATCCCAAGTCAATCTATGAATGTAAACACGATGAAATAGAAACATCAAATATAAACAGGATCTATAAACATGATGACTCCTCATTGTTATCCAGAATAGTGACAGGATAACCAGCACACACAAAAACACAAACCGGATGGTGATGTTAAACTAGTCAGCATGAACACTTCCTGCCCACAGTGAACGGCACGCATTCAGAGGAACTGCTCCAGAATAGCACAGAATGTGCCTATGAATTGCAGCAGTCGTATCAGTACAACTGTGTCCGGAAAAGGCCAGAAGATTTGTAATCACCCAGTTTCCACAGACCTCGTGTTCCTGCGACTGGGCGTACTATTCAAACATGAGCTACAGGAGCCATTAATGACTTTATAGGGCTGTCAGAGTCCGAGCGGCTCCTCTAGAGAGGGTCGGAGAGGCCAAACAGGTGTGTGTACGTGTGTGTGTGTGTGTGATGATTGAAAACCACAGAGCAGCAGAAAGCTGAGGGAATAGAAATTATAATTAAAGTCAACGGGGGATGACAGGCCTTAAGCTCGCCGGAGTTAAAGGTCTTATTGGAGCTGGCTAACCGGAATCATAATAATTCGCAAATCCA
This sequence comes from Gobio gobio, assembly GCF_949357685.1. Classification (NCBI taxonomy): domain Eukaryota; kingdom Metazoa; phylum Chordata; class Actinopteri; order Cypriniformes; family Gobionidae; genus Gobio; species Gobio gobio. The sequence goes on along the minus strand of NC_137118.1, from coordinate 44,789,079 downwards.
CCTCACTACGGATTCTTCTACCGTCTGAGACGAGCCCTAATGAATAATGGAGGAGATCACCAGCACCATCTCTCTCTCTCTCTCTCTCTCTCTCTCTCTCTCTCTCTCTCTCTCTCTCTCTCTCTCTCTCTCTCTGCCAACATGCTGCATTCATATATTATACAAAAATACCAGCACTCAAAGTCTTACAAAACTGATGAAGATCATGTGCAAAACCATAAATGCCACTTCATGAACAAGAATAATACAACTCTCCATGTAGTTACTCGTGGTAAACAACTTGGAAATCTAATTCATACAAATCAAATAATACGCATATCATATTCATATGGTGCTTCTTGCTAAACTAACCAGCCTGAGGTTGGTAAGCTGGTGTAGAAAAAAAAGACAAAAAATAACCATAAAAATACAGTGAAAATGTGTCCAAATGCCTGTATATGCTTTTAAATTAAATTTTACGGATAACCTCCAAAATAATTCAGTTTTTACTTGGAAAAGCATGAATTTGACAGCATTTGGCCAAAAATCTTTTTTGTCATATTTTTCATTAATGCGCAAAATCTGCTTTTTACCTTAAATTGTGGATAACCACCATAATAACACAGTTTCTACTAGCAAAAACCAAAAATATATATTTTTAACATATATAATGCCATGCTAAACTAGTTTTTACTTGCAAAATAACATAAATTTGACAGCATTTTCCAGTAAAATTTCCAGTAATTCATACAAAACAATATATAATATTCACATGATTTCTTTAGTGGCGCTTGCTGAACTAACAAGCCTGAGGTTGGTTGGCTGGTTTAGGTTAGTAGGCTAGGATACACTGTAAAGGAAAAATATCCTGTTCAATTTACAGTAAAGCCGCGGTTTTCCAAAAAAATCACCATAAAAATACAGGGAAATGTGTCCAATGCCTGTATCCGCTTTTACTTTAAATTGTACAGATAACCACCAAAATAATTACGTTTTTACTTGCGAAAAGCATGAATTTGACAGCATTTGCCCAAAAATCACTATAAAAATACAGTGAAAATGTTTCTGGTTTTACAGGATGTGTGTATCTAACCATATTTTTAATTAATGCACAAAATCTGCTTTTTACCTTAAATTGTACAGATATCCACCAAAATAATAGTTTCTACTAGCAAAAAAACAGAAATATTTTTTTAAAAATCTATAATGCAATGTTAAACTAGTTTTTACTTGCAAAAAAACATAAATTTGACAGCATTTTCCAGTAAAATTTCCAGTAATTCATACAAAACAATACCCATATAATATTCACATGATTTCTTTAGTGGCGGTTGGTTAGCTGGTCTATGTTAGTAGGCTAGGCTACACTGTAAAGGAAAAATATCCTGTTCAATTTACGGTAAAGCCGCGGTTTTCCGAAAAAATCACCATAAAAATACAGGGAAAATGTTTCTGGTTTTACAAGATGTCTGTATCTTATAACCATATTTTTCATCAATGCCTAAAATCAGCTTTTTAACTTAAATTGTATGGTTAATCACCATAACAATACAGTTTCTACTGGCAAAAACCAAAAATAAGATTTTTTTTAAACATATAAATGCAATGTTAAACCAGTTTTTCACCATAAGTTAACTAACTTCCAGTAAATTATATGGTAATTCAAAGGTTTTACTTGCCATAACCATTAATTTGACAATATTTTCCAAGTTTATTGTTAGTTGCTTGTTCATAAATATGGCCAGTACTTGTATAAAGATGGTGCACAGGGTCATACTAAAATAATGCAATAAACATTCACTAAATAACAGAAAATATTGACAGCATTTTCCAGTAAAATAACAATGCAATGCAATAGTACTTTTTGATGGTCTTTGTGTTATTATGTTATTTAGCGAATGTTTATTGCATTATTTTAGTGGTGGACAAAGTACACAAATTAATTACTTGACTAAAAGATACACTAATAAAATATGACTCCAGTAAAAGTTTCAAGTTCTCCTTTCCAATTTTACTTTAAAAAATCAAGTACTTTTACTCATGTACTTGAGTATTGCAAGAAAAGTTTTTACCTGCAAAAACCACAAACTTGACAGAATTTTCCAGAAAAATTATATATAATCCAACATTAAAGCATTTAATTTTTTTTACTGTAGCAAAGTATTATTTTTCTGTAAAAATATATATATTTTTTACAGTGTAGTGTATTTTGATGGTCTTTATGTCATTGTTTGTGTTATATTTTCAGTTATTTAATAAAAGTTTATTGCATTATTTTCAAGTTTATTTTACTAACAAAAACAATATATTTGACAGCATTTTCCTGTAAAGTTACAAATAATGCAACGTTAAAGCATTAACATTTTTCACTGTCGTGGCAGTTAACAGGTTTTTACTGTAGCATTTGTAGTATTTTTCTGTCATATTTTTTTTACAATGTAGTCTATTTTGATGATCTTTGTTTGTGTTATATTTTCTGGTATGTAGTGAATGTTTATTGCATTATTTTAGAGGTGGACGAAGAACACAAATCAAGTATTGAGTAAAAGTACAGATACCCTAATAACAGTAAAAGTTTTAAGTTCTCCTTTCCAATTTTACTTGAGTAAAAGTACAAAAGTACTTGATTTTTAATGTACTTACGTATTGCAAGTAAAGTTTTTACTTGTAAAAAAAACATACATTTGACAGCATTTTCCAGTAAAATGACATATAATGCAATGCAAGCATTTAAATTTTTTCACTGTCATGGCCAGGTAACTTACAGTTATTTTACTGTGGCATTTGTAATATTGTTCTAATACATATTTTTTAGTGATAGTGTATTTTGATAGTCTTTGTGTCATTGTTTGCGTTATATTTTCTGTTATAGTTAAAAGTTCATTGCATTATTTGCAAGTTTATTTGACTAACAAAAACAATACATTTGACAGCATGTTCCAGTAAACAGGTTTTTACTGTAGCATTTATAGTATTTTTCTGTAAAAATATTTTTACAGTGTAGTGTATTTTTATGGTCTTTGTGTGCCTGTTTGTGTTATATTTTCTGTTATTTGGTGAAAGTTTATTGCATTTTATTTGCAAGTTTATTTTACTAACAAAACAATACATTTGACAGCATTGACAGCAAATGCAACGTTAAAGCATTTAAAATAACAGATTTTTACTGTAGCATTTGTAGTATTTTTCTGTATTGTTTTTACAGTGTAGTCTATTTTTAAGGTCTTATACATTTATGCTCATTCATTTGGCAGACACTTTTATCCGAAGCGACTTACATTGCATTCAGCAAACACACTTTTGACTTTGGCCATTATGCAACCACCTAGCAACCACACAGATCACCCTAGCAACACTCTAGAAATTGCACCACAACACCAGAGCAGCGAGTTATGAATGGGCAGACACCGCTCATATTTTCTTCGGAAAATGCAAAACGAGTTATTTGATATTCAAGGCTCATCAGACAGATTCAGACCTGTCGTGGAGTGGCAACGAGTCCTGTAAGATTCCCGGCTGCTGTCTGGATAACTAACGGACGAGGTCAGACGTGTTTGACATTCACAGCAGAGCGGCGAAAACTAAATTAGATCACATTAGCTGAGATTTCTACTACAGCCAATTTAGCAAAGTTTCACAGAGATTGCTAATGCAAATACACCCCCTCGACCCCCGCCGTCCAGAAGCGCTGAAGATTAAACTGTCGCTTAATCACCATCCGCACAATGACCCTGCTAATATTCCATGGGCATATTAAAAGTTAGGAGAAAACTAGGAGAAAGAGCTGTTTGCACGGCGCTGCTTGAGCTAATCGGTCCTGCTTTTTATCGCCACCAGGAACGTGTAGTAAAGTAAGGAGGGTTCTTTCTGATTTCATGAGGATTTTGATTGATCGACCGCCAGTGGAGAGTCTCTGTCAGGTTAGCCGTGTTTTGTGTAGTTGCTCCACGCTGACTTTTTCAGGCAGATCATTTGTGCAATCACGAGCGGTTGTGATTTTCTCCTTACCACTGATTAAAAGTAACAGCCAATGCAATATGCTGATGCCAGCAGTTCTTAACAATCACATTAGCATTGCCATTACCCAGAGTAGAATGAAACACACACACACACACACACACACACACACACACACACACACACACACACACACACACACACACACACACACACACACACACACACACACACACACACACACACACACAGGCTATTCTTTATCTCATTACATATAAATACTAATTCAGCACTTATGCCCTGTATGGAGGACAGGAGACAGAACACAGATCATTCATAATTCAGATCAGCAAAAATGATTTAACTGTATTTGTTAAAACCTAATTTTCACATTTTTAGAAGAAAATCAGTAACTCTAATATGAGCAAATATTAATAGTGATGCTTGCGTTTGCAGCTTAAGGATTGCAATATGGTCCTTAAGTACCAAACCAGACACTAATTACAGTAAAATATACAGTGCATATATTTATATGCATAAACAGAAAAAAAAATCTGAAGCATGTCATATTGGTTGAAAACAGTCTTGAGCACAGGATAAAATGCACTTCTAGCTTTATATAGCTCCGTTAATTTCACTATTAGGGTTATTATGTCTAAGTTACGTAAGTAAAAATTCCATTTATTTTCTTCATATGATTTTAAATGTCCTCATTATTAGATAAAAAGTCAAAAATATGATTTTAAAAGTCATAGTAGTGAGATAAAAAGTCGGAAATACGACATGCTAAGTTACAATTATAAGATAAAATGTTGAAAATATGATTTTAAAAGTCATAATAGTGAGATAAAGTCGGAAATACGACATGCTAAGTCATAATAGTGAGATAAAATGTTGAAAATATGATTTTAAAAGTCATAATAGTGAGATAAAGTCGGAAATACGACATGCTAAGTCATAATAGTGAGATAAAATGTTGAAAATATGATTTTAAAAGTCATAATAGTGATATAAAGTCGGAAATATGACATGCTAAGTCCTAATTATAAGATAAAATGTTGAAAATATGATTTTAAAAGTCCTCATTATTAGATAAAAAGTCTAAATTATGTCCAAAACACACGCTAAGACATTTAAGAGTTGAAATCATGCTTGTCATATTTATTTTTTTAAATGCGCTTTTAATTTTCTTCACACTTATAATAATAATATTTACATCATTTTATTAATTTTGTGCAATATATTTTTTTATACATGCATTTTTACATTTTGAAATCAGTTTTTACAACAGAAATTAATCAATCAAAACTTACTTTAGCTTTTCATCTAAAAAAAATAAAATAATTTCCTCTCATCAGTGTAGAGCTGCTCTGAAGCATCTGTGTTGTGAAACGTGCTATAGAAATAAAGCCGACTTGACTTAACTAGAGGAAATGATTTTTAACAATAACTCATAAACATTTAAAGACAGACCTACTGTGAGCTACGAGGAAGTTAATCGACGGTATGTGTTTCTGTTGAAACCGTCAGTTCACATTATTTCAACTCATTTTTAAATAATCATGTTTAACAGAGGACTTCCTGTTGAAAAAACTACATTACCCATAATTCTGCAAAAACAAATCTTACATATAACACACATGATTTATGTAATAGCCAATCTCACAAACTGCTTAAATATTTGTGTAAATATTAGAGAAGCGCCAATATGAACATTTTGGCCGATAACGATAATTTGAAACCGATATATTGGCAGATAATTCTAAATCCAAATTTTTATATCATATTT